>NW_012104809.1:1812540-1878997 GCF_000951045.1 Mandrillus leucophaeus
AAAAAAAAAAAAAAAAAAAAAAAAAAGGAAGGAAAGGAAGGACCGATGGAATGACAGAAGGAGAGAAAGAGGAGAGAGAGAAAGAGAGAGAGAGGAAAGAAAAAAAGAAAAAAAAAAAGAAAAGAGAAAGAAATAAGAAAACAAGGTGATGGACCAATTTCAAATGGATCACTGGATTTAAGTAAAACTACAAACTGTAGAACATGTTGTATAATACAATCTCATTTAAAACTGTAACATGTATGTCTATAGAAATTATACACATTTAACTACATAAACACTTTTGGAATTTTAGGAATAAGATTATCATCTCTGGATTAGTAAGAGGGTTAGTGACACAAGAAGTGAGAGCTAATTTTTTTTATATAGACTTTAATTTTTAGAGGAGTTTTAGGTTCGTGGCAATTTTTGCAGAAAGTATGAAGTTCCTACATACTCCTTAACATTTAATTTTTGTTTTTGACTTTTAAAATGTATTTTTTCTGCTACATGCATAAAATGTTTTCTTCTTAAAACTTTGTTAAAAGTTAAAAATATTTAAAATGCTATAAAAGGGTATGACTAGCATCAATTAAGACTGAATGAATACATGTATCATACCTGTTTTAATTTATATGTGATATTTGAATTATTACTTTTCATCAAAAGCTCATTATATTGCTATCCTCTTTCTTGTTTGTGTACAAATATTTCTACCTCTTATCAATTAGTTCTCACATATAAAAGCACAAATTCCTCAATTTAAAAAGAGAAAAAAAGTAAATGTTACATAGCTTCCCTGAGTCTCAGTGAAGAAAAGGATAAAGGAGTGCATAAATTATAATTAAATAGACCAATAAATAAATATTATATTCAAGATGCTGGCTTGCTATGAGGTCCACTCCACCAGAGGTCACCTTCTTAAAGTAGACAGTTGCCATTAATTTTTAAGAGTCATTTCAAATACCACTGTCTGAATGATGTATAACGCATTAGCTGAGGACAAACTTAAACTTGTTCTCTACTTCTTTAAACCCCTGTCATAGCTATAATCTCTGTTAAAATGAGCTACTTATCTGCCCTTTCTTGTTTTTGTTTCTCTTGTTATTCTTGTCAATATCTTCAAATACATTTAAAGTTTTTATCTTGAGTGTAGAAATTTGGCTTAGGACTCATTTTGTTTTTCTCATTATTGGTTGATGAAATTGCAACTTTGACTTCCAAAATCCCTTCTCGTTTCCCAAAAATAACATCCATATTTCCTTTTCCCTGTCTCCCTACTTTCCTGTAACTTACAACCACGTGTGATCTGAATGGGAACAAAACATTTTTTCCATATTTTTCTCAGGGCGTAAGAGTATAGTGAAAGTTGAATATTTTACCTAATCTTTGATCTTACTTCCTTGACAGACACAGTTTTCAGCATGTCATTCAATCCATGCCAAGCAGAAATCTCATCTAATACTTTGAACTGAGTTTGCTAAACTTACATAAACTCTAGTTGTGATTATAGCATTATGGAGAAATACATTGGGGGGAATTTTTAAATGCTGACAAAGAAAGAGTCACAATATGTAGAAAAAGAGGGTAATCATGGCTAACTATTCAGCTCTTTTCCCTGAAGTTCCAAAGATTGCCCTGGTTTCAGATTTTTACGGGTTTAATTGTTTGGTGTGTGCCTCAGTTCTTTGACATGTCCCAGCATCCTTCCAACCAATTTCTTTTATATTTCTTCAACTTGTTTAAGTTAGGTTTTTGTCAGTTTTGGCAAACTTTCCCAGTAACGATGATGCCTAAATAAGAACATACATTGCAATGTGACATATAATCTGGCATTTTCTTCACTTTTGAACGCTTCGTTTTTTAAGAATTTCTTAAGGACATCTGTATGTCCTTATAGATGATTACACATGCTTTAAATGCCTTTTTAAAAAAAATCTTTGGAAAATTATTGGTGAACAAATAACACAACAAGTTAAAAACTATTTTAAAAGAAAGGCATTTTGACATGTTGATGATTTTGATTTGAGGCTGTATATAATTTTTCACGAAGAAATATTTGTAATACTCTCCAAATTAAAATGATTTCTTCTGGGCAATTTAAACTATATTTTAATTTGCTCTCAATCTGTTAATAAAACCATACACCTGATAAGTCATATCAAATAATTTTCAGTTATGCCCACTTTCTTCTTAAATGAAACTCTTTTCAACAGAATTACCATTACTAAATAACCCAAATTAATCACACAATTAGGAAAATATTTTCATTTTACTTTTAAAAAATATTACACATATTAATACATATATTCGAAATACTATATAATGGATTAATTTTATTGCATCTTTCTTATTGTCTAGTATTATATTTCAAATCAATAACCTAGTAATTTCAAAATGTTCCTTCTAAGTTAACACAACTGAATTTACCAACCTTTGAACATTTTTCTTTAATGTAGGAAAGCTTTGATAGATTAGTCTAATTTTCTCCAATAGTATCTGTCTGAAACATGATATAAAATGTAGACCACAGTAGCTAAGGATATTATAATAATTGTTATCATTTGGGGGGTTGATTTTTATAATTAAAATAGAAAGAAGCATGAGAAGATATTTAACAAATTTGAATATAACTCTTCAGATTTTGACCATGAAAAGCAATCCAAAGAAATCATAATTTTATTTTACTTTGTTAAGGGGAAAAAAAAGAAAAAAAAATGTTCCTTGCTGTCTATTGCTTGCATTCTTTTTGTTTGTATTTTCATAAATTGATACCTAAATGTAAATTTTATGTTTCTGTGTCAAGATGGAAACAGTATTAAAATCAGGTTAAATAAAAATATTTCTTAGTATAATATTAAAAGTCTCTCTTTTTATCATGCATTTAATCTAAGTGACGTGTTTCATTTGTGGTCTATAATAGGACATTCTTTAATTTCTTTAGAAAAGTAGGCAACAAATACAAAGTGTAAGTAAAAACAGTAGAAAATTAAAGACAAAATATTATTATAGCAAAAAAAAAAATACTCAAGGATTTTAACAAATAGAGTCATCCTATACTCTTTCCTTGGAATTTTGATCGATTATTATAGTGCCTTTTCAATATTAATGAATTGAAAAGAACAATTTACTTTTAAAACTTCATTTTAAATTAGAACATTATTTAGCTTCCCTAGGTAACCTAATAATCTATGACATCTATTTTAAGAAAGTATATATTTAAGTTAAATGTGTTAAACAGATATTACAGATTTCTGTATTCCTCAACTTATGGCATCTTAAGTTTATATACTTCAAAATGTTTTATGATTATATATTTGAAAAATTTAAAAATGATATCTGAAAAATATAATATTGCTTCCACTTGTGATTGGTAAGATTTAGAATGAGTGAATATTGTAGGCACTTACATAAAGTTTAAATGTGGAAAACTGTGAATAAAACCAATTGATGCCAGGCAGGTCCCTTGGGTAGTTTAATGATGTAACTTAATGTTACAATTGTGTGATTTTGGACATCTTCTGAATACTTAACTCTTGTGAATGACATTGCCCTAGTTTCAATGTGACAAGGGAAACAAGATTAGGCTATTTTGGTTGTAGCACAACATGTCTTTTGCCAGAAAAGGGAAAAGTAAGTTCTCCTGATAGCATCATGAGCAGAGTATGTGAATGTCTCATTAGAGTAATACAATTTAACATTATGTATAAATTCAAAGAAGAGACACAGTGACCAATGAGAGAGACTAAATTCTAATGATACAATTAGATTTTGATTAAAGATCATTTTATTGTGATGTGCTATCAAAATACTTAAATGAAGCTAGGAAACCTTATTATTTCCGTTAATTATATTAATATTTTTGGTTAAACTAAATATATAAAAAAATGAAACTTTCTGAAGGGTCTATATACTTGACTAAAAAGTGCAAATCATTTTCATATTCTTGGATTCAAAATACATGCAAGTTGTAGATTTGTTATAACATCTATTTTGTAATAGCTGCATCTTCCTCACCCTGATGACAAAATAATAAACATGATAGGGATTTAGAGACCATTTAATTGACTGTTGATCCAGAATTACACACACACACACACACACACACACACACACACACACAATGTAGAGATATGTTTAAACTTTTTAGAGGTATGTTTTTAGTTTTTCTGTTTGTTTTTTCTTAAGAGACAGGTGTCTCACTATGTTGTCCAGGCTGCTCTTGAACACCTGGGCTAAAGTGATCCTCTGTCCCTCAGCCTCCTGAGTAGCTGCAACTACAGACATGGGCCAGTGTGCCAGACTTCTGCTATATTCTTAAGAGTTATTAAGTCCCTTCTGGATCAATTCGAGCCACAATTATTACAAAACAACAATTTGCATTATTAAGAATATCCAATTGTTTAAAGTTATATATTTACATTGATCAAATATTTACTTCTCGATAAATAGTTTATTGTTTATTCTCTTCTATGTGTTAAAGTAAGAGAGAAGAACTAGAACCCTCTTTCACATGAGAGTGCTTTTAATATTTGCAGGCAGCAATTTGCTCTATTATTATTTTTCTTTGGCTTTAACATCTCCATCTCCAACCCTTGCTATAATCAAAGGGCAATCTGTACATCAGTAGTATTGTTAGTAAGACCTGGAAGTTTATTAAAAATGCAAAACAACCACATCCCCAGTGGATGAATCAGAATCTGCATAACAAAATCACCAGATTATTTATGTGCACATTATAGTTTGATAAATATGGTCCTAATGTGCTCTTAATATATGTTAGAGCCTCTTGAACCTTTGAAATTCCAGTTATAGACACACATACACACATTTCTTTTCATTTTTTTTTTAAATTTAGGTATGATTTAAATATGCTTAAATACACAGATCATAAGTATACAGTGAAATCAGTTTTGATAAATCTGTATATGTATGTAACCCAAGTTTCCATGCAAAGTATAGAATGCTTCCATCACCAAGCAAAGATCCCCAATCCTTTAGGTGACTGCTACACTGAATTGTATTATTGAAACTTAATTTTGACTGTTGTACTACTTCATGTATTTGAAAATCATTCAATATGTACTAATTTGTGCTATATTTTGTTCATCCAATATAATGTTTTTGAGATTTATGCAAATGTTGCATATATGAGTAGATTGTTCATTTCTATTGCTCAATGTTATTCCATTGTATAAATATTAACATAATTTGTTTATCCATTTACCTGCATATGAGTACCAGGGCTTTTTCCACTTATTGGCTGCTTTAAATGTTCTTGTACAGCATGCTCTGTGCATAAATGTTTTCATCTTTCTTAGGTAACTTCTTAGGAATAGAATAACTTTGTCAGTGTCGAGATATGTTTAATGTTTTCAATATGTTTTTTATGAAAATATTCAAACAGTAAATATAAAAGAACTTTGAAATGACCATCCATATCCATCACCTAGATTCTACTGTTAATATTTGACTGCATTTGTTTTATCACATATCTATCAATTTAGTTATTTTTCTATCCCTGTATCAATGACATGTTGTTTTCTATCCCTGTATCAATCCATTTAAATTTTTAAAAAGAATTTCAAGTTAATTTTCAGACATAACTACAGTTCACCCTTGATAGTCTAGCATGTATAATACTAGCTAGTGCTAAGTCTTTATTTACAGTTTCTTTCTTTTGAAATAAAATTTACAAACAATAAAATGTTTATATTGGCTGCCTTTTGACATATGCATCTACTTATGTAATCTAACCCTTGCCAAGGTACACAACATTAATAATGTCCAGAAAATTTTCTCATGGTTTTTTTTAATCAAGTCTTTTCTGAGCGCTAGCAAAGGCAACTACTTTTATAGTTTTTTCCAGCAATAATTAGTTTTCTAGTTCCAAAAACTCATGTAATGGCTATAACTTCCAGTACTATGTTGAAAAGAAGTGGTGAGAGTGGGTATCCTTGTCTTGTTTCAGTTCTAAAGCAGGAATGGTTATAGCTATTGCCTGTTCAGTATGATCTTGGCTGCATGTCTGTCATCAATGGCTCTTATTATTTTGAGGATGTTCCTTTGGTGTCTAGTCTGTCAAGGATTTTTATTTTTTATCATGTAGGGGTGTTGGATTTTATTACAACACTTCTCTGCATCTATTTGGATAACTGTATGACTTTCCTTTTAATTTTGTTGGAGCAATCAGGCAAAAGAAAAGAATAAAAGGCATTAAAATAGGTAAAGAAGTCAAATTATCTCTCTCTGTTGTGATACAATTTTATAGCTAGAAAACCCTAAAGACTCCATCAAAATGTTACTTCAACTTACGAAGAAGTTTTATAAGGTTTCAGGATACAAGATCAATGTAGAAAAATTAATAAAATGTCTGTATATCAACTATGTCCAGAATGAGAGTCAAATCAAGAACACAATCCCATTTACAATAGTCACAAATAGAATGAGATACTTAGTAATTCAGCTAAGCAAGTAGGTGAAAGATCTCTGCAAGAATACCTACAAAACACTGATGAAAGAAATCAGAGACATAATAAACAAATGGACAATCATTCCATGCTCATGGATTGGAAGAATCAATATTATTAAAATGGCTATACTGCCCAAAGCAAATTTGAGTTTCACTGTAATTCCTATCAAACTACCAATGTCATTCTTCACAGAGTTAATAAAAAGATTCTAACTTTCATATGGAACCAAAAAAAGAGCCTGAATAATCAAGGCAATCTTAAATGAAAAGAACAAAGTCAGAGACATCGCACTACACAATTTCAAACTGTATTATAAAGTTATCGTAACCAAAACAGCATGATACTGTTACAAAAACAGACCAATGGAAAGGAATGGATAAACCAGAAACAAAGCTGTACATCCGCAGTCATCTGATTTTTGGCCAGCTCAACAAAAATATGAAATGGGGAGAGGACTCCCTATCAATAAGTGGTAATGAGATAGCTGGATATCCATATGCAGAAGAATGAAACTTGACTTCTACTTTTCACTATATATAAAAATTAACTCAAGATGGATTAAAGATTTAAATTTAATACCTCAAATTATAAAAATTCTAGATAAAAATTTAGAAAATACCCTATGCGACACAGGCCTTGGCAAATAATTTTTGGACAAGCCGCATGAGCCCCAGGCCAAGCCCAAGTTGACAAGCATGAGCCAATTAAATTAATGAGTTTCTGCACAACAAATGCACTATATTCAATAGGAGTACTGAGAGTGGGTATCCTTGTCTTGTTGTACTTCTAAAAGAGAATAATTCCAGCTTTTGCCTCTTCAGCTGTGAGTTTGACATAGGTGGCTCTTATTATTTTTAGGTATGTTCATTCGATACCTAGTTTATTGAGAGTTTTTAATGTGAAGAGATGTTGAATTTTATTGAAAGTTCTTTTGTGCCTATTGAGATAATATGGTTTTTGTTTTTAGTTCTTTTTATGTTATGAATCACATTTATTGATTTCTATATGTTGAAGCAACCTTGCATCCCAGGTCTAAAGCCCACTTAATAGTGGTGGATTAGCTTTTTAATGTGCTATGGGGTTCAGTTTGCTACTATTGTATTGAAGATTTTTGGTTCTATGGTAATCAGAGATACTAGCTTGAAGTTTTCCTTTTTGTTGTGTCTCTATTGGGTTTTAATATCAGAAGGTTTCCAACCTCATAGAATTAGGGAGGAATCTCTCCTCCTCAATTTTTTGGAGTAGAGTCTATAGGAGTGGTACCAGCTCTTCTTCATATATCTGATAGAATTTGTGAATCTGTTGGATCCTGAGCTGCTTCTAGTTGGTAGGCTCTTTATTACCAATTCAATTCTGTAACTTTGTTATTGGTCTGTTCAGGGTTTCCATTTCTTCCTGGTTCAGTCTTAGACGGTGGTATGTTTCCAGGAGTTTATCCATTTCTTCTAGGCTTTCTCGTCTGTGTGCATGGAAGTGTCATAATGGTCTCTGAGGGTTTCTTGTATTTCTGTGGGGTCAGTGGCAATGTCTCCTTTGTCATTTTCATCTGTGTTTGTTTGAATCTTCTCTTTCTTTCTTTATTAGTATAGCTAGGGGTCTATTGATCTTATTTATCCTTTCAAAAACAAAAGTCTAAATTTGTTTATCTTTTTTATGGCTTTTTACATTTCAATTTCATTCAATTCAGCTGTGATTCGGGTCATGTTTTTTCTGCCGCTAGCTTTTGGGTTGCTTTGCTCTTGTTTTCCTGGTTCCTCTAGTTGTGACATTAGGATGTTAATTTGAGATCTTTTTTAGTTGTTAATCTGGGTGTTTAGTGTTACAAACTTTCCTCTTATTACTGTGTTAGCTGTGTCCCAGGGATTCTGGTACACATCTTTGTCTTCATCTTTGTCTTCAACGGTTTCAAAGAATTTCTTGCTTTCTGCCCTAATTTTATTATTTACCCAATAGTCATTCAGGAACAGATTGTTTAATTTCAATTTAATTGTATGGTTTTGAGAGATCATCTCGGTATTTATTTTTATTTTTTATTTTTTGTACTGTAGTTACGAGTGTGTATGTGTTTTTAATTTGCTGAGAATTGCTTTATGATTGAATGTGTGGCAAATTTTAGAGTATGTGCCACGTGCAGATAAGAATGTATATTCTGGCCGGGCACGGTGGCTCACCGCGGTGGCCTGTAATCCCAGCACTTTGGGAGGCCGAGGCGGGCAGATCACAAGGTCAGGAGATCGAGACCATCCTGACTAACATGGTGAAACCCCGTCTCTACTAAAAATACAAAAAATTAGCTGGGCATGGTGGCAAGCACCTGTAGTCCCAGCCACTAGGGAGGCTGAGGCAGGAGAGTGGCATGAACTCGGGAGACAGAGCTTGCAGTGAGCAGAGATCATGCCACTGCACTCCAGCCTGGGTGACAAAGCAAGACTCTGTCTCAAAAAAAAGGATGTATATTCTCTTTTTGTTGGGAGGACTGTTCTGTTCTGTAATTGCCTGTTAGGTTCATTTAGTCAAGAGTCAAGTTTAGGTACTGAATATCTTTGTTAGCATTATGCCTTGATGATCTGTTCAACACTGTCAATGGGGGTTGACATCTCCTAGGATTATTGTGTGGTTATTCAAGTTTTCATAAGTCTCTAAGAATTTTATATTATCTGTTGTTCCAGTGTTAGATGCATATACATTTAGAATAGTTAAGTCTTCCTGTCGACTTTACCTTTACGTAATGTCCTTCTTTGCCTTTTTCAATGATTTTTTTTGTTTAAAGTTGGTTTTGTCTAAAATAAGAATATCCACCTTCTGCTCTTTTTATTTTCCATTTGTTTGATTGCTCTTTCTCTATCCCTTTACTTTGAGCCCATGGGTGTCCTTGCATGTGAGATGGGTCTCTTGAAGACAGCATAAAAATTACTCTTGCTTCTTTATCCAACTTGCCACTCCATGCCTTTTAAGTTGGTACTTTTAATTCATTTACTTTCAAGGTTAATATTGATATGTGTAGATTTGATTCTGATATCACATTGTTAGCTGTTTGCTATTTGTACTTAATTTTGTATGTGCCTTATGGCATAGATGGCGTATGCACTTGAGTGTATTTTTGTGGTGATAGGTAATGGTCTTTCATTCTCATGTTTAGCACTCCTTTAAGGACCTTTTGTAAGGCAGGCCTGATGAGAATGAATTCCCTTAAATTTACTTGTCTGAAAAGGATTTTATTTTTCCTTCATTTGTGAAGCTTAATTTGGATGAATATGAAATTATTTGCTGGAATTTTTCTGTACCTAAGGATGCTGAATATAGACCACTAATCTCTCCAGCTTTGTAGTTTCTGCCGAAATGTCTGCTGTTAGCCTGATGGGGTTCCCTTTTAGGTGACCTGCCCCTTCTCTTTAACTGCCTTTAATATTTTTTCTTTCATGTCATTCTTGGATAATCTGATGACTGTGTGTCTTGATTATGGTCATCTTATATAATGTCTCAAAAGGGCTCTCTGAATTTTCTGAATTTATATGCCTACCTCTCCAGCAACATTGGGGAAATTGTCAGCCTCAATATTATCAAATATGTTTTCTAAGTTGCTCGCTCTCTATCCCTCTCTTTCAGGGTTGCCAGTGAGTAGTAGATTTTGTCTCTACATATTCCCATATTTCACAAAGGCTTTGTTCCTTTTTTAAAAATTCTTTTTTTTCTTTATTTCTGGCTGACTGAGTTAATTAGAAGAACCTGCCTTCAAGCTGAGAGATTTTTTACTTACTTTGGTCTGTATTGCTGTTAATACCTCCAATTGTGTTAAGAATTGTTGTAGTTAGTTTTTCATTTTATCTCTTGGCTTGGTTTGTTCTTAAAATGGACAATTCAGCTTTTATCTCTTGAATCATTTTCCTGGATAACTTAGATTGCTAGGAATGTGTTTCAACTTTCTCCTGAGTCTCGATGATCTTTGTTGCCATCGAGATGCTGAATTCTATGTCTGTTATTTCAGCCATTTCCTTCAGGTTAAGAACTGTTGCTGGGGAGCCAGTGCAGTGTTTGAAGCAAAGGAGAAACTCTGGCTTTTTGAGTTGCCAGACTTTTTCACCAGTTCTTTCTCATTCATGTGAGCTGATGTTCCTTTAACTATAGTATAATTTGAGGATAGTCAGTTGTCTTCATTTCTGGATGTTTTCAGAGGGCTGAAGCTTTGCACAAGATCTGTGTTTGTCACTGAATTTTTGTCCTTGGTTTGATGGTAGGGGAGTACATTAGCAAAATATTTTTGGTGTTAATATTTGGGCTATGATCCCATAGATGGTGCTTAAACTTAATGACTAGAAGGTAGGCTCTTGCTCAGCCACTTGGTTCCCCTGTATTTTCTTGCATTTGCAGCTGTGCTCCCTCTCAGTACTCTGAGAGTGTGAGCTCCTCTCCCGCTCAAACCATGGGCTGCACACCATAGCCCTGGGACAAGCTCAGGATTTATGTTTCTTCCTTGGCTTGCAGGCAGCAAGGGCAGCGATCTTGGAAGTGGCCATGGCAGAGGGCCTTTCACTTATCTTTTGGTGCTCTACCCCAAAGAAACACAGTTGGAATGATCAGCCTGAGTTGGGGCAGCTGTATTGCAGGCCCAATCTAGGGAACTCTACATAGTGGTGAGCAGATGCGGGGAGATCACGTGGAAGACAGACTGGCTCTTCTCTGTAGGCCAACTGCAGCATGCTGGAGGTGCATGTAAAGCCATCATAATCTTTGTTCTTCCCCAATCTAAGAGCAGCAAGGGTCGTAACTATGGCAGTGGCAGTGGCAGTGGCAGATGGAATTTCAATTGCCTCCAGGAGCTCCACCCCAGAGAAGCACAGAACCACTGCCAGTAGAAATGTTCAGGCAGAGATGGGGTGGCTACACTGCAGGGCCAAGCTGGAGTCCTGCCTGGTAAAGAGCAGTGGGTCGGTGTCTCCCAGGGAAGAGAGGCTGGGCTCCACTTCATACAGTGACTCTGGCATGCTGGAGGAGCAAGTAAGGCAGTCACGCTCTTTGTTCCTTCCCCAGTCTGAGGGCAACAAGGGAAGTTCTATTGCAGCTGCAATGGCAGACTGATTGTGTATTGTCTCTGGAAGCCACCACTAACTGAAGTGTTCAGATAGAGGCAGGGTGGTTGTGCTGGAGGCCCAGGTTGAGAGGCCCTGTACAGTGAGGAGTAACAGAGGCAAGGAACCAGGTGGAAAATAGTCTGGCTGCTTTTTCATAAAGCAGATGCACTGTTCGGGAAATCCACAATGGTGCTTAAGCTCTTCACTCCCTGTCAAGCCTTACAGCAGCCGAGGCAGGGGCTGTGGAGTGGCAGAATGGCAGTCCCATCTGTTCCCTCTGGGAACTCTGCCCCAGGGAAGTGCAGAGCTGCTACTGGTCTAAGAGCCCAGGCAGGTGTGGGCTCGCTGGGGTCTGAGATGAAGCAGTCCCATCCAATGAGGAGTAGCTGGAGCAGGGATAGCTATGGAAACCCCTCTGTGCTTTTCCATAAGGCAGTTGCATGATGCTGGAGGTTAATGATGGGCCTTAAGTGCTTTGCTCCCTACTGAGCTTCAGGGCAGCAGGGCAGGCAGTGCAGAGCTTAAAAATGGTAGGCGTGCCTATTACCTCTGGAAGCTCTGTCACAGGAACAAGCTACAACTTCTTAAGGCACCAAACAGTATAATTATTTATAAATAATTTTCTTTTGTAGACATTTTTGGTGCTTAGAATTGCTTTGCTTTTTTCTTTGTTCTACAGAATATTTTGTTAAAATATGCCTTATGTCAGCTCCACTGTATTAATGCATATTTGAGTACAAAGATACTATTCTGACCTAGTCATTGAAGCAGAGAGTATGAGGATTACCCTTACTCTGTACTTAATGTTAGTCAAATGCTTTTTAAATGTTCAGGCCCCAAACCAATTACTGGTCCCATATTCTCTTGGTAGTGTTCATATCCTTTTTCTTTATTTCTTTCAAAAGTGATGATAATCTTTCTACCTTCATTCTTTGGCAAGTTTATTCTCATTATTCAAATATCTCTTCTTACAAAATTCAGTCCCTTAGGGACTCGGGTACAATATGTTCCTCCACGGTTCTGTTGTGTTTTTTATACAACTTCCTAGTTTTTAAAATAGGTAATCTATTTATTTGTGAGTTCCTAGACAGACTCTCAACACTTTGAAAAACAAACCCAATCAAGTTCAATTGACAAGACCCAGAAACAAGCAGAGTTCATGACTTAGGCAGCAGCTCACTAATATAGGTTTTTAGTAGTGACATTGACATTGGGTTCTGAAACTATGCATGTCAATCATGATAAGTGTGTGAGAATAATAATTAGTGCATGAGAAGTCTATCAAGAAGCTGAATTGAGACACAAACTACAGTGAGGTGCTATGGAGGATGAGTTAGGATTTAAACGTCTGGATATCGTCACCCTCCTTTATATCTAATGTTACAGATATGAAGGACTAGGTGAACTGCAATACTAAATTTCTCCTTATTCTGTAAAAACTCTCATTTTTGTAAATATAACTCTTTAAAGTTGTTTCTTCTCTTCTTTCATCGATTTTTCTAGTCAGTGGCAGGAAGAAACTTTTCTTCTTATTTTACTTAATGTTCTGAATATGGAATTGAAGAGACAAAGGATTTTGGACTTTGGAAAGAAAATGAGATTAGATATCATTTTACCTTCCCTCCATTACATTATGAATTGCTGTGTTGGAAGTAATAGAAACAGGTCTGCTATTTATAAATGTGTATTTTATGAATGGTACTTGTTAAATTTAAAATTATTATTCACAATAATATTGAAAAATAATATTTTGACAGGGATTGCAAATGCACCACCTTCTGAACTGCAGAGAATGTACTTCAATTTTCATAACTATTCTAATTAGAATTATTATAATGAATTTAAGTCCTGGAAGAATTCGAAGTGAAATCTTGCCAACACTCCATCAGTCATGATTTTAACTTTAAGCCTGTAAAGTTCCCTTTAAAATACATAACAATGAGAATTTTTAGCTCTAGGGTTGAAAATGAACTCTGGCTGCTAAGTCATACAACTTAAGAAAAAAGTTTAACCATAATTAGCAAATTCTAGATTTGTTTCAAAGCTATTTTGCATGACTTAAAGAAAGAGTCATTGTGTGGTTGCTATTTTCCTACCCAGATTGATTGCATAATTATCTTATCCTCCACTTGATTGAGCCCTTATAGTCACTAAACAATCAAGAATAAGCAACCTAGCTATTTTCATTATGGCCTGCTTTTCAGGGTAGAGGTGCCTATGAAGCAATGGACAAAATAAATATCATTATCAGGAGAATGTTAGAAAAAAATCAAAAAATAATAGAATACTATGTTTAAAAACCATTGCATGGTTTAAAAACCTAGACTTTGATTTTGATATTATTAAAAATTTGAGACCAGTTATTAATTTCTTATGGATGGTTTGTCTTTATAATATAATAACTATGTATTGTCACTGTAGACATTTCAAATAGAAGAAAAAAGAAATGAGACATAATTCATGCCCCACAATACATATTTTAGAGAAGGAAACTTGTAATCAAGTAAATGCAGAACAGAATGGCATGCTCTAGAATAAAAAGGTGAAATCTGGTACCTATAAATAGAGTAGAGGTAAAAAAATTATAACTATGAAGGTAAGCTAAGCTTTCCCAAAGTGAAACAAGAATTTAAATGAACAAATATGTTCAATTGTTCGTGGAAGGAGAGAGGTAGAAAGAACAGCCTGTAAATCTTCAGAGATTAGCCACCAGAAAAACAGCTGATTATTTTATAGGAAAACTATAGATGGTGACAAAGGTTTTATTTATTTTTTTGTTTTAGATTAAAATACTGGGAATGATATCTCTAAATAATATCACTTAAAATATACAGAAATATGTACCTATGTATGGGTGAGAGTAACAGCATTCTGAACAGAGAAAGAGCAGAGATGGCCAACAATGATTAGAGTACAGGCTTCATACTTAGAAATGACAGAGGATCCTTTTGGTACTGCTTCATCAGCTGTAGACTTCTGTGGTAAGTAGGGTCTCTGGTGGAGATTTTCTAGTGACCACTGGGCTGGCTCCACCCACTTGGCCAAGCAGGCTGTGCTCAGCTTACGCTACCAGCCTGGATTTCACACCTGCTGCAGGTGAGCCAGACATGGTGCAATGAAGGTGTGTGAGCGAACACTGGCCATGGCACATAGCCAGGTATGCCTGTTGCTGTAGCAGAGCAGGCAGCTCCAGGCATCAGCTCCGTGTGAGGCTACAGCTGGACCAGGCATACTGCAAGTGGCTTCTGCCTTGGACACCAGCGACTGGATGAGGGAATGCAATGGCACTTAAAAATCTTGGAGATGCCAGCAACCATGGAGCCCCTAAGGAAGTGATACAGCTCTGCCTCAGGGAATCCTGAGGATTAGGCCCCAGAAGGGTCACAGCTTATTTGTGTCACAGTTCATTCATTCCCGTTGTTCACATGCTTCAGTGAATGGGCGTGTACCAGTTCATTCAGTCCCACCAGCATGCCGCAGCCCACGGCTACTAGGCTGGCCCAGCCCTGCCACTGCTTCAGTCATGTGGGGCAGCCATCCGGTTCCAGCAAGGGTGGGAGGGCAACAAGCATTACAGCTCCTTTTGCACAGGCCATTCTGTGGGTTACAGGTTCTTGTGCCATGTCCAAGAAGAATGAGATTACATGGACAACTGAAGAATGAGCAAGGCATAGAAGAGTTTTATTGAGCGACAGAACAGCTCTCAGGAGAGAAGGGACCTGAAGTGTGTAGCCCCTACCTGAAGGAGGGTAGTCCCAAGGTGTGACTGAGTCCAGGGAATTTATGTGCTCTGAATGGGGGAGTGCATGCTGATTGCTCCATGGATGGCCTGGAAAAAGTACCACTTGATTGGTTAAAAGGCATCAAGGAAGTTCACACTCTGTTCGGGGACTTTACCTGGAAATGACAGCTTGGTTTTAAGGCTTTAATTTGTCTTTGGTTTGAGGGCTGAGTTTCACTGAGGACCCTCCCCTGTCTGCCTAGGAATTTATCTGCCTCCTGCTTCTGTCAGAATCCTTCTTGGGTACACTAAAAGATTCTTCTTCAATGTTTATAGAAATAATTTCCTATTGGTTTATTTGTGATGTAAAATTTATAATACTTTTTCTTAATATTAAATTACTTCACCTTCATGAAAAATGTGAAGTTAATCCATTTTCTGTAGTTTCCTTTTATAAGGCCCCTTTTTTTGGTTTTTAAAATTGTCTTAGAGTGTTATTCTTAAAAATTCTTTTTGTTATGATTTTTAAATCACTATATATTAAGTGACTAATGTTCTTCTGGTTATAACTAACAAACTAACAATAAAACAGGAAATTAGAATTAAAAAATAACATTCATATTCAATGACTTCTTAGCTTTATAGATAAATAAAAACATTGTGACAATTATTCATCTTATTTAAGCAGTGGAATGCTCTTTTTTAATATTTGCATTACAAATGATAGGCTTATTAGAGGCTGGACTTTGATGTCTAGCCTGTCCCAAACTTAATTCACAGCTATTTTTGTTGTTCTTAAAACCTGAAGCCTTTAGAGTTATATATATGCATAATAAAATAAGAATTATAGTCTCTGATACCCATAATGGCCAATAAGTCTTTAACCACATATTCTTTTTTACTATTTAATATGTGATTAAAAATTACTTTTTGTTTTAACTTTTATATACGTTCATCTCTGCTAAGGACATCTAGACTTAAACATGCAGCTTTCTTGCCTTTTTTGTGTATGTGCTTTGATTTACTACTGTCTTTACAAAAGCCAGAAATAACTGGTATCTCATGTGATTTCTGTGTGTTTCTGTCCTTGTCCATTTCTCCTTCCTCTACTGAGTAAGCATAACTCAAGCAACTGGATTCTCCTTCTAAGAGGCAGTGTTGGTATCTGATTTATGTTCTTTGTATCTATTTTTAAAAAGATCTTAAAATAGTTGGTCCTCATTATTAACAGAATCCATATTTGTGGATGTGCCTACATGTGTGTGATGGTAGTGAGTCTCAACAAATTTGGAATGAAGGATACAAAGGATTGATCCTGAGTGTGTCTGTGATGGTGTTGCCAAAGGAGATTAACATTTGAGTCAGTGGGCTGGGAAAGGCAGACCCACCCTTAATTGGGTGGGCACCATCTAATCAGCAGAAAAATATAAAGCAGGCAGAAAAATGTGAAAAAGAGACTGACCTAGCCTCCCATCCTGCATCTTTTTCCCATGCTGGATGCTTCCTGCCCTTGAACATTGGACTCCAAATTCTTCAATTTTGGACTGACTTTCCTTGCTCCTTAAGCTTGCAGACACCTTATTGTGGGGCCTTGTGATTGTGTAAGCTAATGCTTAATAAACTCATGTGTATATATATATATACACACACACACACACACACACACGCATATATATAAACTCACTTAAAACATGCAGAAATAAAATAAATATTAAAATAATAGTATATATACTATTATTTATATGTAATTGTATATATTATCTTTTATATATTTATATATATAATGTATATAATAATATACTATATATATATCCTATTAGTTCTGTCTTTCTAGAGAACCCTGTCCTTCTAGAGAAATGTGTAACCCCAAAATCATTACTCTTGGGCTTTTAAGGGTGGCAAAAATTTTAAGTAATAGGGCATGCATGTTCACAGATAAGGTGGAACAGGCAGTGCTCACCTTTTAATTTTTTAATTATTTTTTGAGACAGAGTCTTGCTCTTGTCACCCAGGCTAAAGTGCAATGGTGCGATCTAGGCTTACTGCAGACTCCGCCTCGCAGGTTCAAGTGATTCTCCTGCCTCAGCCTCCAAGTAGGTGGGGTTACAAGTACCTGCCACCATGCCCGGATAATTTTTGTATTTTTAGTAGAGACAGAATTCCACCATGTTGGCCAGGCTGGTCTCGAACTCCTGACCTCAGATGATCCACCAGCCTTGGCCTCCCAAAGATTACAGGCAGGCGTAAGCCACCACGCCTAGCCTAACCTTCTGATTTCAGCTTTCATGTGGTAAATGAGTGTCATTTTGTCATCTATTTAGAAACATTATTCTTGTGTCTTTTGTCAGTGAATTTTCTGTTTCTCTTTCAGCCCAAAGAGTAGGGCTGAAGTGCCGTCTAGTGTTCCAAAGTGCAAGAAGACTATGATGTGCCTTACAGAGAAAATGAGCATTAGATAGACTTTGGTAGGCATGCAATACAATGTTGTTGATGTGAGTTCAATGTCTGTAAATCAACAATAGCATACACCCAGAGATAAGAAGGGGAAATTCACTGATCTTTACCTGAGAATGCTCTGAAAAGTGCTACAATAACATCTACAGTGCATGATGAAACTATGAAAAAGATGGAAACTTCACTACATTTATGGGATTCATAAGTTGATGATTGATGAAATCAACATAGTGGATAGCACTGTTTATTTAGGCCAAAAGCCAAAGAATGTCTTGGTCCTCCTATTACCCAGAGTCAGTAAAATGTGAGACCCTGTTTGACTAATGTTTCCTTATAAATATTGCACATATTTATAAGGAAATAAGTATATAAACATTATATACTAATGTTTCCTTATAAATATTGCACATAATGAGTTGTTTGTACTATATATGTATATTTATATACAAACATGTCATTATATATATATTGCATTAACCAATCCATATATATAATGAGGTGTCTTTAACAGAAGCTGATTTAAAACAAAATTATGTTGGATTGGTTGATGAAAACATGATGAGAGCTTCACAGCAATCTCACCCTGTATTTACCTTAGGACTAGTGGCTCAGTATTTGCTAAATTAGTATCTAAAGTGACCTTATAGAATATAACTACAGTAAAAAAAAAGATAATCTACTGTATATAAAATGTAGTTAGACTCTTTTGTATGGATAGAGCACTCTAATTTCTTTGCTAACTCCCAATAATCAATAATCAAATATGAAAGAATCAGAAGTCATGTAATAGAAAAATGCCTGATATGACATCAAAGTTTTATTCAGAACTACAGTGTTCCATACATAAAAAGAGTTTAATGATGATATGCAGTGGATTATCTTTTTTTTACAGTAGTTATATTCCATAAAGTTGCTTTGGATAGTAATTTACCAAATACTGAGCCGTTTCTCCTAAGAGAAATATAGGGTGAGGTTGCCATGACGCTCTCGTCACAATATTTTCGTGAATCAATACTTGTAAAAGTAAATTTTATTGTAGAAAATGCTACTTTTTATTTAGAGAAAATATACTTTGCAAAATGTATTTATCTGTAATGGTATTCACAGTTGGTAGATGAGAAGATTTATCTGATTTAATAGATTATTTCCCAACTCAACTAGAAAATTGAAAGAGGAATATAGTATAAAAATGTCAAAATTATGTGAACATAAAACTAACAGAAAAGGTGAGTATTTGGGAGGCCGACACTTGTGGATCATCTGAGGTCAGGAGTTCAAGACCAGCCTGGCCAACATGGTGAAACACCATCTCTACTAAAAATACAAAAATTAGCTGGATGTGGTGGTGAGCACCCGTAATCCCAGCTACTTGGGAGGCTGAGGCAGGAGAATCACTTGAAGCCAGGAGGTGAAGTTTGCAGTGAGCCAAGATCACACCATTGCACTCCAGCCTGGGTGACAAGAGCGAGATGATGTATTTAAAAAAAAAAAAAAAAAAGGAAAGAAAGGGTGAGTAGGAAAAATACCTGTCCTTCCTACCACATTTGCACAACACTGAATACCTCTGTGACCTCAGATATGAATGGCTGTTTCCCCAAACACAAAGCAATCAATCAGTTCTTCAGCAAATACCAGCTCTGTGTCCTCTAATTAAATTCAATTCCTACATTACCTACCTGAAGATAGCATCAGAGCCACAGGTTGAGGACTCAGACCTACAAAACTACCCCTACTTTGGGTACATATCACAAGCAGCAGGTTGTCATCTATACCTCTGACCCATTTGCTATAAATTGGGGTTCCCACTACCCCTTCCTTGGGTTTAATTTGCTAGAATAGCTCATGGAACTCAGGAAAACACTTACGTTTGCCAGTTTATTATAAATGATGTTACAAAGAATACAGATGAACAGCCAGATAGGAGATGCCTAGTGTGAGATATGGGAGAAGGAGCTTCCATGTTCTCTCTGGGCGTGCCACTCTCTAGGAACCTCCCCATAATCCCTCAGAACTTAATCCTTTTGGGTTCTATGGAAGCTTCATTACCTAAGCATGATTGGTTAAATGATTAGCCATTGGCTTAATAATTCAACTTTTATCCTCTCTCTTCTCCCAGGAGGTGAGAGGTGGAACCAAAAGTCCAAAACCTCTAATCACATAGTTGGTTTGCCTGACAACCAACTCCTCTTTTGAGGTTATAGAGGAAACCCAGCCACAAGTCATTTTATTAGCATAAAAAGACATTTGTAGCATTAAAAAAGGCATTCTTATCATTCTAGAAATCTCAAGGAGTTTACAAGTTATAGGTCAGAAAATAATGAGGGAGACCACATGTATATTTCACAATATCAAAGAGGGATATAAAAGAATATACATTAAAATAACAAACCATTACTTAGAAATATCTAATTTAGATTAAAATATTCAGAAAAGAAAAATAGCTCAGAGCAGTGTGAGTTATGTGAAGTAAGTAAAATTTATCAGGCCCAGAACACATGAATACGGGGCCTCAGTGATGCCCCTGGCCACCATCCTTTGGAGCCGTTGTTTAAAGGCACTTTATTCTTTCTTATCTCCCTTGTAGTTTGCTGACTAGCTGCCTCGCCCATTTTCTTCATGTTCCTAGAATTTGTGATACAAGGAACAATGTGTAGTTAATCAATATAGCCTTATGTTTTTTTAGTGTATATTCTTGTAAACAACTTAGGAACTATCTCTTTTTATTCCTTTTAACTCACTCTGCTAAGTTAACCTAGATAGATGCAGGGCAATTTGAATCTATCCTCCTGGCTGCAGTCTTCAAATTTGGCCCAAATAAACTCTCTACATCTATTAATTTTGCCACCATGTTTCCTTTAGATGATAACATGCATTTGTTTCAATGCATGAAAACAAAACTATTAACGTCTCTGATAACGTGCATGTTGTAGTTTTTAATGGCTCATATTTCAATGCTCCATTGCATTCAGAAAACAAAATAAATGTGCATTCAATAATTACACATTTGAAGGTAGCCACATCTTTTCCATCTGACTAATTTTTACCAATTCTTTTTTCAAAATTAGTTCTTTGAATTCAACTAAAGGCTTTTGTAACCAATACGAAAGCTCATACCCCTCACTGTATGATAGCCAAGAGGTTGAGAGACATGATGTTGGGACAAGGAAGGTGACTTTTTTTGGAGAGCCCAAAAACAATGAAGATGGAGGACTGGTGTCCCAAAGACTCATCTTAAGCTACTAGAAATTTTGAGCTCCTTTGATGTTAGGGGAAGGAGAGAGAACAAGGGGGTTGAGGCCAATAGTGACAGATGGCCACAGACATCTGGAGAGCAGTAAGGGTAAACTTCTTTGTCCTTGATCAGATCACAATGCTCTTACAAATGTTTAACATAACACTGTTACTTGTGTGTACCCTCCTTATCTCCTGGGGGTTAGTTTTAGGAAAGGACTATTAACATCCTTGCAAAAAGTTAATCATCACTGGTCATTAGAGAAATGCAAATCAAAGCCACAGTGAGTGAGATACCATCTCATGCCAGTTAGAATGGTGATCATTTAAAAACTCTGAAAACAACAGATGCTAGAGAGGATGTGGAGAATTAGGAGTGCTTTTACACTGTTGGTGGGAGTGTAAATTAGTTCATCCATTGTGGAAGACAGTGTGGTGATTGATTCCTCAAGGATCTAGAACCAGAAGCACCATTTGACCCAGCAATCCCATTACTGGGTACATACCAAAAAAAATTATAAATCATTCTACTATAAAGACACATGCACACATACATTTATTGCAGCACTACTTACAATAACAAAGACTTGGAACCAACCCAAATGCCCATCAATGATAGACTGGATAAAGAAAATGTGGCACATATACACCATGAAATATTATGCAGCCATAAAAATAATGAGCTTATGTCCTTTCCAGGGACATGGACGAAACTGGAAACCGTAATTCTCAGCAAACTAACACAGGAACAGAAAACCAAACACTGCATGTTCTCACTCATAAGTGGGAGCTGAACAATGAGAACACATGGACACAGTGAGGGGAACATCACACACCGGGTCCTGTGGGAGGGTTGGGGAAAGGGGAAGGAGAGCATTAAGACAAATATCTAATGCATGTGGGGCTTAAAACCTAAACGACAGGTTGGTGGGTGCAGCAAATCACCAAGGCACATGTATACCTATGTAACGAACCTGCACATTCTGCACATGTATCCCAGAACTTAAAGTAAAAATTAAAAAGAAATAAAGTTAAACTATAAACCAAATTCCTCCCATAGTTAGCTTGGCCTACCTGCAGAGATAAGCAAATGCAGTAAACCTAAAAGAGATCATTTCAGGGGCAGGGAGATTAGGAGCAAAATGAAGTTAGTCATGCTAGGCTTCCTTTTCCCTGATACATGTTTAAAATAAGTGGAAAAGGTTTACATTATTTTCAGGGATATTGAATGCTCATTTATATGAAGAATGTCAATTTATTTGTAACTATTTCTGAGAAAGCACAGAAACCTAGACTAAAAACATTAACAAGCCATTGGAAAATATTGTCAAATATTATTCTAGGGAATACAGTGCATTTTTCTACTCTAACTCATACTTAACATATTCTTCAACATATTTCTTTGGGTTGTTTCTTGTATGACATCTTGTAGAGATGAATAGAGGAAAGAATAATTTATTTGCTTTAAAAGAGTGACTCCTTTTTAAATTTCAAAGTATAATATTCTTTTCACAAAAATGTATAAAAATGATTTGCCCCCAGGCACGGGAATAATAAGTCAAGATTTTTCCATTATAAAAATTTTACTTTTGAGCTACAAACCTATAGAAAAACTTCTAAATCCTGGACTATGACAGACTTCATAAGTGAATCACAGGTGGTGGTGGTCTACAACAGCAACCTTTTTAGAAGGTATCAGAAGTTAACTTATAAATGTATGTTACTTTCAGTAAATAAAATTTTAGCAGAAACCATATTCAAAATAATATTTCCAAATAATTTAAGTAAAAAACCTATAACTGAATTCTGTCACTCTCACAAAATCTTGCAAGAATTCATATTTACAGAAGTAATAACTATGAACAAATCTGTTATAGACTGCCATGATACCCTAAATCTGAAGTCAAGTATGTTTCAAAACTCCACGCATTTTAATATGTACAATGTAAAACAGTCCTCTCTATATATATCTATATATCTTTTTAAAATTTCAACTTAAATCAAACTTATTTCTGGGCCAGGCACTGTAGCTCACGCCTGTAATGCCAGCACTTTGGTAGGCTGAGGTGGGTGGATCACTTGACATCATGAATTTGAGAATAGCCTGGCCAACATGGTGAAACCCCACCTCCAGTAAAAATACAAAAAAAATAAATAAATACATAAAATGAAATTAGCCGGGTATAGTGGTGGGTGCCTATACTCCCAGCTACTCGGGAGACTGAGGCGGGAGAATCACTTGAACCTTGGAGGTGAAAGTTGTAGTGAGCCGAGATCATACTACTGCACTCCAACCTGGGCGACAGAGGAAGACTCTATCTCAAAAACTAAAAAACAAAAAATTTAGTGAATAATTTTTTTGACTCTTGGTATGGTAATAAAGCTGGTTATAAAGCTCCAAGATAGAAATAGTATATTTATTTTACAACTCATTTACACACAAAAGCTAGGGGAGTGTGAGTTTGTGTGAGTGTGTGTGTGTGAGTGTGTGTGTCTGTTCTCTGGCAGGTGGACTGCTGAATATACCCTGGAAAAATTTTGCATAAGAATATGAGAGTTTTTCAAGTGACCTCGTACAAGTGTTTTATTCTGGATTCTTTTATGGAATATTCAAATTAAATATCTGAGGAAGTTAGGAGGTGTTTATTCATACACACACACAAAAATGTTTTTAGGAAAGTTTCTGTTGTAATTGCTTTCATAAACATTTTTATTTCCTTTATTAAAATAGAAAAAATGTGATTATAGGTTATTGCTTTTGAGTTAACCATTTTTCAGATATTTATACTTGTATAGATTATATAAAAATGTGAGAATTAGTTTACTACTATATATGTATGAGTATTCATTGGTAATACTATTTTTAATTTTATTTAGAGAAAAATTACATGTCTATTATTATTTTAAATTTTATCTGAGTGAGATTCTTGAGTTAGTGGTCAACTATTAAACATATATCTTATATATACTAAATATATTACTGGATTCTCTTATACTTGATCCCAGGTCGGGTTGAAGTCTATAGAATGGTTTGGTTTGGAGGTACAGTATCCAGGTGCCTGTAATACTAACCTAGAAATTAAGCTGTAGACTCTCATTACTGACAACAAACATTTAGCTCTATACATTAACACAGTTTCAACATTCAGAAAAAGGCTATTGTCTTTTAATAAAGATCTTCATGCAGCAAGAAGTGAGGCTATTGATCACTGTTCAGAAGCCACATTCTACCACAGCTAAGTTTTTCACACATTGATTTTTGCAGACTCACTTTAAAACATTCACGTCACCCAAGACCTAACTTCATTTATCTTTTTTATATAATTGCTTTGGTATCCATATGACAGAGAGGACTGTGTTTTCAAGTAAGAAAAAATAAAAAACCCAAAAGTCAAACCAATTAAAAATATCTGGAAAAGAAAGTCATTGGTCAGAGTAATGAGAGGAGAAAATAACAGAGGATATGAGAAGTGTCAAGATGGTGGTTAAAGCAATAAAACACGAGAGTATTTATTGTGAGTTGAATTGCTTAATAATTAGAATATATAATATAAAATTTTGTTGAATGTTGGGAGACTAATCTCTTCACTCGCTTTCCAGCCTACCCACTTAATCAAGTTTTCTTTCAATAAAATTCGAGGGCAGATCAACAAGTGTCCTGCTTACACAAATGTCCCGCTAGGTCATGTTATACTGACAGTCATTCATGTAGGCGTGGCACACTTTCTGCAAGTGACTTTTGTAAACGGTCTTTTAGCATTGCTGGGGATGATCAAAAAGACATTGCTTTCTTCCTCCAGTCTGAAGACTCTATTCTATGCCATTTCTCCTTGAATTTCTCTACTTCCTTGAATAGACTTGGAGTAAGCCAGAGGGCAGTAAGGAAAAAAATTGTAAGGTAAACCTGTTCAGCACTCTCCTTGTAAGGCCTGTAGTAATGCCCTTTAGGGAATACCACGAACAAAGAAGGTTTTTTTTTGTTTGTTTGTTTTTTTCCAGCTTTAGAGCATTAGTCTCCATTCCAAGGCAACAGCACTGCTCTACCTTGCATGCAAAAAACGTTAACTGATAATTTCCCTGACATAAAACAAATACATGCTATCATCTCACAGTGCATTAATATTTCAGTGGAAACTAGAAAGAGTATTAAATTTCAATTAAGTTTCCAAAACTTAACAAGTAACTCCTTATTCCCTCATTCATTTCTATAGTTATTTTTCTATATGAGGTAAACATCATAGTATACTTTTTAAATAATTGAAGATTTTCTGACAGGAAATATTTTTCAGCCTCCCAGGAACTATGAGGCTTTTTAAAGAATTGACACAGAACTTTTGCTGCTCAGTTTACTCTGCAATCCAAACACTGTGCTTCCTGTCATAGGAAAATTTCATTTGTATTCAAGAGTCTTCAGATATATTTTCCTAAGAAACTGCCTTGGGAAGTTGCTTTAAAGGCAGCTTTTAAATAAATCAAATCACATTTGTAGAAGACTTTATTTGGAGCCATCAACTGTTACTGAAATTCAAAATGTTGAATGATGTGGTCCTTTTTTTAATGAGAAAAATTAAATTCAGCATTCATTATAAATAATTTCTACACAAAATCTCTGAAAACTGTTATTTGTCAATTTGTTCTTTCTGGGCCAATTTAGTCTATTAATCTCTACACTACTAAACTAGAAAAAAATACAGCATACAGAATATTTTAATATGATACTTAAATTGACTAATGTTTTCTGGACATTGTTTTATTTTACTAATTGTCATTTTAAAATTGCATATTGATATTGTCCACTCCAGTCATATACCAACTATAGTAACAGTATTCATCATAACAAACTAAACATCTCATTAAACTCCCAAAGCACTGGCACTTTAGATTGTAAAATTGCTAAGGAGCTGATTTCTCAATATTTCTTATTGTGTTAAGTTCACATGGACTTAGGCTTTTTTATAAGTGAATCAACTCACTATATGTCAGAATAGCTGTTGAATATAAAAGATTTTCAAGAAGATTGATCCTTCTCATTCAGAAAGATGAGTGTACACTAAAAATAATACAAATAATAATACCAATAGATAATTCTAATAAATATATCAAATAAATACAAATTTTGTTATAAAATATAGTATACATACATATATATATTTAGTATATTGCAAAACTCAACCCAAAAACACTGTTACAGTGCTTTAGCAAAAAGTGAAGTTTTTAAATTTAAAATAAATGCGGCTTGTCATTTTTATTACTAGAATACAAACACATTTGACTCTGAATTTATTACCAGAGCATAGCCTGCGTGTTTTCAAGTTTATGTCCCCTAGGATAAAGTGGCAGTAAATGGATAATCCGTGGCTTGATTTTACGCAGATAGGCATCCCAGCATGCAGTGGGAGAGGGCAAATGAAAGAACGGGGACATTTATAACAAAGCTTCCTGCAGACTTATTATTGGCAGTGCCATGAACCATTACAAACTATAACCCTGGAAGCTCACAAAGTCATGCTGTGGTATGCCACATTCATTGAAATATACCATAATGCATTTTCTAACACTTTAATTTATATTTAACTTCCATTTTTAAAAGTTAGAATAACTGAGTTTCACACATGGACAAGATTTAGTTAATTTATTATATTTTCCTAAATGAAATCTATTTGAGCTAATGTAATATACACTTATATTAATAATTGAAACCTTAATGGACCCTTTTTATTCTTCATAATGCCATACTATCTGGCACCTTTAGTCTTTAAAATCACATTTAATATAGCATTTAGTGTTTTATTTTAAAAAGTCAAAGTAAAATATGAGAAAAATTAATTAAATAATAAAAATTACATAAAAGTGATTCCTTTTTACAAGACAGTATAATTACTGGCAACATACAGAAAGTCGATCTAGAACAAAACCTTTGCTCCAATCTTGTTACGATGACCAAACAATGTACATTTAATTATTTCACACCAGGAAAAATAATCTTATAAAAAAATTGAAAAGAGTTGTGGCACCAAAATTCTAGTACTCATTTTGGTGCATAAAAATCATAAATGTTATGGAAGTAGTACATTGGGATTGAGCATTTTACAGTGTTAATCAGAACCAATACTATCCATGGTATCGACAATTAAAGTTCAGTATGATCAATAGTTAATTTATGGTTGTCCCCAAAATAAATTCCAAAGTCCAGAAAAAATCAAGAACTTGATTATCATAAGAAAATATAATTTAATATGCTAGAGTCAATTTATGAGATAATCTTATTAGCAAGAGATGTCAGATAGATTGTATTTGTCTGATCTCACGCCACTAATAAAGACATACCCAATACTGGGTAATTTATAAAGAAAAAGAGGCTTAATGGACTCGCAGTTTCACATGGCTGAGGAGGCCTCACAATCATGGTGGAAAGTGAATGAGGAGCAAAGTCATGTCTCACACGTCAGTAGGTAAGAGATGGCTTGTGCAGAAGAACTCCCATTTATAAAACCATCAGATCTCATGAGACTTATTCACTACCACAAGAACAGTAGGGGGAAAACTGCCCCCATGATTCAGTTGTCTCCAACTGGCCCCGCCCTTTACACATGGAGATTATAACTATTTGAGGTGATCTTTGGTTGGGGACACAGCCAAACCATAATAGATTATAGAGCGGCAAGTAGATAAAACAATGATTGAATACAGGGCAGTATAGGTAGTCCATATGCCACTTTCTATAGCTTTTTATGGACATATCTCATATTCAGTTAAGACTCTAAACTCACCATTAGTAAGCTCAATGTGTCTTACTCAACTTTGCACCCATAAAATGCCTTGTACACTGCCAGATATTTACTAGGAAATTAATCAATATCTGTTGATTGAAAGAATATGAGTGAAAAAACATGAATCTGAATTCAAACTATAATACTCCTTTCATTGTTTAAACCTTGTGTTAAGAAGTTTAGATTTGATCAATTGCTTTTGTCAATTTGTCATGTAATCTGGAATGTTTATATAAATCATTTTAATGTTAGTAATAATGATATCTGACTGAAAAATAATATTTTGATTGGTAACTATAATGTACCAGGCACAAACTTGGCACTTTTATGTAATCAGTTCATGACAGCGTAATTTGATTTACTTTTTCATACAGTTCGTAGTTTCTAAGCCAAAGCGTGTTTACATGATAACTGTTTTCATTTTCAAATCATTCTGTTAAGAAGGTTTAACAGAGTTATGATAAGTAAAGGACATACTGGGACATGAAAACAGATGCAGAATTATTGCCTAGAAGGTATTTAGAACATTATGAATTTCACTTCATGGAAAATGTGTGAAAAAGCATTTCCAACATTGAAAAGAGTCATACACACAAAAATTTTCCCAGAGTCTAGATCATCAGTTGGTAGCATATGGCAAGCCTACCAAATATAGCTGGTGAAATAATTTTTAGTAAAGACTGTGTGGATAAATGCATTTATTAATTTCAAGAGAAAAATTTTCGGCAAGCAATGCTAGATTTTGATGGTTTCTCCCTATTTCAACAACTTATGTTCATTTTCCTTGTCTTCTTTTAGAGTCATATCCTTCTGACCCTCTGCTCACACCTAGACATACTCTTAATCAATTACCTTCTCAGGAATCCCTTCTAAGACTAAGCAGTAGCTAAAAATTCATCTCATTGATAAACTGTCTAAGTTTAATCCATTCTAGGAGTGATAATTTTAAGATAAACTTTACTTAATTTTTATATATTCAAAATATGTTGTATAAAAAATATGTACAAAGAATTCAGAACTAGATTTTACAATCTATTGCAATATATATACTAAATATTTGCACATAAAGAAAATATATATGTATGCACATGTGTAATACATAAACACACATATACTCTCTCTATATATATATTCATTCATAATGTATTGATGAAATAAAAGTTTATTGGAATCCATTACAGAACAAGTTAAAATATCTTCTGATGGCCAGGCACAGTGGCTCACACCTGTAATTCCAGCACTTTGGGAGACTGAGGCGGGACGGATCACGAGGTCAGGAGATCGAGACCATCCTGACTAACACGGTGAAACCCTGTTTCTACTAAAAATACAAAAAAAATAGCCAGGCGTGGTGGCGGGCGCCTGTAGTCTCAGCTACTAGGGAGGCTGAGGCAGGAGAATGGCGTGAATGCGGGAGGTGGAGCCTGCAGTGAGCCGAGATTGTGCCACTGCACTTCAGCCTGGGCGACAAAGCGAGACTGTCTCAAAAAAAAAATAAAATTTATATATATATAAATTATATATATATATCTTCTGATGGGGAGGAGAAACTGACGGGATTCTCCAACTTCACCTTTAATTTTCAAATGTAATGTTTGGTAGAATTATCATGTCTCCTGCAATACTCCATTTAAGATTGTAAGTTTCCAGAAGAGGAAAGAGCCCCAGTAACACAAAGCTGTGTAGGTAAATAGTAAGCCACCTCTGTCAAGACAGAAGGTTGAAAAGATTGTCTTGGCTAACTCCAAGGTTTTCTTCAGAAAACTCCTCTGTGAATCCTCAAACTAGAAGGGGGAGAAAAACAGGCTATTTCATTTTTAAAATATAGCTACTGTACTTTTGTCATCAAAAATTTTTATGTCATCCATGTGAGGCACTTTATATATCTCAAAGAATATAATAAATGCTTAATTTCTTAATGTTTTCTATATTATCCATACTTCATTCGGCCTAGGGTATTATTATTTAATTTGTATTTTGACTATCAATTTGTATGATTTTATATATCCTATGACATCTTGACCTTTTTCAAAAAAATAGAATTATAGAGATGTATACACTTTTTAAAGAGTTCTAGGGCACATGAAGCCATATTGGCAAGTTTCCTCACTAGATTTGTGTGTTTCATTGTATGTCTCATAGAAAAGATTTTGTGATTTCCAGGCAACAGGACGTAAGCTTATTCTTTGAACATGTTACAAATCATAAAAAGGAAGAATTAAAAAGTCCAAGTGAAATTAGAAATATTTGCATACATAATAAAATAAACATAAATGAAATGCACTAATGATGAAATTTAACAGTGTGCCCTGTAGGCTCTGAGGCCAGAGCAGACATGACCTACCAGAATTGATTCCTACAAAGCACTCCAAGTAAGGTCGAAGACTAGGCTGGACTGGACTGCGACCACTTGCAGTATACCGCTCAGTAGCCAATCATGTCTAAATTGCGACTCTATCGGACCTCACAGCTACACAGAACTAAAACTTCCTAAAGAATTACTACCAAGAACAATGAGGATGAATCCAAAAAAGGTAGTTGAGTATAAGAAGCCCAAATCAAGAGAACTAATTCTGTATGATTATGTTTTTATGTGTTTCAAAAAATGTTTTAGGTATTTTTACCTATATGTCACTTAGTTGACATAATACATACAGCCCAATGCTGTGATGCACGCGAGATAAAGTAGATAATCATGTGTGCATTGAAAGCTTTCCAAATCAAGCTTTCTGTTTTTCTACCTGAAATTTACCAATTTCAAAAAAGGCAAAACTCATTATATAGTGATAGAAATCAGAATGTTAGCTATTTTAGGGGATAGAGCTAGATTAGGGGCTTCAGGGTTGCTAATGAATTTCATTTATTTATTTGGATGGTAATTACTATATATTAATTTGTTGTTTAATAGATTCCAATAAACTTTTATTCCATCAAGGCATTATAAATGACATTATAGTCATTTATATATGGATGGCAATTACCATCCATATATAAAATGAGTGTGCTTACTTAGTGATAACCATTTTGTTGCGTATATATGAGATATGTTATTTGAAATGTGTACGTTACAATTCAACTTTTAAAACAAACAAGAAAAGCCGTTCCTCCATGAAAGAAATACTTATTGAAGGAATAACAATAGATTATTGGATATATTTGACTACATAGGGATAAGTAGCATTAAGAATATATTTGAGAAGAATTTTCAAGAAGAAGGGAGAAAGTGGCAAAATTATAAACTAATGATTAATTCCACAAGAAATGAGATTTTCTTTTTAAGTCACAAGGAATGAAATGGGAATATATATTCATTACTTAGACAGTAGTTACAATTTTCATAGTGATTCAAATAATAAATATTAATTTAACAAAAATGTATAACATGGTCAGGCTGGGTGACTCCCTCTAATCCTACCACTTTGGGACTGAGGTGGATGGATCACCTGAGGTCAGGAGTTCGAGACCAGCCTGAACAACATGGTGAAACCCCGTTTCTACTAAAAATACAAAAATTAGCCAGGCATGGTGGTGGGCACATGTAATTCCAGCTACTCAGGAGGCTGAGGCAGGAGAATTGCTTGACCCCAGGAGGTGGAGCTTGCAGTTAGCCAAGCTCATACCACTTTGCTCCAGAGTCAGACTGCATCTCAAAAAAAACACAAAAAAACAAAACCTGAGAAAGAGAGAGACAGAGAGAGAGAGAGAGAGAGAGAAATGTATATTGGAAGAGAGAATATCATGGAAGGTTTAGTAACAATTTAAAAAAATAAAAAAATTTATATATTATAACATTATATAGTAAATGTAAATACTTATGTTTAAATTAAAAGTATAATCATAATTATTATAATTAATTCTTGATAATAGAACATTTATCACATACTGTCCTGATTTTACATTTTGCTGTTATAAGTTTTCTAAACCAAAAATAAAATTCTAAGCTCCTTGACTGGCTGAAGGGACCTGATTTTTGACCAAAGTAAACCAGAAAAACTAGTGTAGGCCATGACTGGAAGTAGAAATTGAACATGTCACATTATACCATCTTCCCTTTGAAATTCAGGCACAATTGACCAACATTAACATTAAAACAGGGATCTTAAGACTGACAAAATAGACTCTTTGTAGCAATAAAATACCAAATTCCAGCCTGACTCTATCGCATCACATGACAGATAGCAGGCACTGAAAGAAATTGAAGTATTTTGCAACAAAATATTTTTCTTTGACATATTTTGAAATGTCCCTGAAAAGCTGTCTCTTGTGGGGAATATCTACATTCTACAGAGAATCTCCTTCCAATTGTTAAATCAATTTTAGCCTAAAGCTCCCTGCTTACATATTTTAAGTTCTGCCTAAAGGTTTCTCTGTAGTCAACTATAACAAGTGTAGGTTCAAACAGACCATAGCCTACTCTCGTGCAAATCATAGTTTTGGCAAACCAAATGTGGCCAACTGTTCTAACCTTGTTCAGATAAGATAAATACCAAGCTATAGACAATCCAGCTGTTTCTGTATCTCACATCCGTTTTCCGTGTGCCACTTTCCTTTCTCTATCTGTAAATTTTCTTCTACCACGGTGCTGCACTGGAGTCTCAGCCTACTCTGGCTCGGAAGGCTGCCTGATTCATGAATTGTCCTTTGCTCAGTTAAACTCTTTTAAATCTAATTCAGCTGAAGTTTTCTCTTTTAACACCTTTGCATGTCTTTTCCTGATCCAGGAGAGATTAAACTATGAGTTTTGCCCCTTTACCATCTGTTCTCTTTGAAGTCTGCTACCTGGAGGCTTCATTTTCATATTAAGAATTTTGATCTCCACAGCCCCTTATCTTAACACAGATATTCCTTTGTCATGATTCCGGGTCTTTAGATAATAACTCTTTCAACCAATTGCCAATCACAAAAATCTTTGAATCCACCTGTGACCTAGAAGCCTCCAGCTTCAAGCTGTCCCACCATCCCATATCAAACCAATGTACACCTAATGTGTATTGACTGATGTCTACCTATAACTTCTATCTCCTTAAATTGTATGAAATTAAGTTGTAACCCAACTATCTTGGGCATACGTCATCAGGACCTCCTGGAACTGCATGATGGGCATTGGCCGCTTATAGTTGCCTCACATTAGACCTCTTTAAATGTGTGTGTGTGTGTGTTTTTTTTTTCTTCTTCTGCTTCTTCTTCTTCTTTTTGAGACAGAGTGTTACTCTGTTGCCCAGGCTGGAGTGCAGTGGTGCAATCTCAGCTCACTGCAACCTCCGCCTCCCAAAGTGCTGGGATTACAGGCATGAGCCCCTGTGCCTGGTCTCTCTTTAAATATTTTTTAGAGTTTGTCTCTTTTCATCGACAGTCTAATGTTACATTACTTTCAGAAGTCCAGTGTCTTCCTTAATATTTCATTATTCAGAGGATTATGTGTTTTTTCAAGAGAAGCAATAAAAAGAGTTATGTGAAATTTAGCAATTTTAAATCAATGCTTGGGAGGAAAAATGAAGATATATCTGTGAAGATAATATACCCTATTCATGCCAGTTTTTGCCAGTTTTTGCTCCTTGTATAAAACTTTGAGAAATATATAGCATCATAAAGTCACTTAGTGGATGGGAGTCACTCAGGAGAAGGAGGTAGGGAATTTTCTGGAGAAATCTACAAAGCTCAGGAAAAAGATATGTGAGATGTAAAAATCCAATAATAATCGTTTTATAAATAACTTTTAAAGTTCTACTCTTACATCCAGGTCATCTGAGACAATTTCATTGAGCTTGTTAAGTATTTGACTTTATGAATGTAAGAGTTAACATAGCAAGGATATCATGTGCCAGGACACATAAGCTCACACCCCTGCAAAGACTTCCCAGCTTATTTGAAGTTCTAAACAGTCTACCAGGAATTACCTGCAGGATTCCCTCCCCTCTGCCTTCTGTCTGACCTTATCTCCCATTCCTCTGTCCCTCTTCTTGCTCTGGCCATGTTGGCATCATTTTCCTTCTGGAACATACCAAGTATGCTGGACCTTAAAGTCTTCAAACTTACCTTTCTCTGCCCCATAAGCTCATACTCTTCAAATTTTTACTCATATGTCTCTTAGATAACATAATCCCTGCAACCCAACACTGTGATGAGATAAAGTAGGTGATAATCTGTGCACTGAACATTTTCTGTTTTTCTGCCTGAAATGTGTACCTCTATTACATTCTCAGTTGTATGATTGAGACAATTCTATTAGTGGAAAATTTTCTAATGGAAATGGGAAATTTTCCAATTTCCATTAGAAATACTGATGAAAATTATTGCTCATTATCTTCTGCATATTTCTACATCCTTAGTTACCCTATTGGTTACAAGCACTGCATTTCAATTCAACCAGCTTTTAACCTCCTTGAAGGCAAGGAACATGACCACTTTTTTTTCTTGTATGTCCACATAATCCACCTATTACCTTCTCTGTGGTGGGATTTCTAATACTTACTTGTGTGTATGTATGTGGAGTAGCCCAGTGCTTCTGGAGTCTTTTGGAAAGACCATATTTATTGAAAAAATTTCTGTCTAAAGTAAAGTTCTCAGTTCGAAAAGAATCAAATACTATATAACATACAAAAGTGTAGGTCATATAGCTGTTAATAAAGGCTTTAAGATTTCCTTATTTGATAAATATTACTTTTGAATTTTGCACATAAATATGTGGAGAGAGAACCTTTGTTTAAAGCTTGACTGCCCAAACTACTTTGTTTTAATCTGAAATCACTTGAGCATAACTTTTATGCCTTTTAAAATTTTAGGTGCAATATACACAAGGAAGAAAATAAAAAGAACTCTGTACAGTTTTAAATGAAAATAAAATCAACCTAGCTGATTACTGATTAGCTCAGATGCTGGTGAAATGAAGCACACTGGTATCCTAACAGAACTACTAAGACTTAATGCAAAGTATGTTTTTTGTTCAGAATTCAAAGACCTTACCTAAAAATGATATTTAAGCTGAGTTTTCTTCAGAAATGTTAAAAAAAAAAAAAAAGCAGGTGCCAACATTCACTTTAAAAGGGAAAAAATACCCAAAATACTAGGAAGCTTTGTCATTCAGAATAACCTATTTTCAGAGTCTTGCTGCCTTAAATACTAATTGTAACTTTTTGGTGGGTGTTTCTTTTTTTCAGCATCTGTTTCTACAACATGGGAAAGAACTCCTCACATGTTTCTACCCTCACATCATAAGCCTCACTGAAGGAGAGAATATTTCAAACACCTATGGCCTGGGCTGAGTAGAATAATCCTTAGTTAACTGTGTAACTGGGGATCTTCTGAGACCATCTCATTTTAAAACACGTAATATCTGGTATGTTACAGAAACTCAAAATTGCTGAGATCTTAAAGATGAGTAACATTGATGTCTCTCCTCTAGATAATTCACCATACCAAAAAGTTCACATTCATAAATAATGACAGGCTATATAATATTAGGCTCTACCATTGCACAAATGAGACAATGGCTGGAGGAGTCACTGGCATTCGTGCAGAGGAGGAAATTCAAGAGGTGGATATTGAAGAATGAGTTTCCAGAGAAACAAAAGAAGAGTCATCTTAGGCATAGGAAACAACAAGACTGCTAGATAATTCACTACATGTATTACCTGCCATTGGCAGTTTTTACTTTCAGAATATTTATTAAGTTACTGAAAGCACAATATTTACCTATAACACTCCTTAAAAGTCTTATTTATTTAATTAATAGCCATTTCCTTCTACCTCCAGAGAGGTGATAAAATTATCTTAAGCCATATCTGCATTTAGTAAATAATCATGTAAATAGCAATACATAGTAAACAAAGAGATTAATTTTTAAATTACTAGATTTTCATATATAATAACTTTCAAAACACTGTTAAGAAGGCAGCAACTATTTCCCCATAAATATTTTACAGATAAGAATATACTTTCAAAGTAGTTGATTTCAGGGTGAAATATATGATGGGCCCTTGCTAAAATTTAGATTTTGCTGCTTCAAGCTATTAGGAAATTGTCTCCTGAAGTCTCCTAGAAAGAGCAATTAAAAATAAAGGAAGGACATTGATATACTCTGAAGATTTGATGCCCCTAAATCTCATGTTGAAATGTGATCTCCAGTGTTGGAGGTGGAACCTTGTGTGAGGTGTTCAAGTCATGAAGGTGGATCGCTCATGAACAGTAGGGTGCTGTTCCTGCTGTTATGAGTTATTGCTCTATTAGTCTATGCTGAAGCTGGTAGTTAAAAAGAGCGTGGCTTCTCCCTCTTCTCTCTCTTGCTCTCCCTCTTGCCATGTGACACACCAGCTCCCCTTGCCTTCTGCTATGACGAAAAGCTTCCTGAGGCTTCACCATGGTGCCAAGCTGGCACCATGCTTCTTGCTTAGCCTGCACAGCCCTGAGCCAAATCAACATCCTTTCGTTATAAACATTCTCAGTTATTCCTTTACAGCAACGCAAAGCAGACTAACACTGTTTCTTTGTTTTGTTTCTATTAGTCTTCTTTCCTTTTTACTGGCAACACAAGAATTAACTGGTAGACTGGGATATCCAAAAACAAACCATATGACCTACCAAATGTTTGGTTTAAGGATTCTTTTTGATCCTCTCCTTACTCTACATATGTACAGAGAAGTAACACAACAGAGCATAATATTTTGACAGAGCATGTATACAATCATGACTTCTAAGGCAATGTCATTGGTATGATTCATTAGAATTTTTGTTTATTTTTTGTTTTTGCTTTTGTTTGAGGCAGAGTCTCGCTCTGTCGCCCAGGCTGGAGTGCAGTGCCACGATCTTGGCTCACTGCAACCTCCACCTCCCAGGTTCACACCATTCTCCTGCCTCAGCCCCCCAAGTAGCTGGGACTACAGGTGCCTGCCAGCACGCCTGGCTAATTTTTTGTATTTTTAGTAGAGACGAGGTTTTACCATGTTAGCCAAGATGGTCTCGATCTCCTGACCTCATGATCCACCTCTTTCGGTCTCCCAAAGTGCTGGGATTACAGGCGTTAGCCATCGTGCCCGGCCGATTCATTAGAATGTTTTAAAAAACTATATCTTCTATTTATTTTGAATAAATTGAAAATTCATATAAAAAGAGTTTTGTTGAAAGGCAGGCATTGTCAGAAAAGTAGAGGCAACTTCTATCTTTAAAAAATTCAGACTTTCAGGCCGGGCGCAGTGGTTCACACCTATAATCCCTGCACTTTGGGAGGCGGAGGCAGGTGGATCACCTGAAGTCAGGAGTTCGAGACCAGCCTAGCCAACAAAATTAGCCAGGCGTGGCGGCAGGCACCTGTAATCCCAGCTACTCAGGAGACTGACACAGGAGAATCTCTTGAACCCGGGAGGCAGAGGTTGCAGTGAGCCGAGATCCAGCCACTGCAGTCCAGCCTGGGCAACAAGAGCAAAACTCCATCTCAAAAAATGATAATAATAATAAATAAAATAAATAAATTAGAGTTCCAGAGATGTTATAGAGGTTATTCCCCTTTTGTCTAACTATGAGTTTATGTCTTCAAAGCTGGTCCTTGACCATAAATAATAAGTTATATTTGTTCCAAAAATGCACCATAGATAGTAATACTAGACATGAGCAAGTCTCGAGATAGTTGAGATGTATATCAATATTTCCACTGAATCTCACGAAGTTGGAGAAATGTAGTTAAAATTCCATTAGTAATAATAAAGGGAAGGAGTGAAAGAGAGACAAGAGATGGGTGTGGTAGTTTGTCCAAATATTGCCTCTTTCCCCAGTGTCAGCATTTATAGCTAAATTTTGCAATGGACAACTTACCTTTGTAATTATGAAACCATCAATCAAACAGCTTTCCAGAGACGTAACATATTCTCATTCAAACTACTGCACAAACGTACTGACTGTTAAGAGATTTAGCTTTTTAGTATAATAAATACTAATTGTGAATACCACTTATCCTCAATTGTATAACATTTTATTTAGCAGTTTCACATTTGTTTTTCTGAGGAAATAAACCTGGATTTTTAATTCATGGCTTCCAATTTCATAGTATGTGTGTAGAGACTTAAAGGAAACGGAAGGTTTATTCTTCAAGAGTTTCACTGATATGAACAATATGGATATCATCTTAAATAAATTTGATAAAAATGCAGTTATTAGAATACTTGAACTTTGGTGAAACTTACCCACATTTAAAAAGAGCCCCCCCTTACTATCATCATACTAATTTCTCATTCTGTCTTCATGATTATTTCTCAATTTTAGCAAAGTACTATAAAGTGCTGATTAAGTGTTTTTCTGACCATAACCATGTAGTATAAGTAAAGAAAAAGTCTTAGAGGCGAAATCTGTGGCGCAAACTATTCAATGAAAGTAAGATATTTGCTCTGCACACACTAGTATGATTACTATTATGAATTACGATAACAATAGCAAAAACAACATGAATACCATTAATACTAGTAGCCAATAGCTATTGAGTTTCTATTTGTGCCAGGCATGTACATGTATTATATCAAATAACTCTGTAAATGTGGCTGTTAAGCATGCAATCGTGTTAACAAATTTTAATTGCATGAGAAAGTTCAGATAGTAAAGTGACTTGACTAAGATCATATAGCTAGTAAGTTGGAGAGCTAGAATTCTTGTCCTATAGTTTGAATTTTAAGTGATAGAATTTTATATTCACAAATAAGACTTTCTCTCCCCCTGCAAAAGAAGATCTTAAAATGTTTGTCTTTTTTAAAAAAAATCATTTCCTTCATAGTGCTTCTCAACTACACTTGGTGATATGCCTGCATAATAAAAGTATATACAAAAGTTCCCCTAAATGACCAAATATCATTGTTGGCACACAATGTTTTGTAAAGTAGCAAGTAGGTATAGATCTTTGTTTTTATGGCATAGTTTCAACTTCAACTTAGAAATACCTTGCATACTCTATTTAAAGTAATCAATTTCTTACTAAGTAAATTCTTTCTTTTGTGACCAGAAATATCATTGATTTTTTTTTTTTTTTCTACTGCCAGGTAGACTCAATAAAATGGACAAGGACAGAACCTTACCTCTGTAACTTACTGTCTTTTTACTCCACATTAGAAGTTAAATTGTCCTGGGGACTGACTTGAATAGATAGTATTCAAATTGTTGAAAATAGAAACAATAATAACATTATTTTAAGGTTTATATTGTTGCTTTGGCAACAGAACAGCCAACCCCACATAATTATTGATATCCCATATGCAATTTCTTAAAGAAAGTGCTAAATTTTTAGTTTTTCATCTTTCAGTGCTTCTTTTTCTTTTCTATCTGTATCAAAATGAAGAAAACAGGGAGGATTATGTCATGGGAGTAGAAGAGACCATTTAACCCTTCATTGAAGTGTTCAACATTTCACAGCCAAGAATATAGCCTCAACCAGAACATGTTTTTCTGTATTTTCGTTTCTATGTTCCATTCCCAAGCATCTTTTTACTACAACATGTAACTTTATACAAACCTCTATTGCAGAACATGGCAGTACTACCATCTTTAAAAACTACTAATGCAACACTAAAATCAAATGTCAGATGAGATAGTTAGGCAAGGTTTCAAAATGTAAATAATTGTTTCTTTTCTTCCTGAGAAAGGAAAAGAAAAACCATTTAACCAGAGGAAACCTGGAAATTTTAAACTGCTCAGTTCAAAAGTAAGACATGTTAGGTTTTGAATGGTGACATTTTAAATAAAAAATTATTTTTCTGTTAAATGCTGAAATCAGACATGAACATATAGAATATGATAGCGTAAAAAGGAACAAAGAACAGTGAAGTACCCTTTGTTTTTTACTAGTCACAATGTTTATGAATTTTACTTAACATAGAAGTTCTAACCTTTCCAATTCCTATACCACTTACTCTTCAACACAGGATATTAAAATAATAATTTAAATAAAAAATTTAAAGAACAGACAAGTACATCTGTGACATAGTAAATTTTTATTCAGATTTGAGTTTTTCTGAAAATTAATTAATGTAAGTACACTTACATTAATTTGCATTAAATAACCTGTTATTTTGCAATCTCAAAATTTAGTATTCGGTTTTGAGGTTCATTTCAAAGAATTGCCAAAATTGTTCAAATGTATTTGAAACCTCTCCAGAGTTTCATGATTCTATTTTGATTATGAAACAAATCTCTTTACTCTGAGGTAGTGAATGTGTTCAGATTATTAATAAATACTTTAAAATTAATTAATTATCATTTCTAACTTTATAGGCACAATCTAAGTATCTAATTTGTAGATATAGTCCATGGCTATTACTTTATATTACATTAATTTAAAAACTTCTTCCCTAATTGTAAGCTAAAAATGACATGTTTATATCTCATGTTTTACCTATTCATGTAAATTAAATTGTGTTATTATTTTAAGACAAATCAGATCAATTTGTAAAATCCACAGAATTGCGTATATATGACCGGATGTTAAAAACATTTCCAGGACTTATTTTAAGTAATTCTTGTTTATCTATTAATACGCTTAGCTATTTTTATCTGATATATTTTTATAGTAAGAAAACTATTTAAAAACTATAAAGGGTTAAGAATTTTTCTTTTGTAAAGTAAGTAAATTCTTGTAAGGTTGTGTCTTCATATTTACATTTGATTATACAGTTTTGCTGGCTGGAGACTTTCTACCTTTTCCTGCAGAGAAAAGAATAAAAACACAGAAATAAAAAATGGCAACTTACACTATTCTTTAAAATAAATATGAGAAAACTAAAAAAAAAAAATTCCTCAATCCCTCTGAGGAAAGCATCATATTTTAGAGGGTGGTATAAAATAAAACATTTCTTCTTATTGACTAATGTTCATTAGACTCTTTTTCCAACGGTTATCTTCCTCACCATATGCTATTATAATAAAGATAAATTGTTTTCTTTAATCCTGTTTAATCACTGCCTAGTAACATTTTAATATATATTAAAAGGCAAGAATCCACAATTGTTGTAAATAAAATTTAGAAATCCAAAGCATTTGGAAGAAGGAGTAGACTTAGGCTGAAAAAGTAGTGACACGTATTATAAAGTGACGGATATGTGTAAGTAAAATTGTCTTATATTATCTAACAAATCTTTGGATTTAGACAAGGTTATCTCTGTGCAAAATATTGAAAATTTTTGCTCTTTAAGAGCTACTTGCTCTTTATTACATATATTTAAGTACTCCAAAAAAAAAAAAAAAAAAGAAGAAGAAGAAGAATGAGAGATGAGTTTAGAAAAGAAGTAGGGAGGTTTACTTTTTTTTAACTTTTATTTTAGGCCCAGGGGTACGTGTGAAGGTTTCTTATATAGGTAAATTTCATGTCATAGGGGTTTAGCATACAGATTACTTTGACACCCAGGTAACAAACATAATATCTGACAAAGTTTTTGAGAAACCACCAACTGCTTTCTACAATGGCTGAACTAATTTTCATTACCACCAGCAGTGTATAAGCATTCCGTTTTCTCTGCAACCATGCCAGCACCTGCGTTTTTACTTTTTAATAATCGCCATTCTTACTAGGGCGAGATCGTATCTCATTGTGATTTTGACTTGTACTTTTCTAATGATTAGCGATGTTTTCATATGCTTGGCTGCATGTACGTCTTCTTTTGAAAATTATCTGTTCATGTCTTTTGCTCACTTTCTAATGAGGTTATTTTTTCTTGTTAATTTGTTTAATTTCCTTACAGATTCTGGACATTAGACCTTTGTTGGATGAATGGTTTGCAAATATTTTCTCCTATTATGTAGGTTGTCTGTTTACTCTGTTGATAGTTTCATTGCTGTTTAGAAGCTCTTTAATTAGGTCCCATTAGTCATTTTTTTTTTTTTTGTAATTGCTATTGGCATCTTTGTCATGAAATATTTGTTGGGTCCTATATCCAGGATGGTATTTCTATGTTGTATTGTAGGATTCATCAGGAATATTGGCCTGAAGTTTTCGTTGTTGCTGTTGTGTCTCTGCCAGATTTTGGCATCAGAATGATGCAGGCCTCATAGTTAAAGAGGACTCCCTCCTCCTCAATTTTTTGGAATAGTTTCAATAGGCATAGTACTAGGTCTTCTTTATGCAACTGGTAGAATTCAGCTGTGAATCTTTCTGATTTGGGGCTTTTTCTAGTTGGTAGACTTTTTATTACTGATTCAATTTTAGAACTCTTTATTGGTTTGTTCAGGGTTTCAATTTCAGTTTGGTTCAATCTTAAGTCGTTGCATGTTTCTAGGAATTTTTCCATTTGTTCTACATTTTGTTTTCTTGTTTGTGTGCATAGAGGTGTTCGTAATAGTCTCTGAGAGTTTTTCTGTTTTCCTGTAGAGTCAATGGTAGTGTTCTCTTTGTCATTTCTGACTGTATTTACCTGGATCTTCTCTTTTTTTTATTAGTACAGCTAACAATCTATCAATCTTATTTATTCTTTCGAGGAAACTTTTCATTGATTCATTGATTTTCTGTGTGTGTGTGTGTGTGTTTTTGTTGTTGTTGTTGTTTTTTTGTGTTTTTTTTTTTGCATCTGTATTTCATTCAGTTCATTGCTGATTTTGGTTATTTCTTGTCTTCTGCTAGCATTGTCATTGGTTTACTCTTGTTTTTCAAGTTCATTTAGGTGTGATGTTAGGGTGTTAATTTGAGATCTTTCTAACTTTTTGATGTGAGTGTTTCAAACTACAAATTTCCTCTTAATACTGCTTCAGCTGTGTCCCAGAGATTCTGGTATGTTGTATCTTTGTTTTTCATTAGTTTCAAATAATTTCTTGCTTTCTGCCTTAATTTCATTGTTTACTCAAAAGTCAATAAAGAGAAAATTGTTTAATTTTTATTTAATTGTAAGGTTTTGAGAAATATTCTTGGTATTGATCTCTATTTTTATTGCACTGTGGTCTGACAGGATAGTTGGTATGATTTTCATTTTCTTGAAGTTGTTGAGAATTGTTTTATGACCAGTTGTGTTGTCAATTTTAGAGTATGTGACACATGCAGATGAAAGAACGTATATTCTGTTGGTTTAGAGTGGAGGGCTCTGTAGATGTCTGTTAGGTCCATTTGGTCAACTGCTGAGTTCAGGTCCCAAATATCTTTGTTAGTATTCTTATTGATGAGCTGTCTAATACTGTTAATGGAATGTTGAACTCTCCTACTGTTACGCTGTGGTTATTTAAGTATCTCTGTAGGTCTCTAAGGACTTGTTTTGCAAATCTGGATGCTTCTGTGTTGGTTGCCTATATATTTATGAAAATTAGGTCTTTTTGTTGAATTGAACCATTTATCATTATATAATGCCCTTCTTTGCCTTTTTTGATCATTGTTTCTTTAAAGTCTGTTTTGTGTGGAATTAGAATAACAACCCTTATTTTTTCTATTTTCCATTTGCTTGGTGAATTTTTCTCCATTGCTTTACTTTGAGCATATGATTGTCCTTGCATGTGAGATGGATTTCTGGAAGACAGTGAAGAATTTGGGTCTTTATTCAACTTACCACTCTGTGCCTTTTAATTGGGGGAATTTATCTCATTTACTTCCAAGGTTGATATTGACATATGTGGTTTTGAACCTGTCATCATGTTGTTAACTGGTTATTATGCAGACTTGATGGTGTAGTTCTTTATAGTGTCAGTGGTCTTTGTAGTTGGTTGTGTTTTTGTGGTGGCTGGTAATAGTTACTCATTTTCATATTTACTGCAACCTTAAAGTCCTCCTGGTATAGTGGTAGCAAACTCCCTTAACATTATTTTGATTGAAAAAGATCTTATTTCTCCTTCGCTTTTGAAGCTTAATTTGGCTGAATAAGAGAAAGCTTAATTGGGCTGAAAATGAAATTCTCGTAAATTATTTATTTATTTATTTATTTATTTATTTATTTATTTATTTAAGGATGCTGAATATAGGCCTGTAATCTCTTCTGGCTTGCAGAGTTTCTGCTGAAAGGTACACTGTTAGCCTGATGGGGTTCCCTTTTTAGGTGACCTGCTCCTTCTGTCTAGCTGCCTTTAATATTTTTACTTTCATGTCAACCTTGGAGAATTTGCTAACTGTGTATCTTTAGGGGTAGTTATCTCATATAGTATCTCACAGGGGTTCTATGTATTTCCTGAATTTGAATGTTGGTCTTTCTAGCAAGGTCGGGATGATTTTCATTAATGATATTCTCAAATATGTTTTCCAAGTTTCTTGCCTTCTCTCTCTCTCTTTCATGGATGCCAATGAGTTGTAGATTTGGTCTCTTTATGTAGTCTCATATTTCTCAGAGATTTTATTATTCTTTTCTTTTTTTGTTTTTGTTTTTGTTTTTGTTTTGCTGTATTTCTTTCTGACTGAGTTTATTTGGAGAACCAGTCTTCAGGCTCTGAGATCATTTCCTCAGCTTGGTCAATTCTGCTGTTAATTTTGATTGCATTCAGATATTTTTGTAGTGAGCTTTTAAGCTCTATCAGATCACTTTGGTTCTTTCCTACAATGGTCATTTCATCTTTCAGCTACTGTATAATTTTATTGTACTCCTTAGATTCCTTAGACTGGGATTCTACTTTGGTGATCTTTATTCCTATCCATATTCTGAATTCCGTGTCTGTCATTTCAGCCATTTTGGCCTGGTTAAGAACCATTGCTGGGATCTAGTGCAGTCATTTGTAGGTAAGAAGATACTCTGGCTTTTTGAGTTGCCAGAGTTCTTGTACTGTCTCTTTCTCATCTGTGTCAGCTGACATTCCTTTAATCTTTGAAGTTGCTGTCCTTTAGGTGTTTTTTTGTTTGTTTGTTTTTTGGGTTTTTTAAAAATTTTTCATTGATAAACTTAGGGGTTTAATTGTGGTATAATGTGGTCTCAGTCAACTGGTTCATTTTGGAAGGTTTTAGGGGACCACGGTTCAGCTTAGCACTCCTGGGCTACATGCTCAGTCTCTGGGGTTTTGGTACTGAGCTCTCAGGTTTATTCTCTGGCCCTTTGAGGTTAGGAACCTGTTCTTCAGGAGGGGTTGCACCACTGGCAGTGGTGGGACAGTGGGCTGCACATGCACACATATGCTGTTTGGGAGGAGAGTCAAGGTCTGCCGCATGCATGTGCTGGCAAAGCAGTGGTGGGGGGTGCTATGGTTGATGGCATCCTGGGAAAGCAGCAGTAGGAGGCTGTGGTGGGGGAAGCTGCAAGTGAGCTGGAGCATGTCAGTGTGCGCCGGAATATAGGAGTTCTCTGATGATCACGCATGTCCACTGGCAAAGGAGCTATTTTGAAGACACCCAGTAAGCACCGTGTTTGAGATCTGAGTTTGTGATGCAAGTGGACACAGCCAGGTTAGGGTATCAGGAAAGTACGGCAGACAGGGATCTTTCAGATCAGACTGTCCCCATCCCATGGGCAAGACTGCCCTGCTCTGTCCAGGTGTGACAGTCACCTATAGGGTAAAGCTTCCGAGAGGAGGATGGTCAGTCTTGGAGGATGGGCATGCCTGGCTGTGCTCACTGTAGCCGTTCCTGCATCAAATCCTCTGGGCTTCACACAAGCTAGAGTCCTTCCTCTGCTACCTCTTTAAGCAGCTCTACTTATCAGCTCAGGTGTCCATGGGAGTCTCCTACTTCTAAGATTCTTGAAGTTCCTGTTGAGAGTGGGCCACTCCTCACCTGTTAAACTCACTCTTTCCCCAGAAGTTGCTGGAGGCCAAGAATGAGTCTTGGTGCTCCACAGCCCCGTGCCGCATTCCCAGCTTCTCCTCCCTTCAGTGCAGCCACTGTATCCTCCTTCTATCCATTTGCTATGTCTTCCCTTCAAAGATTTGCTCAGAGTGTGCCTGTCTTCCTAATGTCCCAGTCTTTTGGTGGGGTTTATTCCTCCTGGCTGTGTTTAATCAGCCATCTTGACTGATGTCTCTGAAGTGGGGAGTTTGTATTCAGAATTAGAGGGTTAGAACTTTCTAGGTGAGCTTTATTTTAACAGAATATAAAGCTATTTTTTAATCTCCATTTTCTCCAGACAATAATAGATTCTTGATTTAGGATACAACTCAAGGCTAAACCAAAATCTAGATATGACATGGCCTCAGAAGAAAGATCAAATATGTGATAAGGCTATAGCACTCTTTGTTAAGACCTCAGAAAAAAATATGGTCATGTGATCTAATAAAACCTCTAAGTTAGAAAAGTATGATAGAAAGCTAAAGGTACAATACACATTAGTAACATAATATGACCTAATAGTCAGTAATTAAACATAGAAATTGGAGAATGTCTTAAATATGATTGGGGGTGTGTGTGGCTTTTAGCAGAGAGAGTTGCTGTAGATGGGAATCAAATGCATAGAAAGTCCACACAATGAGAACGTTGTATTAAATTGCAGGAAACTCAGACTATCCATAAAAAGACTTCTAGGTCACCAACTTTCCCAAGGCAGAAAATAAACAATGAGTTTTGATAGTCTGCCAAAAATGATACGTATCGCAATTTCTGGAATGATGAGGGTAAATTGTAGAAAAAGAAGTTGGTACCACCACGTGGAACCAACAGCTGTGTAAACAATGAACTGAGGAACCACTCCCAGTGAGCAGAACCAGGACCCATTCAAACAAAAATCTACTTGACAAGAAAATCCTTACTACATTATCTATCCTCAAAAGAAAATGCAAACCATCAATAAAACATTCTGACAAAATAGTTGCAATAATCCTAAGAGGCTCATGTCATAGGTGTTATCCTGACAATAATATCTCTGGAATACATTCCTGATAGGAAAACTTCATTTTATTATCTTTGAAAAAAATTTTCCAGAACCGTTTCCTCCCAAGAAAATAGGTATTATTCCTCCCACGAAAACATTTCCATTTCAGTGCTTTGAAAGAAGCATCACTTTTAACCTGGAATAGAAAGAACATGAATGAAGGATGGCTTGTCCCTCTGACTGCTGGAGATGTTTTTCATATTTACCTAAAAAAAGAAATTCAAATCAAACTACAAACTCAGTTTGACATTTTGTAATATTAGTGTTATATTAAAATATGAAATAAGCACACAAAATGAGAACTATATATATCTACCACTTTCAAGAGCTCAATCTGGTTTTGTATGGTAACATTCTATATTTACGGCCATATTTTACAAATATCATGTTTTGACAAGAAAGGAGATTCAGAATGCAAAGAGGGTTAGGTGGAGGCAGGCATACAATTTGCATTTGCTATTGAGAGTTTATATGTCCTGTCAAACACGCTTCTGTATAAATGCTAACATTATGTAATATTGTGACATAGTCCATGACCTGAAGTCAATTAGACATGATTCTAATTCCAGCTAAGCCTCATACTAACTGTGTGATTTTTGAAAAGTTAACTAAGAGATAGGAATTAAATTTGTAAATTGAGTATAAGCAAACTCTTTCCCAGGAATTGATGAAAAATATCTAGAAATCACATATGCATAGTTCTGATCAAAAGCCTGGTATTTAGTAGTACTTTTCAAAAAGTAGACACATTGGTAGTTTCCCTTAATATAGATTTATAAAGTTAACGTGGAATCATATAAGAGAGCACGATGTGACATCTCCCAGACTCCCAACTTAATCCAACAGGAAATTTAAAAATCATAGCCAAACTTCAGATGGCGGTGAAGAAAATTAAGTATTCTTTAATTTTGGTAGAGTATTTGGGCAGAATAACAAAATCATACACTAATCATATTCTATCTCATGTACTCAAATAGTATTTAGCTAAGAGAAAGATTTTGAAACATCATAGGTTTCTGTTTTATCTTTGGGTTGATAGTGAGGGATAGTACTTCCCCAAAATCTAATAGGCCAAATAAATAATAGAAATTTCTTTCACAAACAATAAGACCTGTGATTTCTGTCTCAAACACATTGACCCGTTTTCTGTTCTTTATAAGTTTTAAACAAGATATCCTCATTCAAAGGATATGTTGATTTTAATTTTAAATAAGATTAAACTAGTAAAATATAACCTAAATATTTTTTAAGGGAAAAGATTTTAATTATAGTGACATAAACAATCAAGAAAAGTTTTTTGTGCTTTCAGTAATATGAGAAATATATCTTCTCTAAATCAGAATAGGCTGAAATAAAGGCTAAGATTAAAACAAAATTGGTTGAAGTGAACAAATAATTCAACAGAACTCAATATCTGATTAAAACATGAGTTTGTAACCTCAGCAGTATTGACAGTTCAATCCTGATAATCATTTTGGGGATTTGCACAGTAAGTTGTAGAATGATTTGCAGTATCTTCTCCTTGCTAGATGTCAGTAGCTTTCCTCAATTGTGAAAAGTAAGGAAATCTCCAGGAACTACCAAATGCTGTTTGAGGGGACAAAATTTCCTCTACTTGAGAACCACTGAGGTAGAGGAATTGAAGAACAAAATGGACATTGCAGAAAATTGAATACATGTATATATAAAAGGCAACATTGTGAAGTTGGAAACAGAAGTCAAGGCAAAGGAAGAAGATACTATAATAATAACCCACAATTTAATAAATATGATGCAAAATATACAAATTCCAAGTCAAAGGAATAATCAAGAAAAAGTAGAATAAACTGTTCATCTCAAAATTATCTAACTTCACGTAAAAAATGGCCTGTTATATGTCCAATAAAATCAAGTATAAAAGTCATAGTTAAATGTATTCTCAAGAACTGTACCAGAATCCAGACAAGAATAAAGAAATACAGAAGATAAATCTCAATATATATTTCTAATGAAAATAGATATTAATATTATAGAAATAACACTATTAAAAGGAAAATGTCATGATATTAAGTAGGAAAATTCTAAGTATATTCTAGTGACAAATGATAATTCTAGCAAATTGAAAAAGAGAATTTAAACTTAAAGCAGAAAAAAAGGCAACTGCTCCCACTAAATTAAAAAAAAAAAAAAAAAGGAGAGAGAGGCTCTTATGGCTCTATTACTATCAGAAAAATTAAAGGCAAAAAATACAAGACAAAAAAAGTATATAGCTTTTTTATTCGCGTTAAAATGTAATATGTGCTAAAGGTTTGGATTTCTGTGCCAAAACACATAGCACCAGGCAACTTTAAAAAAAAAAAAAAAATGTTTACAGTGCAAGGACCAGACAAAACAATAAATTTTGAAGAGAATTTTTATATACCACTATCAGTCTATAACAAATCCACTAAAAATCTAATTAGAGTTATAAAAACTCTACTACTTAGATATATTCAAACTTACAGATTTAAGCATTTAATTTTATGTTCCACAAACCTGAAGAGTAATCATGGAACAATTAAAAATAGGTTAAGTATACCAGCCTACAATGAAAACTTTAATGAAGCCTTATAATAAAAATTTTTCTTTCTAACTTAACACAATCTATGGAATAATTCTAAAAGTTTGTGTGGAAGTATTTTGTTTCTAGATAAGATATGGAATAATATACAGAATAATAAGCTTCATCAAAATAACAAGAAATCACAAGATATACCAAAAGTACATGTTTTTAAGCCATCAGAGTTAGAAAGAAGTTTAAAAGATGAAACTGTACAGTGGTGAGTGGGGAGCAGAGGACACTCTCCTGTCAGTTGCTGAAGTTTGGGCAGGGATGGTGGACATGAAAGATGGACAGAAAAGGATTATCTTTGCTCCCGTAAGCAGGTAGCAGGAAAACGTCAGACAACATTTTGGAACACACTTTCAAATTTGCAGCAAGACCAACACTTTCATATTTGAAGCAAGAAGATTGTGGGATGATTAAATACTTCTTTTCGTAAAGTAATTAGGAGCTGAGTAGGGCAAGACAAGAGAAAGAGCTCTTACAATCTCAGTCTCATGATTTCAAAATATCAAAATATCAATGTCTATCTAACAGGTCTATGTTATTACAGTCTCACAGATTCACAGTTTCAAAATTCTCCCGAAGTCAGATTTAGAATTGTCAAGGTGCAACATTCTCAGGGTCAATTCTCATGTCAGCAGGAGTATTTGATCATTCTGTTGTTCCTCACAAGCCTTTCTTATCTATTAAAATCTCACAGCTATTTCTTACCTACTATCTGGCCTTTTGTAACATCACACTCATGTGAATTTTATATTGAATTAAATAATCACTTCTATTCATTGTCTTTTGCTGATTTCTCATTCATCAGCAGATCTTAAATAATCCAAGAGCTTTTTCCTTAGTCCTCTTTTCTTTCCTATCCCCACTCTATTCCAGAACATTCGCAATCATTCCCATCAATAGCTTAGTTACTAATCATTACATATCTACAACTCCCTAGTATAATTCATGTCATGCCTAAAATCTTACTTTAAGCCAGGAAAAAAATGGTACAGAGATAATCAAATTGACCAATGAAATAGAACATGGAAGCTAGAAACAGGCTTATGTGTAAAAGGAAACAAAACAGTAAAGAAAATTCCATACATAGTGGAGTTGCGTCGTAAGTAACTGGGAAATAAGACATTATTTAATACATAATGCTGGAACAATTGATTGTCCACATCAAACAAATAAAAACAAATTGAATCCTTTCTACCACATATGACACAGAAATGTTCTATCTAGGTTAATAACTTAAATATAAAAGGGAAAATATAACACTTTTGGGATAAATCATATGACGAAAGGGGATGAATTGCCCCTATATGCACTGATATGAAGCTCAGAAATATTTTTTTCAGTGAAAAAGTTACACTGAAGAAGGTTCTGTGCAATATCACTTTTGTAAAGTCCTGTCCTAAGCAAAAATAAATAATACCTATAAAATAGTAATGACTATCAAGGAATAAAACAAGATAAAATTAAATAATTTTTTAAAAAATGATAAGCACAATATTCAGGCTAGTCATTTTCTTTGCAAGCTGGGTGGATAATGAGATATTTCAAGAGATGTACACATGCTTAGATTCATAATTAGTAATTTTCTATTTTTAAATTGATTGGGTTTTTTTGCATCTCATGCTACTGCATCCATATCAATCATTTATATTACATATATTCTTCGGTTTATGTAAAACATTACAAAATAAATGAATTTTAAAGCAAAGTTAAAATAACACGCCTAAAGATTACAGTAATAGCTAGAAATGTATACTTCTGTTCTGTCATACTTAAGAATATACATGCAAAATCCCTAAGTAAAACAGCAGCATGTTAGTTTTAAGAAAGTTTTTTTTTTTTTACCATACTTATATATATATATTTTTTTATTTATTTTATTACCATGAGGAAAATGAATGTTTTGGAAACTAGTGTATCTCTCTATCTGTGGCCTCAACTGGGCTCAAATGAGTTCAACAAAATCACTTCATTACTTATAAAACAATAACAATAATATAACCTTAAAACTACTCCAAGAAAACTTTTCTATTACGGTTTCCTATCATGAAAGACACTTACTTTAGACTAATGATAATTATTATACTTACTAATAGAGTTCTAAAGATGTATTATAAAAAGTTAGAAAAAACAAGAGGAACTAATATCTATTATTACCATTTTAGGACATATAATTTTTTATTCAAAATATTTCAGACATAACTATTGGAAAAGAGGGAAATCGATATTATTAGCATGCATATGTATGCCAGTACACACATACACACATCCATACCTATACATGATTTTTCCTCAGTATTGCAGGGTGTTAGTTCCTGGACTCTCCCATGGATAACGGAATCTGGGGATACTTACATCCTTTGTATTAAATGGTTTAGCATTTGTATATAACTTACATCCTCATGTATACTTTTAATCATCTCTAGATTACTGTAACACCTAATACAATGTAAATGTTATTTAGTGATTCTGCTGTAGTTTTATATTTATTTTTATTACTGTATTTTTAAAAATATATTTTCAATTTGCAGTTGGTAGAATCTGGGATAGAACTCATCACTGGTGCTGTGCACATTCATAAACTAATACCAGTTTCATGCAAAGTGGAATTTGTAAACTGATGACACCAATAAGGGGACATCTTTGGAGTTGTAGTCAGGGTCACATAGATTATGTGAATGTGCCATTAGTGGATGGATGATCAATATATGAAATAAAGTTTCAGAGTTGTAAATAAGTAAAATTAGGTGCTTATTTAGTAAGGCACTTAAAAGATCCAATGCAAATGTCTAATAAAAGGACACAATGAAATATAAATGATACATAAATACCTGTGGTTTAGCGCTGTATCAGAAATAATTCATAAGAAAGTATAACTTGAGCCAGGCACAGTGGCTTGCTCTTGTAGGTCCAGCTACTAGGCAGGCTGAGGCAAGAGGATCCCTTGAGCCCGGGAGTTTGAGGATGCAGTGAGCTATGATTGTGCCCCTGCATTCCAGCCTGGGTGACAGGGTGTCGCTACAACTATTAAAATAAAATAAAAGCATAATTTAAAAACACTTAGAGAAACAGTAACAAAAAACATAATTTCACTCAAGTAATGTTGATTAGATGTTTGAATTAGAGGTATCTGAAAAGTATAAACTTTAGGATTAAGAAAATTAAGTAAAATTAGAAATTAATCATGTTTTTGGTGTTTTTAAATGAAAAATCTATTGCAAAGATATCATTTATTTCAACAATAGTACATGTTTTTGGTATTATCCCAACAAAAATATACAAATATTTGTCAAAATTTTTAAGTTGATTCTAAATTTCTCTAGATGGAGAAACTAAAAAGAAAATTTAACTTCAGATTACAATACAAAATCACGGTAGTCATTATAAGTGATATATAACAGCCTTATTAAAACAACACATTCGTTATTACCAAAACATTGTGGAAAAATCAATAAGTGAATTAATTATAGAGAATTGGCAGTCCATTATGGAATATTTCTATAATGAAGACATTAATATACACTGATATGACATTTTAGATTAACAAGGAAGTCAATTAGCAATGCTGGAAAAATTGATTTTCTAATTGAAAACAATGAAATTACATGGCCATTTGGCATTATAAACAAAAATAAATTTTAGAGGTTAAAAATTATTATCTTGTTAAAAATTAGCCATAACACATAAAGACAAAAAAAGAAAGCGATGCCTCGGAAAGCTCATCTCCAAAGCCGAAAATATCTTCTAATATTAGTATCAATTGAAAAAAATCATGAAGAAGTTGTTTTGTTTTTGTTTTTGTTTTTTAATAGAGACAGGGTTTTGCCATGTTGCCCAGGCTGGTCTCAAACTCCTGAAATCAGGCTAACCACTTGCTTGGGGCCTCCCAAAGTTCCGGGATTACAGTCATGAGTCTACATGTAGTGCCCAGACTTGAAGTATTTTTTATACACTTAACCAAAAGCAAAGAAAGTGTCATTTATTTCAAATATGTATTGAATTATCAACTTTTCCAGAAGTTATGTACCCATCTTTATTTGATTTTGGAGAGTTTGGAGGCTTTAATCAATGTATAAATAATAAAGATGAAAGAGAGGAAAAGGATGCACTGTTAAATTCTGGTCATATTATACCAACAGGCATCGATCCAACAGTTTACTGGGAAATGAGAACAATACCAATTGAGAAAAAAGATACATTCAGAATGATTCTGATAGGAACAGGAAGCAGGGAAATACTGGGCAGAAGAGGGCGGTTCTCTGGCCAAGGTCCCACCCTCAAGCTTGGAAACTATGGCCCTAAATGAGAACAGTTATGCCTGTTTTCCCTCCCAAATGTTACTTTTTTGGCCCACCCTGCTCCCTTACCCTGTGCCCGTGTAGACCCCAGACCTCAGCTGGCAGAGAGAAAAGCAGCTGAACGTCCAGAAGAGAAGCAGCAATTGAGCGTCAAGAGACTATGGATGGGCGTGCCTTAACTTCAGACGGCACCACTTCTGGGAGGAGCCCGGCCACAGATGGCCAAAATTCAGGGAAAGATCATCTTCTCCTGGCACCATCCCTTTTCCAGCTCTCCTTCCGCTGAGAGCCACTTCCACCGCTTAATAAAATCTTCTGTATTCATCACCTTTCATACTGGTCATTCGACCTGATTCTTCCTGGATGCCAAGCAAAAACCCGGATACCAAGAGGGCAAGGTGTAAAAGGTTATCATCCTGACTCCCTACTGATCTGTTTAACATTTAGCGATACACGAAAGGCAATTGCTAAAAGAGCATTGCTTGTAACACACCTGTAGACGTTGCCATGGGACCGGAGCCCAGAAGCACTCGCGCCAGCCAGGGCACCCGCCCACCTGTCTGCTCCCTCTCCCGCAAAGGATTTGAGCTTGGTGGCGGCCCAGTAAGCGAGTCAGACCCCTGTTACAAGTCCTGCGAAGGGGTCGCGGGAATTCTCCCGTCTCAATTCCAGCTGAATACGACTATAAGTATATGGATAGAAATAAGTAGCACACAAAAATTGGCGTCTAATTTCTGAGTAGTGAGCTTTTTTACTTCATAAAGTTGTTAAATATTGTAGATCTTTGGGTAGAGGGGTGGGTCACACCTGTAATCACAGCGTTTGGGAAGGCCGAGGCAGGCAGATGACTTGAGGTCAGGAGTTTGAGACAAGCCTAGCCAACATGGTGAAACCCCATCTCTACTAAAAATACAAAAATTAGCTGGGCGTGGTGACGTACACCTGTAATCTCAGTTACTCAGGAGACTGAGGCATGAGAATCGCCTGAACTCGGGAAGCAGAGGTTGCAGTGAGCTGAGATCATGCCACTGTACTTGGGCCTGGGAGACAAAACTAGACTCTGTCTCAAAATATAAATAAATACATAAATAAATAAATGTGTAGATTTTTAAAAACTCTATTTAAACTAGGAAGGTAAATAGGATTATTTCAATACATCAAATATATATATTAAATACTATGATATAAATGAATGTTATCACATATATATTTACTCCTTTAATAATTAAAAAATAAAAAAAATAGGAAACACATAATACATTTATTTTAGGAAAAAAAATGTATGTGTGGATAAATGATACATATGTAGACATTAAAATATAATAATTTATTAACAGGCGTTTTTGCTTGAACAAATCATGCAATCATACTACTGGGAAGACATTTGACTGCTACAAAGAGAATCAAATAAAAATATCCATTGCCCATATGATAATACAATAATAAATAGAATAAGAGCCGGACATTTAAAATGAATATATTCCTCAGAAATATCAAGCCAAATGCTTAGTTTTTGATTTTTTTGTGTTTTCATATTTGGCTTAAGATTGTTTTAAATTTTCTTTCTACTTTCTTCTTTGACCCATTGGTTATTCAGGAGAGGGTTGATTCGTTTCCACATATTTGTAAATTGCCCAGTTTTCCTCCTGTGATAGATTTCTAGTTTTATATCATTGTAGTTAGAAAATATGTTTGATATGATTTTAATCTTTTTAGATTTATTAAGTCTTGTGTTTTGGCCTAACATATGTGATTTATCCTGGAGAAAGACTCATGTGTACTTGAGAAGAATGTGTATTCTGTCACTATCAGATGGAATGTTCTGTATAGGACTGTTAGGCCCATCTATTTGATCTATATTGCTGTTCAGGTTTGCTGTTTTCTTATTGATTTTCTGTCTGCATGGTTTATAGATTGTTGAAACTGGGCTATTGAAGTTTTCTACTATTATTGTTTTGCTATCTATTTCTTCCTTCAGTTCTTTTAATATTTGTAGATTTAGCTGCTCCAATGTTGGTGCATATATGTTTACAATTAGTATATCTTCTTGATGAATTAACCCTTTATCATTATATAATGATTTTTTTTGTCTCTGTGACAGTTTTTGACTTTGAATTTATTTTGTCTCCTATAAGTATAGCCATCCCTGCTCTCCATTGTTTACTATTGGCATGGAATATCTTTAACTATCCCTTCACTTTCACAGCCAATGTGTATCCTTAAAGCTAAAGTGAATATCCTATAGGCAGCATAGAGTTGGGTCTTGTTTTTGAAAATCCATTCAAATAGTCTGTGTTTTTTGATGGTCTGGAGTGCAGCAAAAGTAGTTCTAACAGAGAATTGTATAGTGATAACTACCTGTATCTAGAACAAAGAAAAATCCTAACTTTACATCTCAAGGAACTAGCAAAAGAGTAACAAAGTAAGCCCAAAGTTAGCAGAAGGAAAGAAATAATAAAGATCAAAATAGAAATAAGTGAAGCAGAGCTTTCTAAAAAATAGAGAGGATACATGAAACTAAGAGTTCATTTTCTAAAAAGATAAACAAAATTAGCAAACACTTAGAAAAACTACCTGAAAAAAAGGGAGAAGACACAAATAAAATTGTAAATCAAAGAGGATACATTAAAACTGATACCACAGAAATACAAAGGATTATAAGAGATTTTTATGAACAACTATATACCAACTGATTGGATAATCCAGAAAAAACTGATAAATTTCTAAAATAAAAACCCTCACCAAGACTGAATTATGAAGAAATAGAAAATCTGAACAGACCAATAACAGTAATCAAAAACTTCCCAGCAAATACCAATCCCAGGATCAAATGGCTTCACTGGTGAATTCTACCAAACATTTAAAGAAGTCATACCAATCCTTTTCAAAATCTTCCAAAAGAAAAATAAATAAATAAATAAAAGCAAGGAAACTCTTCCAAACTCATTTTACAAAACCAGTGTTATCTTAAAGCCAAAAGATAATCATTGTTGGCAATGATGTGGAGAAAAGGGAGCCCTTGTTCACCAATGATAGGAATGTAAATTTGCACAGCCATTATGACAAACACTGTGAAGATTCCACATAGAGTTGAAAATAGAACTACTGCATGATCTAGCAATCCCACTAGTAGGTGTATATCCAAAGGAAATGAAATTAGTATCTCAAAGAGAGATCTTTATCCCTATGTTTATTGCAGCATTATTCAAAATAGATAAGATATGAAATCAATCTAAGTGTCTGTTGTTGGAGGAATGGATAATGAAACTGTGATATACATACATAGATGGATGGATAACCAGATAGATTAGACAGATTGATAGATGCTAGATAGATAGATAGATAGAGAGATAGATAGATAGATAGATAGAGAGATAGATAGATAGATAGATAGATAGAGAGATAGATAGATAGATAGATAGAGAGATAGATAGATAGATAGATAGATAGATAGATGAGTAGATAGATGCACACACAAAATGGAATATTATTCAGCATTAAATTAATTTAAAAATCCAATCATTTGTGACAACGTGGATGAATCTTGAGGACATTATGCTAAGTGAAATAAGTCAGATACAAATATTGAAGGATCTCACTTATTTAAGGAATCTAACAAAGTGAAATTCAAAGAAGCAGATGGTAGACTGGTAGTTGTGAGGGGAAGAAATGGAAAAATGCTGATCAAAGTGTATAAAGTTCCAGTTACACAGGATGAATAAGTTCTGGAGATCTAACATACAGCATGGTGACTGTAGTTGATAATACTGTATTATATACTTGAAATTTGCTATGACAATAGATTTTAAATATTCTCTCCACAAACACATTAAAAAATGGTAACTATGTGAGGTGATGGATATGTCACTTAGCTTGATTATGCTAATCATGTCACAATGTATACATATAATAAAACATAATGTTGTGTACCTTAACTGTAAGCAATTTTTGTCGATGCATCTGTAAAGCTGGAAAAAATTAAAAGTAAAAATTAAATTGCAAATTATTTTTATTAAGCAAGTTATATATATTTCCTTTTCAATGTAGTTGTTTAAACATATATGAGAGAAAGCAGGATATCCTTAAGAAATCCTTAATTTTTTTCTCTACTAAACTATCTTGAAAACTAATATTTTGCTATGCCATTAATAGCCTCTGTAACATTGAAAATATGCATGAACCAAAGGAAATAGAATATCTGTCCTTTTATAAAACACAATAGACTCAAAGGCTAAAAACTATATCCTGAGCAATGTTACTGAATTTTTTTGTGTTTGGCAAGTTTAACCATATTTAAGGAAGAAATTTGTCGGTAATATCATCTTCTCTTAAACTGAAACTGGCTAAGCACGGAATATTGCAGGCCAAGTACCACGTTTCTGGCATTAGGAGTCCTCCATTTGGAAAACAATGTCATAGGCTTCATGCAGACAGATGGATAAATGAACAAAAGCAAAATAACATCCTAAGTTTTCTTCTTCTTCTTCCTGCTTGGTCTTCTGCCAAATGAAACTATAATTCTGTAGAAAACGGAAAAAAAAAATTCTGGCACAAATTTAACTCTTCCTATGTCAATTTTCTCGCTGAATTTTATCTTCTCTGGCATATCTCCATTTCATAGAATTAATATATTAGCAACTTGCTCAGAAAAAATATTTAAACAAGTTCCCTCAGTACATAAATTATTCTTTGGAAGAAAGTTACATCTATATTTAACTACTTAATTGTCTGTTGTTGTGGGTTGAATTGGGTCTTCCCGAAATTCATATATTAAAGTCCTAACCTCCAGTGTCTTAGAATCTGGAGACAGATATTTTAAAGAGGTAATTGAGTTAAAATGTGGTCATTAGAGCAGATCTTAATCAAATATAAGCGGTGTCCTTCTTACCCAATAAATGAAAAAAGAGGCAAATATTATCATTAGAATTTCTCATTAGTACATTCACTATACAACAGCCTAGAAAAATGGACTGGAGGGGGGATAATACCAGAATCTGAATATATGACAAAGCAACATTCTTCCTAAAAATAGTCAGTTATAAAGGGAAGGATATTGTTATGTCTCGGGAACAATCAAGAGGCTTGACTTCCTAGACTGAAAACCACATGTTGGATAGCATTAGAACCTTTTGGTTAGATAGTTAGAGGTTAGATTACGGAGGCAGAAGTAGAAAGATTTAGAAGTAGTAGAGGAGAAAACATGACGGCTCCAGTGAACAGAAATAGCATAATCAAAGTAGTGCCTAGAAAAACAAATTGCCGATGCAGGCTATGCATTTCCTCTATATTTTAGTTTTATGCTTGTAAATCAAGGATAATGAAATATGATTTATGGGGAAATTGGGAGGATTACTAATATTTATAAAAAGGTTTAAGAAATGCTCAATTTAATGCTTTCTTGCATCAAAGCTCAGAGCATTTGCATTCATTCTCTGATAAATTTCTATTCACATTTTCTCAATTTACTTTAGATTGAGCTCTAAGGAAAGTGGCTTCTGAGAACATTTTCTGAAAGTGAAGCACCTGAGGAGAGCAACCAGCAGAGCCAGACCATCTCAGAGGTATAAGGAAAAATAAATTCCCATGATGCAAGGTCACTAGTTTCTTTTCTTCTTCTTCTTTCTTTCTTTTTTTTTTTTTTTTTTTGAGTTTCCCTCTTGTTGCCCAGGCTGGAGTGCAATGGCGCGATCTTGGCTCACTGCAACCTCAGCCTCCCAGATTCAAGTGATTCTCTTGCCTCAGCCTGCAAGTACTTGGGATTACAGGCATGTGCCACCACACCCAGCTACTTTTGTATTTTTAATAGAGATGGGGGTTCTCCATGTTGGTCAGGCTGGTCTTGAACTCCCGACCTCTGGTGATCCGCCCGCCTTGGCCTCCTAAAGCGCTGGGATTACAGGTGTGAGCCACTGTGCCTGGCCAGTAGGAAGAGTTTCTAAGAGAAATAGACATCCCCCAACTATTTTTCTCACCAGGTGTTCAGCCGCTCATGTTGTCATTGTCAGATTCCAGAGTAATAGTTCAGGTCACCCCATATGAAAATTAACAGTCATAGGAAAGTTACTTTTGGAAAAGTAACTTTCCAAAAATGATTAAGAGATTAAAACTATTAAGTTTTTTCTATAAATTTGATTATAATTACAATTACATATTATTTTAGAATAACCAACAAAGGTTTAAAAAGCAAGTTAGAAAAGTGAGATTAAGCTTCTACATGTACAAGCTATCCACATGTAAAATTCTTCTTATACAAAATACATTAGGCCCTAGAACCTTACTACTTATTTTTCCATAGATTTTTGTTTCACTGTCATGGATCATATTTACCTAAAAAATGTCCTCACAGAGTACACAAATCTTTAATACCTGCTATGACACTGTTTAAAAACAATTATTCATTCATGGCACTCGTTGTGATCGGTAGAGAAGATTTTATTCTATGGGAGAAAAATTAAATTAGGTTTAGGTACTACTGCCCTGGATTGTTGCAGTGCAGAAGAGAAATTGGGTTCAACTTCAAATATAGCAAGTAAAAGCGGGGATTTACAGCCAAGAAACAGGGTGGAGATCAGTGGGTGAAAAACTACTAACAACAAACATTAAGGGTAAAAGGGAATTCTGGCTAAACCAACCAACCATGATTCTTGCTGAAGGCAGGCAAGGATGATCAGGTATCACCAGGGGAATGGTGGAGTATGAGGAGCCTTATCAGATAATGAGGGTATTGTGATATCAAGGATGGCTAAACTGACTTAGCAGGCTTCTTACTAATAGTGGACAATGCAGAAATGAACACAAAAGTCTAAAAGTCAGGACCAACCTGAAAAAGATTTTAGGGGAACTTAGCTAGAGTTTGGTCAAAGAATCCTTGCTACCATTTAGTCATAGTTACAATATTGCTACCAATAATACAATGTTTTTATTCAACAAATAAATATTTGTTTAGATATTTGAGATACAGTATTTTCCAGGCACTCCTCTGAGTATCTCTGATTGACAATGAGTAAATGGGACTAAAATAGAGAGGTTTTTTTTCAAAATTTTCTTTATATGTATCTATTTTTTGATAAGTGGATATTACATGTATGCCAAAAGGTATTAAATACTATTATCCTTGTTTGTAAGCCATTTTTCTCAGTAATATTGCCTTCTATTCTCATCTTGGACTCTTCCAATTATACCATACATTCACTCTCTTAACAATGCTTATCTTTTCATCATTAGCAAGTGTTAGAAATTTACCCTTTGTATTCTATCCCCACCCCCACTATTGTAATCAAGACTCTAAATTATATGGCCCAAAACTGTATTAAATGGCTTTCTGATAGAGCTTCCAAATCTACTTTTTCTTCTTTTCTCCCTCATCTTATTCAGTATGTGGCACTGTGCTCTTTGTTAAATATAAAGAACCATGGCATGGTCGTCTGGAGATTTGGTTCCAAGTTTCATTTCTATCATTATTCCATCACATTGTTAGTGTCACTTAAAGCACTAGATCGTATTGCATCAACTTGAATGGATGGAGATAGTACCAGGATATGGCTGTCTTCCCTCCTTTCCATAAACATTTTTGATGCTTATACTTTTAACTATCTAATTGATTATTTCCTCATTCTCTGCGACCTAATATTTTAGTTTTTCATCTCTGCTATCCCACCTTTATGTGTTTTGCTTCAAATAGGTTAGCACACTACAAAAGCTTCTTCTTCATAAGTTTTTCTTCTACTTCCCTAATTAAACCTATTTTTAACCTCAAGATCCAATATAATTATTTTCTTTCTTATAGTCTTCTACAACTATTCAGACCATTCCTCTTTTCCTCATTTTAGCTACAATAGCAACTATAATCAGTTCTGAAGACTCCTGTAATTTCATCTTTTAGTTGCTTTGTATGAATCATTAATAGAGAATTTGTTTTTTTTTCTTTTAATAATGTGTAGTTCATTATACAGTGGAGGTGCTTTAATAATTATGGGTTATAAGAAAAGATAACAATTGAAAAATAACTGTTTTGTGCACTTGGTGGAATACTTGGCATGAAAAAGTGAGGATTATTTATTTTCTCTTATTGTTCTGAGATGGTAGTCGGAGCTTTTTCTCCTGGAGGATTGGATTGTCTGCCTTTTATTCTGTCCACCCACCAAATTCAGGTGCACAAAAACTAGGAAATGACAATTGGGATTAATGGATAACTGGCACTGGGTTTAGGCTCTGGATAAGGTTCAGAGATATCTGCAGAATGTGTATCGCTTTTGTTACTGTCAAATAGAGCATATTTAGCTTTATTTCTTTTGTGATAATTAGTGTCCCTTTATAAACTTACTTTACTTTTTCTTGTAAGAAATGTGTGTAGATACCACACAAATCACCAGCAAAACAAAACAGAAACAATTTGTGTGAGGTATCTGTGTTGAATTTAAACATTAAACCAAAGCAATGAGGCACACCAGAATAAACAAAAGGTATATTTTTCTTCTCCTCCAAAAGCTCACCGTATTATGTCATGTTTCAGTTGCCTGTCTGAAAATGTTAGAAAATGTAACTGAAAGTGGCTTAAACAGTAAATGGATTCCTAAGCTCAAACCTTCTCACAATCTGAAAGTTTGTCAGTTTAAGTCTGGTCATTCGGCAACTTGAAATGGTCAGAAATCAAGGAAATTCCCACGTATAGATCTGACTCATGACAATTTGGCCTTGGTCATCATGCTTTCCCTCATTATTATAAGATTGAGCATGATCTCCAAACATCATCTACTTCACCCTAATAATGTTAGAAGCCACAAACCAGAATATGATATATTTGTGATCCTTTTTAAGTGCAATAATTTCTTCTTCAAATCTCCTGTTAAAAATCAACCAGTAATCAAAATTGTATTATATTCTCATTTCCAAACTACTAAGATGAAGAATGGAACCATTTGGCTGTCAATAGTTAGCTTGATTCACTACATGAGGCAAAGGAGAGACACAGATTCCATTAAAGCACAGGACTATTTGGAACCTAAAAAGCAAGTCAGATTCTCTACTAAGGATGAAGGTGAGAGGGTTTAGAAGTGAAATAATATATTATGTTTATCATGTTCCCAAACTCTTTATGAACAATTTTGAAAGATAGAAGAGGACAAACATAATTTGTATCAGCATAACTGCTTAGTGAAAATAGAATTGGGGTGGATATTGAAGTAAAAGATTTTTGTTTGTGACTCGTTTTGTGATTCCTGTCTGTGATATTACTGTATTTTGTTTGAAGTCAGTTTCTTTATAGATTAATTAAAGTTTTGCAGAAAGGATTCAGTAAATCACAGGTTTTCAGTTAGGGCATTTCTATGGGAATACCTAGGACTCATGGTTTTGGAGGTTTTATATAATCATAAATAAATATGTGTGTGTGTGTATGTATGTGTGAGTGAGTGTGTGTGTGTGTGTGTGTGTGTGTACATATATATATATATATATAATTTTTTTTAGATGGAGTCTCACTCTGTCGCCCAGGGTGGAGTGCAGTGGTGCGATCTCAGCTCACTGCAAGCTCTGTCTCCCAGGTTCAGCCATTCTCCTGCCTCAGCCTCCCGAGTAGCTGGGACTACAGGCGCCTCCCACAACGCCCGGCTAATTTTTTGTATTTTCAATAGAGATGGGGTTTCATCTTGTTAGCCAGGATGGTCTCAATCTCCTGACCTCGTGATCCACCTGCCTCGGCCTCCCAAAATGCTGAGATTACAGGCGTGAGCCACCGTGCCCGACCCAATCCCATATTTCTCAAAGCTTAGTTTACTGTTTTATTTATTTATTTATTTATTTTGTTATTTTTGTCTGATGTGGTTAATTTGAAAGACCCGTCTTCGAGCGCTAATATTCTTCCTTCTTCTTAGTCTAGTTGCTAAAGTTTTTGTCTATATTCTGTAATTTCTTCAATGATTTTTTTGATTCCTAAAGTTTTGTTTAATACTTATCTCTTTAGTGAATATTCATTCATATTCTAGACTGCTGTTTTTCTGATTTTTTTGTGTTTGATTTCAACTTTCTCTTGGATCTCATTAAACATCTTTAACATCAATATTTTAAACTCCTTATCTGATATTTCAAATATTTCATTTTGGTTAGGATTTATTGCTGAAGTTAATACCATCCTTTGGGGGTGTAATAACACTTATTTTGTTTGTTTGTTTTTTGTACTACCAGAACTGTTTCTCTAGTTCCTTCTCATCTGGCTAAACTATCTTTTCTTCTTATTTTTGAATTTACTTTCAGGTGGATGAGTTTTTTTTTTTGTTTGTTTGTTTGTTTGTTTTTTCCTTTGAAGATGTGACTATAATGTATGTTGTGTATCGTTGTTTGGTTTCAGTCCTGGGTGCTTTCAGTGGCAATGACTCCACATTTGTTCCTTGGTTATAAATGGTCTTTGGGCAGAGGCTTTCTTAAATGCTGACTGTAATAGCGATGTGTGGGATGTGTGATCAGGCTCACTGCCTTCTGCAGAACTGGGATGGCAGATACCAGGAAGGTTGTTTCATTCCCTAACGCTGCCCTTGTTAGCGGGTTTTGCATTGGATTGTGCAGTTCAACCTCTAGGCCACTAGGTGGTGCTTACAAGTAAGAGCCAGTTGTAACTGTTTCTTTTTGGTAACAGGCTTCTGAGGTCTCGAAACAGTCATCTTGAAAAACCAGAAGAGAATAGTTGGAAGTTATTTATAAAAACATGTAATATTTGAAGACATTGGGCAAAGATAAGTTATTATTCCAGAGAGATCGAATTTAGAATTTCAAATAACACCAACATGGAGGAATGGGTATAGTTAATGAAGACTTTGCAGACTATATATAAATTTTTACTATCAAAAGTAGTTCACATAAAAAACTAATTGGGGACTTTTAACTATGTTTTGGTGTTTTTTTGTTTCATTCATTACTTGACAAGTGTACAAAACTGATAGTTTGAGAAATGTATTCTTTAATGAATGCTAGGAATATGTTTTGGAAAAATTTATGAGTCAACAATTTTTATTATAGTTTTGTTATGGTAAGAAACACATAATTTAAAATTACCACCGTAACCATTTTAAGTAGTGTTAATTATACTCAGATTATCGTACAACTTTTTCAATTTGCAACACTGAAACTCCATACACTTTTCACAGTAATTCCTACTTCCATTCCTCCCAAACTTGGGGATCACTTCTCTTCTTTCTGTTTCTTTTATTTTGCACATGTTACTGATTTTACCAATCACATTTCTTAATATAAATAGTTTTAATTGTAGAAAATATTTTCTGGCTTTTTATTTCTGATTTCAGTATTCTTTTTTTTTTCTCAGCTGAAAAATGTAATAAATTCAGGAGTTAGATAATTTTATTTTCACTAAATAATTTGTCTATAAAATACATAAAATTAGAAAGAAAAATATAAATGAAAAGATAGTGATCATTGCAAATCAGATAGTACAATTATGAATGTATCTATAACTCCAAGAAGATTTCAAAAATCTCTGACACTAAATTTTGTGAGGACTAAATAATGAGTTATGAGGTAATTGTTTCATGTTTAATTTGAGCTTTCCTGTCATTACTCATTTATGACTCTGCACACATGGTATTTTGTTAAAGAAAACATAATTCTTTTTTTTTTAATTTTTAATAACTATTTAAAAACCTCCTTATTGATGCAGAAAGATACTGCGGGGGTGGGCATTTATCGATTCATCCATCCATCTTTCCAGTCATTCATTAAAAAATATTATTACAACTTTACAAGTATTAGAAAGACAAACATGTTTCTCTTTTTCTTTTCTTAAGAACTTTCCAGCAGAGTACCTAACAAATAATTCATACAAGAAATGCTAATAGAGTAAAAGAACAAATTAAAGTGATAATCAAGAATAAACATGCACTTGCACTACAAACTATAATGTAATATGAAAGTTCTATAACAAATATCTGAAAATATTGCTATGAAAGCACTGCATAGGCATAAGGAGACTTCGGAGAAACAGATGACCACTGAAAGATCAAAAAGTAACTCAAGTAAGACACATATTTAGAATTTAAAGATGAGAGTAAGAGTAAATATGACAAATTAATGACTGAATATAGTTCATACTTGATCTGGAATGACTTGTAAAAGAGACTTTGTTTACTGCATCCATTACATTTTTTAAAAATGTGTGTCTGTTTTAATTTCACAGGTCTTGCATTTCAAGGAGCAATTGTGATTTAGTCAACAAATTCACTTGGAGAGAGGCACGCAACAAATATATGAGATTTCATTAATGCATAAGGATTCAATACATATTTCTGACAATACAAAGCACTTAGTAAAGTATGGAAATGCATAAATGTGAAATAGCATTAAAAGAAAATAAATATTTGGAAAATGTTACTACTGGAGGGAGGAAAAACTCTTTCTTTATGAACATACAATTTATTCTCACTTATTGCAGATATTAAGCAGACTTTTTGACACTGGGTACTTATGTGCAGACTTTTCCTTTCTTTTTCTTCCTTGTAAAAATCTGTGTTCATATGCATCTGTGTCATGAAATAATTAACATATCAATGCACCCAACTATGCTTGAATATCATTAAGTAGATTAAAATGAATGATAAAAGCTCCCTCTAATAAAATGAACATGGCTCTTTTTCTTGTTAATTGTATTAAGCAAAATCCTCTCTTGGGTCTGAGTCATTAAATTTATTTTCTCGATCTATAAAATAGAGCCATTAGACATTCGACTTGATCAACATAAATGTCCAATTAAAGCAATTCAGATCTAAATACATTTCCTACTCAAATGCTATTTTGTTTATTTAATCTACCAAGACTGCTTTAATAAGAAAGGAAGCATATTTTCTTCTTTCCTACATACTGGAATAAGAAGCAAAATGAAACCCATGACTATCTCTCAAACACATTTATATCTGTTTTTGCAAGAATACCAAATATGGATAAATTGAAGGCCTAATGGCCAAGATATTAAATATTATTGAATGATGATCTGAAGAGACACAAATATCTATAATCAAGGCAGGTAGAATGAAATGGCCTCTGGTGGATCAAAGTAGACTTTTCATTTTCTTTCTTTCTTTCATTTTTTTTTTTTTTTCTGTAGTGGGACATGAAAACTGAAGGCAATCCCTAAATAAATCCATAATAAACATTA
>NW_012104809.1:1880515-1882736 GCF_000951045.1 Mandrillus leucophaeus
GCTACAGGCGCCCGCCACTACGCCTGGCTAATTTTTTTTGTATTTTTAGTAGAGACGGGGTTTCACCATGTTAGCCAGGATGGTCTTGATCTCTTGACCTCGTGATCTGACTGTCTCGGCCTCCCAAAGTGCTGGGATTACAGGCGTGAGCCACCATGCCCGATCATTTTAAAATTTTTTTGTTGATTTTTGTCTTCATCTTTATCAGTCCTAAATATTTCTATTGACTGATTTTTCTCATGGTTACAGGGGATGTATTTCTTCTTTTTGTCATGTTTAGTAATATTAGATCATATGCTAAACATCGCAAATTATGCCTTGAATGTTTAAATTTTTGTTTAAAGAATGTTAGGCTATTTAAAAAAACCAGGTAGTTTATTTCTTGGCAGATCAGATTGATCTTTTGAAGACATGTTTTTGTAGATCTAAAATAGCTTCTAATATACAGGTTAGGTCTAGTTAAACTTCAGTCCTTCTCTTAGTTTTATTGGTATATCTACTGAATACATTAGCTGATACGTAAAGACTTCAATTCTCGTTAATCAGAAACAAAATGTCTCTTAATCTTGTACCAGCTCCTCAATAGATGTTATTTCCCTGGTAGTCATATTTTTTCTGAGCCTGTAGAATCTGATTCTCTACAGCACATCTTGGCATTCAGTCAAGGACACAAAGCAAGACTTAAACAGATTCCTGATTTTTTTTTCTGAATAGATTTATGTTCTCTAGAGTGCTACTCCACAAATTCTGGCTCATGTCACCCTCTGAATCTTATATATCTTTGCTTCGTTCCGGAAAGTAATTTTGGGTTTTAACTCCCCTCCTGATGCTATGACATGGTTAATACCTCCAAGTAAAAACCCTGTACAATTGCGGGGGCTCATCTCATTTGTTTCCCTCTTTCAGGAATCACTTCTTCGTAGCCAGTTGTCCAAATATGAAAAAAGTTGTTTTATTCTTTTCTCCAGTTTACTAGTTGTTGACAATGGAAAGAATCGCTGGTAGCAGTTATCTAGTCATGACCCGAGGCAGAAACTTAGATTTTATGACTAAAATAAAGTAAACGTTTTATTTAAATATAAAGCCTCAAATAACTGCATTGGTTGCACAGTTTGGAAGGAAAACTTTGTTGCTATAATTTTGGTGGGAATTATAATATGGGTCACCACACAGTATGGTATTATTACTAAGTTATTAGTATAAAGGATATTCACATAACTAAACCTTTCAAATGGAGCCATGCAAACCAGCAATACTGTTACAGGAAGGGATAGGCGAGATAGCTATGTTTGTAAAAATAGTGAAGAAATTGATAGAAAAAGTGATATTCCAATTGCACTTAATAACAAGAGCAACAACCAAAATAAAGGATAATGTTATCGTCAATGTGATCCGTGCCATCAAAAAAAAATAAATAATGCAATTATTCTGAAAATCACTTTGAACATATATTTCATTGCAGTATGTATAAATTCATAAAGTGGGAAGAATTACCATAATAACAAGACATGAGTAAGAGAATATTCTCTTGTTTACTTAAATCAGATAAAAAAGAGGAACTACAGGAAAAGGAGAAATAGGAGCAGAAAAAAAGATGAGAGTGCATAAGAGGAAAAGGAAGTGACTGTCAATGGCACATAAAGCGGGTACTTCAAGCAAGTAAAGTCATGTACCACATATATTGTTTTGGACAATGAGTAACTATATATATGACAGTGTTTTCATAGGATTATAATGGAGGTCAGAAATTCCTCTCACCTAGTAACATGTTAGAACTTCCAGTGGGACAAGACGCGGAGGCGGAAAACAAGTGATATTTATATTCCTGACCCTGTGTAAGCCTAGGCTAATGTTTGTGTTTGTGTCTTCTTTTTTAACAAACAAACAAAAAGCTTAAAAAGTAAATAAAACATTAAAAGAATAGAAAAAATCTCATAACATAACATAAATATATACATATATATGTTTGTACAGCTGTAAAATGTGTATTTTAAGGTTATTACAACAGAGTCAAAAAGTTAAAAAAAATTTAAAAGCTTATAAGAATTATAGTAAGCGAATGTTAATTTATTATTGAAGAAAGAAATTTTTAAAAATAAATTTTAGTGTGGTCTGAGTATACAGCGTTTATAAAGTCTACGGTAGTGTAGAGTAATGTCCTAAGCCTTCACGCTCACTGCCCACTCACTCACTGACTCATCCAGAGCAACTTCCAGTCCTG
>NW_012104809.1:1885536-1886920 GCF_000951045.1 Mandrillus leucophaeus
CAATCTCAGATCACTGCCAGCTCTGCCTCCTGGGTTCACGCCATTCTCCTGCCTCAGCCTCCCCAGTAGCTGGGACTACAGGCTCCTGCCACCGTGCCCGGCTAATTTTTTTGTAATTTTTTTAGTAGAGACGGGATTTCAACATGTTAGCCAGGGTAGCCTCAATCTCTTGACCTCGTGATGCACCTGCATCTGCCTCCCAAAGTGCTGGGATTATCCTTTTCCAAATTGTTAAGAATTCTTTATTTTCTTCCCATTAATCTCAGAATTGAATGAAGGAAACATTTTGAAAATTCAAAAAATCAGCTAAAAGGAATCTTAGGCAGGAAGATCTTCCAAAGGAAAAAAAAAAAAAAAAGAATCAGAAATGCAGAAAATATTGAATTTTATGGAATTTCAAGGGTGAGTCAAAATGCTTGAAATAATGTTTTAATGTTATACCATTTCATGTATAAGAACCTCACAAACATGTTCTCATCCCCAGCCATTTACTGGGACATTTACTTGCAAATCATTTTATTATTGCAATCATTATGCGTCTATGAATTGACATTGAGATCCACAGTAAGAGTTGCCACTTCTTATTGAGAAGTCAGGTATTCTGTAAACAAATTTTAAAAATGACTGGGAAAATATTAAATGAACCTATACATTTATGTGTTGGTGCTATTTCTTTTTATAGATGAGTTTCCACCTGAAATAATTTGCCCTCTGCCTGAAATACATATTTAAACAGCCCTTCCAGTGAGTGCTTCAAACTTTCTCATCTTTTATTGTATTCTACTTTCCACTCATTTTTTAAGGATATTTTGAGAAGATATTGAATTATCATTGACAATGTTTCCCATCAATCTAAATACGTCATCCCATTGTCTTCCGAAATACACTTTAGAGGATGAGGAGTCCACAATTATCTTTATTTTTGTTTCCCTTTATTTAATCTTTCACTTTCCCCATACTACTTGTATGACTGCTTTCATTATTGTTTTTTGGGGATTTAGTTATAATGTTATTTATGCAGGTTCCATGAAATTTAGAAAAATCTTGGGTATCATTTCTTTAAATATTTTTTTCTCTCCAATTCTTTTGAAATACTTAAACTTGATTTATTCATATATTGGAAAGATTGATATATTCTTACATGTCTCATAATTTTTCCGACTCATATTTTTCTCTCCATTCCTCAAAAGTTTGGACAGTTTGTATTGCTATGTTCTCAATTTCACTGTTGTCAAATTCAACCAAGTGTCTGATATTCTCTTAAGCTCAATAGGAGAGCTTTTTTCCCTCTGAAAGTTGCATTTTAGTTTTTATAGAGCTTCCATTTTTCTATTCATTCTGTTGATAATATCTATTTGATGACCTAAAAGTTATCTACAATTGA
>NW_012104809.1:1889309-1920410 GCF_000951045.1 Mandrillus leucophaeus
AAACTCCATTCATAGTAAGTGACGTATACAGGAAAATCATTTTTTTAATCTTTTATGCCACATTTCTACGGTACTTTTTCTAAGTTTAGATACAAAAACATAATTACGTTCCAATTACTTATAGTATTCACTACAGTAGAATACTGTACAGGTTTGCAGCCCAGGAGCATGAGAGGCTATACCACATGTTTAGGTGTGTAGTAGTCTATACTGTCTAGGTTTGGGTAAGTACACTCATGACCTTTGCACAAGGATGAAATTGCCTAACAATGAATGCTTCTCAGAATGTGTCCCCATCATTAAGTAATTCGTGACTGTACTTTAGTTTGCTAAGGCTGGCATAACAAAATACTGGATAGTTTGAACAAGATAAATTTAGTTTCTTACTATTTTGGACCAACAAGTCTGAAATGAAGGTTTCAGTAGGGTTGGTTTCCTTTTCTTTTTTCTTTTTTTTTCTTTTTGAGACTGAGTCTCACTCTGTCACCAGGCTGGAGTGCAGTGGTGCGATCTTGGCTCACTGCAACCTCCTCCTCCCGGGTTCTAGTGATCTCCTGTCTCAGTCTCCTGAGTAGCTGGGATTAGAGGCGCGCATCACCATGCCTGGCTAATTTTGTATTTTTAGTAAAGATGGGGTTTCATCATGTTGGCCAGGATGGTCTCTATCTTCTGGCCTCATGATCTGGCCCCCTCGGCCTCCCAAAGTGCTGGGATTACAGGCATGAGAGGCCGCGCCCGGCCGGGTTGATTTCTTTTGAACTCTCTAGTTTCGGATTGCAGGCGGCCATCTTCTCCCTGTGTCTTCACATGGTCTTCCCTCTGTATATATTTGTGTCCTAATCATTTCTTTTTTAAGGACATCAGTCGTATTGTATTAGGACCCAGAGTTATGACCTCTTTTTAACTCAATTACTTCTTCAAAAACCTTATCTCCAAATATAGTCACAAACTGTGGTGGTTAGGACTTCAATCAACATACGAATTTTGGGAAGGAGACGATTCTATCCATAACAATAGGTAATACATTTGTGAGTCCTAATTCTTTAAATGCTCAATGTTTCTGCAGCTTTTACAGTGCCATTGAAGAAGACTTTTCACGTGGGAGTCCTGGATAATTATGACGATATGTTCGCTATAATTTTTTTTTTTTTTAAAGACAGGGTCTTACTCTGCCTCCCAGCCTGGAATGCAGTGACACAATCTCAGTTCACTCCAGCCTCAACCTCCGAGCCCAAGCAATTCTCCTACCCCAGTCTCCTGCGTAGCTGGGACTACAGGTGATGCTATAATCTTGTTAAAAATGCATGGATCTATAAAGATATGCCTTTAATTATTTTATTGAATACCTAGCCTACAGAAATAACCTATTTTTATTTAACATAGATGAAAGTAGGAGGTAATTATTCACTAACTCATTTTTTAAAAATAAGCAATGATGATTTATAAAATAATACGCTATTTCAATCCCAATAATTATTGCAAATGTGCATGCTTTAAGATATGTTTATTTAACTTAATATAAGAGCTCAGTTTAAGGTTTGTAGGTCAGTGATAGACAAAGATAAGAGGAAAGTAAGTTGCAGAGAACATTAACAGAGTTATCTATTAGAAACTTTCCAAAATGTTTACGGTGGTTTTTCTTCATGGTTCCTTTAAAAGATGTTAATGGATTAATCAATAATTTTTCATGTACATGTTCAAAACAATAACGTCAAATTTTCTTAATCCAACTTAATTTGGGGAATAAAATATGAATTAGCCTTAGATATTTTAATATTAATATTTTTATTCTTACATAATTTTGTGATGATTAACTTGAAAGATTTCTGATTGTGATGTATACTCTTCCAAATTAATATAATATTTAAAATTCTACATACTGTGCTAAAATTAAGTGAAGCATGTTTGTCATTCTTAAGACATATGCTAAAGGAAAATTGAAATTTAATCTAGCTTTTAATTTTAATATTTTTACAGATAAGAGTAAAGACTCAGAACATTTGAGCTGCTTATATCATATTCATCTGGTAATAAGTAAAAGTCCTTTAAGTCAAAGCTAGTATTCTTTTCCCCATTTATTTCCACAAAAGTATTTAGCTAAAGAAGGCGGGATTCTTTTTTACTAAGTACTTTTAGTTAATATTCTTAATAGGAAATGTATTTCCAGTTTAGGTTTGTCTAGCTTAACAATATTCAAACTCTTCCAGATATATCATCTCATGTTTTCAATATTCACAAGCACATATTTTAGTTATATTTATTATTTATTTATTTAACAAACATACTATTGATGCCAACTGATGAGATACGTATTATTATTTTTCACATTTTGAGGAAGTAGAAATTGAGGCATGAAGCTTTATATATTTGCCCCAACGTATGTGGTAGTTGATGAAATTAGCATTTGAATCCAGCCAGTCTGCCTCCAGGGTAAGTAAGCTTACACACACAATATTCAGGTATAAATGTCAATCAGCCAAAGTATGTTGGGTACATAGATATAACCTGACTATGCTAACATAAGGAAAAGAAGATGAATAGCAAAGTGGATGAGCAATGCTCTCAAAACTTTTCCTAGATTAGACATTTGTGTTGTCCATTCAAGAATAGCTTCACAGGCCTATTGCAGTGTCTTTAGAATTATAAGTTCAAACCTTCTTTTATTTCTTGAGTTGTATTGAATTATATCTGTAAAGATATGTTATCTTCCATGACTTTTTGCTTTACCTCTCCAAAAACTACAAATATTTGTACCTAGTATTTACTTTGCCTATATTCTATACATACCACTTTATCTTTTGGTGTTTATTGAACACATTTACTTTTTTTATCTCTCTCTTGGCATGGTTTACATATTCATTGTTTTGGGGCAAGGTTAGGCTCTTAAAATGGGTTTTGCTATTTATTTCCCTACCAACTATCATATATCTTATTTATTAACAGTAAAGTATTTCATACATTTAAATATCATAGCTCTCATTTTGGGGCAATTAAAATTTAATAAAACAAATATTGAAGTACATTACAACTTAGGAGAAGATATATTTGAATATCTTATTTATACTTTGGAAGGATAATACATGCTCCTACATTATATTGTTTAAAATTTTGATTCTTGTTTTATGTGATTATGAATTCGTGTTTACCCTTTTTCTTATACAAAAAAAGAATGAAATAGTATAGTGTTTGAGGTATGATATTCAAGATAAATACTATTCTTTCATTCGTTTTATTAGTTTAAAAATATTTCAATGATAAATTATAGTTACTTTTTCTTAGAGTATATTATTCAAATTCACAGAAGCTTCTCTGATTTCTACCTTGTTTTTCACTAATATTTTCATATATGCATTAAATTTTAATTTTCCCTAATTAATCTGTTATTTGAAATTCTTAATCATTTATGTTGCTTACTGCTTTATGTAATTTGTCCTCAATCTTCTCATATTTCTTATGAGTGTGTTATCTAAAGTGGTGAATTTTTAGGAAAAAATATAGAAAGGCATAAAAGTGAGTTTAAGTTTCTGTCATATAATTTTGTTGATTTATTTATTCTTACAAATGTGTAAATTCTTTGAAAGTGTGTAAATATTTTTTTCACTAATTTAAAAGAAATATGTTTCAATTCCTATTCCTATTTAAATTGTAGAACCATTGATATTCTTTAAAATATTAATTCTGATAACTGAAATTTTCAATTTTTTTTAATTTACCAATATATCTTAATATAAAAGGGGAGCAATAAAACTCACAATTATGTGCAAAAGGCTTAAAATTATTTTGTACGGAGCTTATAAAAGAAAAAATTGATGTCACATGTGAAAGCAAATAGTAGAATTAACAAGTTTCATCAGAAATATAAAAAAGAATCTCCATATTAGAAGTCTCACAGTCTCCTAGTCAAAACACTCCACTAGTACTGTCTCTGATGAAATACTGCTTGTAATGGAAAATTTTTCATGGAGCAGAGCTGTCAAAAGTCCATGAATAAGATTCAAGACTACAAAGACCATCAGGAACCAAAACTCGGGAAGCTGACATTTACCTCTCAGAATCAGTTATTAATTAGCAAATGTACCTGACAACATCCCTTCCCTGGATAAAGCTCTTAAGTGACATTTTTCTGCCAGCCATTTTTTATTGTCTTTTTCTTATAGTTGCCCATTCTCATCACTACTAATGTACTTCTCTTGAAACAGTGATTTAAATCATGTAAAAGAAACCTTGAGTTGTAAAATGCGTCTTTCACTTCAACTGATTATTTTCTGAAATGGAACCCAGACCATATTAAACTAGGTTAACTACACCGTCATAAATACCAAGATGACAAGCCATACACATACTTTGACATGATTGTGCACAAATATCAACTGTTATAGAAAAGTCTTAATTAAAATATTTTCTAACCAACCGCCAGAAAGATTTTTACAAGCATAATCTTGTAAAAATCTTTAGTGAGATCCTTCGTTATTATTAAACTCTCCAAATTAATCTAACGAAGTTACTTTTCTCTTGCTTTTATCTATCTCAACTTCCAATTATTTGTGACAAATGCTGAAGGTATTTGACTTACTTTATTTTTTAACAAATCATTTTATCTTTTTAAATACATGGACTACAAAGAAAACATTCGAGAGAAAGTACGTTCACTACTGAATTCATTTAGCTAATTTCACAGCATCAATATTTCTAGGTGTTGTTGAGTTTTCTTCTCATAATGTAGTTCTGTCATTGCACATCTAAATTGTCTGAAAATGTCATTCTATTTGAAGAATGGTAATGCTAAAATTAAAAAATATATGTTTTTACATGGAATTACGATCTTGAAATATCTTTAGTGAATATCAAGTGTCTATCTAGTTTACTGAACGTAAATGTGTACGAGTTTGTTGAAGATTACCCTGAAATACAATAACTGAAAAACAAAATGTTAAAAGGATGTGTTGTAGATATGATAAGAGGAATAGAAGAGGAAGGGTAAGAACTAGATGGATTCAGTCACAAAGAGCAATTAACACATCTCTAGTTGTCTTGTGCAAATGTGACATACGTTTACTTCTGTGGAAGAGAGGTGATAACCTGAATAATTGTCTTACTTTACATTACTTGCTTTAATTACCACGCTCTATATAACTGCTAATTCCCATGCCTAAACAAAGGTTGTGATGAGGCGAAGGTATATATAACACACTTCTAACTAGAAAATATAATTGAAAACAGAACTGTTAGCAAGAGAGCAAAATATCATACAAATGCTTTATTTTAAATACCTTCAATCTCTTCTCTAATATTTCTACAACTTACATTTATCTAAGAAAAGTGAGAAGAAATCTGTATTTTCAATATGATTACATCTTAATCGTTTACTAAAAAATACTATTACTATTATGTGGATGAGAGGAAAACATCCGAGAAAATAATTAAAATTAGTTTGTATAAAGGAATCTAAATAAATATTTGATTTAAAATTATATTTATTAGATAATCCAATAGAATATATTTTCTTAGATCAATAGTTACAAAAGGTAGATTTCATCTAAGGTTTTTCTGAACACACCAGAAATATAAACAAACTAGAAGTCATTTTGAATTAGACTTTGATTGGACTAGATGTAGTGATAAAAGTTAAAATATGAACTTTCCATTTATTTTTAACTAAGATGTTAAATATGCTCTATTTATCACATTCCAAATAAAATTTGTCAGTTGGGTTGAATACTTTATTTGAAAGACTGTAATCATAAAAATAATTAGACATAGTGGTAGAAGTTTAAATAATATTATAATTATAGTTTATATTGCCACATCTATCCAGTGCAATCCTGTTTCATAGTAAATCATGCATTTAGTAGGTTTTATTTATAATTAAAAGTTTTACATTTGAAATTTGATATTAATAATTATTTGTGTTTTTACTTTATTTGCAATGTCCTGCATAAGTTTTTTACAGACTGAACTGTATTCTCCCCAAATGTATATACTGAAACCCTAAACCCCAATGTGACTGCTTAAGGGTCTTTATGCACGTTAAATAGGTCAGAAGGGTTGGGCCCTATTCCAGTGTGAATGGTGTACTTATAAGAAGAGGAAGAGATAAATACTGGCATGGGCATATACAGAGGAAAGGCCACAAGAGGATACAGTGAGAAGGCAGCTATATGCAAGCTGAAGAGAAAGGTCTCACCATAAATCAAATCTGCCAACTTCTTGATCTTAAACTTACAGTCGCCAGAATTGTGAGAAAATACATTTATGTTGTTTAAGCCACTCAATCTTCAGTATTTTCTTATGGCATCCTTAGCAAACTAATAGAAAATCCTAAACCCAAGTTGGTAACATTTTTTTTTTAGGACAAGGAAAATGCTACATATAGAAATCTATGATTTGTTACTTTTGCTTAAAAATTCAAAACACATATATACCTGAAACCAAAAAGGTATTAAGTTTCAATCTCAGACAAATGACTGCCTCAGACAGGAAAGCCAGATGTTTTAGTTTCTTGTTTAAAAATAAAGCACAATAAGATATAGGAAATCTTGGGCAACCATGGATTTCTATACATTGTCAGGGTTTGAAAGTAGAATGCAAGAAAACTTAAAATCATGGGTAGTTTGATATATATCCACTCCTATTAGGAAAATGGCTGATTGTATATAAAGAATATATCTGGTCTTTGAAAATGTAAGCAGCTAAACAGGCTATTAGTAGTTTAGACAAACAAATCAGAACAGGATTTTAGAACTACACATGCACTGGAGGAATTTCAAGAAGCTGTGTTGGATATAGTCCATTGATCTGATTCATTTCTACCACCTCCTCAAAGCACTTTTCTGTATGGTGAGGGCAGAAAATTAAAGACTTCATTTCATAGAGTCTCTTGCAGTACTGGATGTGACGGAGTTTCTTTCAATTAGATAGGTTCATACGAGAGTTTTGAAGGGAAAATTTGGGAGGCAGCCCTTTTTAAATTTTACTGATTTTTGGCTATTTGATGGCAAGCAAGTTATGAAAATACGATTATTGTGTGTGTAGATATGTTGGAGAGTTCAGTTTCCAGCTTCACTGGTATTTGTGTATAGTTCTGGGGTGTCAGCCACCTTCTGATTCCATTAAGATCAGTATGCCAAACTCAGAGGTCCAGTGGTAGCCCCCAGATGATTTTCCACTTTCTTTATTGGGTCAGAGGCTACAGCTCTTTTGGCTGGTCAATTTGACATATAGTATTCTAAAGTGTAGTTCAAAGCCTATTTTTTCCAATAATTCTTTGTTTTGAATCTCCTACTGCTCATAGTATTTAGTGTAATGTCTGAGTTTAAGAGAAACCAAGAAGTAAATTTCAATTTTCTGTATAAAATGAATTAAATTGGCTTGTGGAAAAACAATGTATTATATATATTCTGGCTTTTATTTAATATAAAATGCAAACAAGTATAACCCATTATATCTCTAAATATATACATGAGTAGATAAATATAACTTTTCAGCAGACATGAATATGACTCTAATTTCACATATAGAGTTTTTTTCCCTTAATCTACAGATACGTTCTTATTCTACCCCTCATATGTGACATATATTTACTTAATTGATGATCATATCAACAAAGAGATATCCCTGGTTTCACTGTCATTTAGTCACAAATTTGCAACACAACATATGTATACACATACACAAAAGGTATTAAACCTAATCTTCCCAGCACCAGTGACAACAGAAAACGTTTATGAAAGGAAAAAAAAGTTACATTATTTTTTCAGTCTCTTCTTCAATTCAATCACTTTCCCTCCTAGTTCAGAGACTAAAACTGCATTGAGGTACAAAACTGTTCTTTCATTTCCCTAAGAATATTTATTTGTTAAACCTGAAGGAAGCCTTTAAACAGAATTTTTAAAAATTATTTTAATTGAAAAGATATTTTACAAGGATAGGTAAAAGCATGAATGCCTATGTTTGTGCGGCCATTAACTAGAAAAGGGCACTTCATTAAATTCTTCTGGGACTTAAGTTCCACTACAATTAAAAATCAGAGATGACCTAAATGATCTCTTCAAGTGCTTCTAGTTCTAAAATCCCAGGCTTGTCTTCTGGCTACACTGTACTAGGAAGGAATATTTAAAGAGAGTATTTGAAATACCTATTAGCTTATGGAAAGAAAATGCTAAATTAGAACTCATTAATTAAACATGCACAGAAATAAGGGAGGAAATAAGACATTTTCCAAAAGAAAATCCATATACTAATGCAGATTTTTATTAAAATAATATCACAAGTTATCAATAAATATTTTGAAACTCTCTTCATAGTGCTTTTTAAACTTGGACATTTCTTGCAACAATCCTGTAGGAGAAATGCTGGTGTCTATCTCTATAAACATTTAAAATATACTTGTCTGCAAAGTTATGTGCACTTGTTTTTCTGTCTTAAAAGAAAAAAGATGAAAATATCTTGAAGTCATTATTTTGAAGGTGATTATTGGAGAAGCACAATAGTGAGGAAATTCTGGCTGTTCAAAACGTATGATGTGACAGCAATTTACCCAGGACATTTACTTTTATTAAGACCTGTGGCTTCACTTTCTTAATATCTTTAGGGCTGAAATTGTTTAGATATTAGGAGGAGATAGCAGTGGCAGCAACATTTTGGAATTTATCATGCGTCTATCTAAAGTACTTTTCTAGAGTTTATTGCCTACATAAAAAAGATAAAGGCCTCTGAAAAAAGCTTTAGAGTGCAGAATTTAATATAAAATTTACAAATTATGGCAGGCACAGTGGCTCATGTCTGTAATCTCAGCACTTTGGGAGGCCAAGGTGGGCGGGTCACCTGTGGTCAGGGGTTCGAGAGCAGCCTAGCCAACATAGCAAAACCTCATCTCTACTAAAAATACAAAAATTAGTCGAGTGTGGTGGCACGTGCCTGTAATCCCAGCTACTCCAGAGGCTGAGGCAAGAGAATCCCTTGAACCCACGAGATGGAAGTTGCAGTGAGCTGTGATCATGCCACTGCACTCCCGTCTGGGGGATAGAGCAAGACTCTGTTTCCAAATATAAAATAAAATTAAAATTAAAAAATAAAATTTACAAATTAGTTCAATTACCAAAATCCATTTAATATTATAAATTGGTTCTCTCAAGCGCATGGTACAGTGAATGGTAAAATGCATCGCCAATGGGTTATGTGCAGCATTTTCCATGGGTTGGGTTATACACACATTTTTCAATTATCAGAAAAGTTCTAATAAATTAAAATGTATTTCTAAGTCTCCAGAATTTGAGAAAAAATAGTTCTTTTAACAGTGTTTACATTAAACAATCAGTTTGGCCATTTGCCTTATCATACTGGTCTGTTCGAACATCAAATATAGCTGATTAATGCAGTGAATTGACCAGCTGTGTGACTAAACTAACCAACGAAGCTATCCATTTAATGTGAAATATGTGCAGTTTAACTGTCATGTAATTCATTAGTTCCATTATTTTGTTTATGCCCTGGGAGCTCTCTGACCTTCTCTGCTCTGAGAGATAGTACACTCGACAATGAAATAAGCTGGAGGCATCAGGATTATAGAAGACTCTTAATGCATAAATGCATTGTCAAAGCAAATAAGTACTTACAGAGAATCCGAGTTGGTTTTCTTTCTCTCTCTTTCTTTCTTTCTTTCTTTCTTTCTTTCTCTCTCTTTCTTCCTTCCTTTCTTCTTTTCTTTTCTTTTATTTATTTATTTATTTTATTTCTTCTTTCTTTTTTTCTTTCTTTCTCTTTCTTTCTTTCTTTCTTTCCTTTCTTTCTTTCATCCTTTTTTTTTTTTTTTTTTAACCTTTCTCCATTGGAAGCAGGCAAATAGCTTATGGTGTTAATGATTCAGGTTACGAATTCTCTTTGGGCAAAGACTGTTGACATGAAATAGTACTTTTGAATATGGGAGGGCAGAAAGACAGTTTCCAAGCCAAAAAGGTTTTTATATACAAGGATTATGGATATGACACTAGATAGTCTCATTAGTAATGGGCTTGTACTCAGATAGACACATACACACTGCAGAGAAGTGGGGAAAAAAACCATAGGCTTTGAGTCTGACAGAGCCAGTTCTCACATTGTAACCAATTTTATTTTATTTGACTCTAAACAAATGTTATGAAGTGTAAAGGTAAAGTGTCTTTCTCACATGAGATAAGGAAACTCATATTCAGAATGAATATGTGGCTTGCTAATAATCATATAAATAATAAATATCAGAGCCAAGACTAGTACCCAGATGTTTTTATTATTAATTTATTGCTCTTTCCTTCCACTAAACCATAAGAAATCTTTCATAATTCACTCACAAATGATCAAAGTGTCAATTTAAACAAAAGTAGTCCCTGTGTCCAAATAGTAGGTAAATAGGAGATTGACTGATTTTATGTAATCAGGAAGTAGAAGTGACTTCTGGTATTGCTGGAACCAGAAATTCAAACAATAAGCAATTGGTTATGCAATCTCTTCCTCGCTCATCATACTTGTTTACTAGCACTTCCTCCTTTCCCTGTTTGTCTCCATATGTTGGCCTCATTCTTTATTATTTCTGACAAATGCTTCTTACCTGGCAGCAATTATGACAATTTCAAATCAATATTATTTCCAGGCTTATGCCCCTCCCCACTGCTGCCCCCCAACCCCTTTTTCTTTCTCCTCCTCCTTTGTCTTTCTCTGTAATTCCTGGCTTAGATCATAGGTCAATCTGCAGATTCATCAGGGTTCCCAGGGCTCAAAGATACCATCATTTTTCAGACCTGTGTCACATTTAATACCCTAGCCAAAGAAAATTTGACCAGCAACCTTAGGAAAATCACATGAAGAAGTGTGGTGATTCTGTCCTGACACAAACGTAAAATGTTTCTCAACTATATCTTGTTGTCCAATAAAGAATAGTCGTAAGAACTTTCATGGAATTAACATGGCATACCAGTGCATCAAATATTGGCATTTTAACAGAAGGGAATAAATTGGGACTAAAAGGACCCTGAGATATACTTTTGACATCTAAAAAGAATAGTTGCTAACTAATTTCAATCACACCTGCAAGTGATTCTGGAACACTTTAACCAATACATGCTGTCGAGGACAAGGATATGTTTTTTTTTTTTTTTTTTTTCTGGTTGAAAGGAGCTCTGGGTAAAGCATGGTCCTTTAAATACAGATTCTCAGACTCAAGAGTAACAGCAGAATTCCATTTGTAGCTTCACACTACAAGTAAAGTTATCAAAAGAAAGGTGGTATTTTGAGTTCTGTCCACGTTCATTCTGTCTTCTTGTTTTAAAACTGGAACAGGAAAATAGAGCTCTGTTATTCATTAGGCTCCTGTAAATCCCCAAGAAGATCATTGACTCTTGTCTTTCAAATTTAAAATTATTAAGTCATAACTGGATTGAGATATTTCTCATATTATTGGGTAGTTTTCTTGCTTTTCCTTTTTAAGTTCAAAAGTGATTTTGAAAGCTTCCTTCTACAAAGAAACTATGATTGTTGTCTCAGTATTTTCCTTACTCACTTGAAAGAGAGACCTCTTAGAAGGAGAAGTAAGCAGAAAAGACATAGCATTTCATCCTAAGCAACCATCCATCAAAGCTGCCCTTAGTTTTACAGGCTTGTTCTCCCAAGGTAGAATGATGGTTAAGATTATAATTGTGTAGTGTCCCTGAAGACACAGCCTGAATACATTAAGTTTTCAAGCATAAAGAAGATATTTTATTATCCCAAAGGACACAGGCTTTTCACTACTCCCAAGAGAAATTTGGCTGTTAACTACAGTGCTCACAAATTACTCAAATAAAAGAGTCTTCCTTAGTAACCAAAGTTAAGTCCTAGCAACATTCATATTTACAGGCAAACCATTAACAAAAACAGATTCTCAGATATTATTAATTTTATAAGAGCATTTATACTGTCTTTGGATTGGTATAGCTTCATCCCTGTTTAGGAAATGAGTGGTAATATTGCCAGGAAAAACAACATATTTTAAAATAAAATACATTCTTTCTTTACGCATACATTTTACGAGTTCACAAAGTGCCACTGACATAATGATCTTTGATAAGTACTAAAAAAAACACTGAAAATCAGAAATAATGGATTATTGCTACAGATTAGCTTACTTATATTAATAAAATTTGCCAGTGGTTTTAAAAACTAGCCAGAGACTTCTTTCAGATATGATGCTAAATGTTGAGGGAAAAGACAGTTATTGAAAGACATCTACTTTAAATAAAAACAGATTTGAGTCCTAAATATTACTCTTGGGCAAATTTTAGTCATGGGTGTGTTTACATTGCTTTAAGGAAAAATCTGGGTAAACCTTGCCACATTTTATATTGCACATTTTAAGATGCTTGGCTTTAATATTGCTAAAATAAAATCTTAATTTCTTATTTCCAATAACATTTCTTCTTGCATTTACAAATGCATTTCTCATATTTTACAATTACGATACAGTACTCAGGTGTTGCAAATAAAACTATTTTTTCTAGAACTTTATTCAAATGAACCGAACATATAAGCCTTCATTTCTTCCTATACAGAAAAATCTCTAAAACTTTATCTTGCCAATTCAAGGTCATGCAAGCAATTCCAATTTTAAGTATGATCAATTCAGATATCAAATTGATTCAACTCAAGTTTATTCATTTTTAATTTCTCCTGGCTTCCTTGGGATTTTCTAAGTCTGTGGCCAAGGGTGGTACATATGTATTATTTTGGCATTAAAGAGTGGCACAGTTGTACCACAACTGAGTCTTATCCACTGACCTCTCTCATACTGCATTTTTGTTTTATCAGCTCTGATTTATTAGGCAGTATGACAACTGTGGTTTGTGTCCATGGATCCATCAGTGGCCATCAGCTTCAAAGTCAGCCATACACTCTGAATCCTTGTCTCAGATGATACCTTCTGGACCTACCAGCTCACAGCAACTTTTCATTTACTCCTTCTTACCCCATAGAGATATATGAGACTGTGAGCTTTGCCTGACACACATCTACCTACATACATTTCACAGGTTGAAAATGGAGTGTCAATGTTCAGCTTGTATTATCCTGAGCTGTACTCAGAGTAACTAGTCACAAATAGGACTGTTATCAGATTGCCTAATTAACCTAACTATGGACATAGACTCTCTCCTTGATTAAATATTAGCTCTCTGAGCCCTCTTTCACTAGCCCTCAACCTTGACCCTCATCCTGTCTTTGGCCTGACCAGCTCAGTTTTAACAAAGAATCCCAATTATTCATACCCTGAACGACCCTTGATATCTAATCATGTTCTTCAACCCCTACCTTTGATGTCTAAGTCTTTGGCCTGATTTTAGCAAGAATCTTGTTAGACAAGTTTAGCAAAAATTACCCTACCCTTAAGGTCTCTTCTCTATAATTTTTTATCCACTGACCATCCTCTCAGTCTTTGGCTACATATGTCCCTATTTGTCCTTGCTTTTTTCAGAGTTGAATCCGATCTCCTGTTTATAGCAGTAGAGTTGACTCTTACTGTGATCATTTTTACTAAAGCCTTCTTTACCATTTTAACAAGTGTTTGAATATTTTTCCTTTAATATCGTCCTACACACTCTCCCCACCAGCCCCACAGCAACCTTAAGTAATAGTTAGGTCTTCAATTCATTTATATTTAAAACAGATGTCTTTCAATAGCTCTCTTTTTCTACAAATTTTGCTTCTGTTTACCTCTCTTATTACAAGGTCTTCCAGGGTAAAGGGAGGACTTTGAACTTCAGTCTACATGCTTTGTGAAACTATTGGTATTAGTGTTGGCTTGATGAAACCTAGATATTCAGTATGCTACGCTGGCTCGTTTGTGTTAGACGATTTGAGTGAGACCAAGAGATAAAAAAATGGAGTACTTTCTACCTTCTACTGAAGAGTAGGGTGACTATGGTTAACACAAATGTATATTTCAAGGTAGCTAGAAGAGAGAACTTGAATTGTTCCTAACACGTAGAAACGATAAATACTCAAAGTGATGAACACCTCAAATATCCGTGATCATCACGCATTCTATGCATGTAACTAATTATCATATGTCTCCTATGAGTATGTAAAATGGGTCAATTTTTTTTTTTTTTTTTTTTTAGAGAAAGAGTAGTTTGAAAGGGAGAGCTCTACTCAGACAGTTACTGAAATACTCTAGGCAAGAAAGGACAGTGACATGAACTAGAGAAGTACCACTGAGGTAGGTAAACAAGGTCAAAGTCAAGATTTTTTAAATGCAGAAACAATAATATTTATTGGTAGATTGGATGAGGAGCATGAACAAATTTTGTAGTTTAATGTGATTCCAGGTTGTGGTCTGAACAGCTAGATGTAATGTAACCTCATTATAATGGTGAAGACTAGAAGAATAACACATTTTGAAAAAATGAATCAAAATTAAGGAAACAGAAGGATAAGTTATCATCTTTCAAACACTGATTTCATAGGCTCCTTTGTGTGAATTACAAACAGCAACACCGGACATCTTCTATAAATATTTAGTCCTCACACCAGAACTGAAAATTCTAGCAGTTGACTCATTTATCTGAGCTTCTGGAGACTCCTTTATCTGAGCTCTTTTGTGTGGTACACAAACAGCACAACCATACAGAACAGACCTGCGGGTTTGTAGCTAAAATTAAATGAATAAATAAGATCTCCTGTATGATCATTATGATTAATAAAGAAGGAATCTTATTCTCCTATGAGGCAAATAATAAACTTAACAGAGTAATGTAGGTATAAAATGTACCTAATCAACTAAAAAATTACACATCTCAAAGCCCAGGGTGTGTGGAACACTTGATAAAAAAAATGCTGGTTTAGGCCGGGCGCGGTGGCTCATGCCTGTAATCCCAGCACTTTGGGAGGCCGAGGCGGGCTGATCATGAGTTCGGGAAATCGGGACCATCCTGGCTGACACGGTGAAACCTCGTCTCTATTAAACATACAAAAAAAAATTGGCTGGGCGAGGTGGCAGGCGCCTGTAGTCCCAGCTTCTCAGGAGGCTGAGGCAGGAGAATGGCGGGGACCCGGGAGGCGGTGAAGCTTGCAGTGAGCGGAGATCGCGCCACTGCACTCCAGCCTGGGCGACAGAGCGAGACTTCATCTCAAAAAAAAAAAAAAAAAAAAAAAAACTGTGTTAATATTCTTGTCATTAATCCCCACTCTGTCCAATTTAATAACACTAAGTAGTTTGGAAAAAAAACAAAAAAACAAAAAAAAACTATAACCCTTTGTGTTTATTTGAACTATCACAGGACTCAAATATCTGCCTGATTCTACTTTGCTCAGTCAAATAAATTTGAGTCATGTGTAGTCACTTTGGGAGAGTATTATTTTTGTTGAAAATAAAGTTTTTAAAATGTTAATGTAATATGTAGTTAATGTAATGTTTAACTTAAGAGAAATTGAAATGTGCATAATATCTAGAGACAAGAAGAAAATCCTTCTTGTGCGTCCCCAACAATGGAACTATGTTTTCCATTTGGAAAGTTACCAATTAGAGTAACTTTATTATTTCCCCTAAATTATTAGAGGAGGTAACAAGATGAAATTTTGCTAACATAGCATTCAGGTTTCCATGGTCTTAGAAAATAAGGAAACAAATTAAGGTTTAAGCATTTTTATATGACATAACTAAATGTAGCATTACTCCAAGCTACAATTGCTAACTACAACAAATATCTCAGTTTTTTCTAGTTTTGCTGCATCAGTATGAGAACAGCTTATTCACTTCTGATGTGCCAGTTTGGGGTATAATGAACTACTGTAAAGGAAGATTGATTTCTGATGAAAGAACAAAAAATTACAAAATTATATCTAATCTCAATGTTGTTCAAATGAATATGCTTTCAGAGGCAACTTGATTCTTAAGTTTCTCGGAATCAAGATAGATGAATAGACAGAAATTAGTGAAAGGCCCAGCCATTCCTCCGAAAGAAACTACTAAACTAAGTTACTAAAAAAAAAAGAAAAATAAATGAATAAAAAGTTGAACTCATTTATTTTAAAGAGAAAGTTCAAACAACTTTGGATTTGGGCCTCTTGTCTGAGGCCCAAGGTAGATGGGATGATAGGTAAAAAGTGCTAGTCAGAAAGGATTGTTTGTAAGTATTGTTGTCATTAATCCCTACTCTGTCAATTTTAATAAATAGATTTCTTGCCTAAGGAAGTATTTGTTAATAGCTTTTCAAGTGAACTGCTCGCATAGATAGAAAAGAAATCCATTTACCACATCCACTCATTGCCTTTATTTTTCCAGCCAACTAAAAAAGTACTTTTAGCAGCAAGTATCAGCACATTTTGAAATACAGGCATGACTGAGTCATATTTCCAGAACTTACTGGCTATAAGATCTCAGGCAAATCATTTAACGTCTCTAAACCTCAATCTACATTCCTGTAAAATTAATATACAGTTAATTCTTGAGTAATATGGGTTTAAAATGTATAGAACACTTAAATGCAGCTTTCTAATAAACATGTTAGAAACTTTTTGGAGATTAGTAATAATTTGAAAATATGTGCAGGCAAACCACATAGCCTAGAAATATTTTTGAAAATTAAGAAAAGGGTATGCTATGAAGGCATGAAATATGTATGCATAGTAGTGTATTTTATTATTTATTACCATACACAAATTCATTATAAAAAGTTAACATTGATCAAAACTTAGACACATAAATGCAGACTCTACATGGTGCCATTTACTAGAGAGAAATGTAAGCAAATATAAAGATAGAGTATTAAATAAAAACTGCTTAAAAATAACTACAGTACATATTATGCTACTGTAATAATTTCATAGTCACCTCCTGTTGCTATTGCTGTGAGCCCCAGTATTGCAAGTATTCACTAATCATCTTCATATGAGCAGTTCGTCTCTCCAGTAAATTGCATATTGCAGTAAAAAGTGATCTCTCACAATTCTCACATATTTTAAAATCATATTTAGTGCAATAACATAAACCTTGAATAATACAATGAGACCCATATGAAGCACCACTACTGATGGTGGAAGTTGTGGCAAGAAGCAGAGAAAGGTCTTAACTTCACAAGAAAAAGTTGAGTTGCTTGTTACATACCATAGATTGAAATCTGCAGTTGCAATTGCCTGCCATTGCAAGATAAATGAATCCAGCATAAGAATCATTATAAAAAAGTACAAAAATATTTGTGAAGCCATCATTGCAGCTATATCAGCAGGTGTAAAAATCTTGTACTTTATGTGATATACCTTTTTATCATGTATTGAAAAGCAGTTTTTATATGAGTGAAAGATTGCTATAAGAAACAAATACCTATAGATTTTAATATGTTTCAAGAAAAATAGAACTATTACATGACAACTTAAAGCAAAGAGTAAAGTGAAGGCTCTGAAGCTGGGTAACTCCAATGCCAGCAAAGGATGGTTTGATAATTTTAGAAAGAGGTTTAGTTTTAAAAATATCAAGATAACAGGAGAAGCTGTTTCTGGCAACCAAGAGGCAGCAGATGATGGTTCAGATGATGTTAAGAATTCATCGAAGAGAAAGGATAGCTACCTGAATCTATTTTTTTTAAAGCGGATGGAAATACCCTATTTTTTGAAAAAATACCACAAAGAACATTTACTAGTAAGGAAGAGAAACAAGAACCAGGATTTAAGGCAGGAAGCCATAGGCTAACATTACTGTTTTGTGCAAATACAGTCCAGTTTATGATCAGGATTTCTCTTATCAATAAAGCTGCTTACCCTTGAGCTAATAGTCTTTTGGTGGTACAACAAGAAGGCCTGGACAATGAGAAAGGTTTTTCTGGATTGATTACATGAATGCTTTGTCCTTGAAGTCAGGAAGTATCTTGCCAGTAAGGGACTTGACTTTTAAAGCTCTTTTGGTATTGAACAATGCCCCTGGCAACTCAGAACTCCATGACTTCAATACCAAAGATGTTAAGGTGGTCTACTTGCCCCCAAATACAACATCTCAAATCAGCTTATAGAAGAGGAGCTCATAAAGGTTTTATGGATCATTATATACAGTATTCCATGGAAAGGATTGCCAACCATAAGGAAGAGAACTCTGATAGTTCATCATAAAAGTCTGGAAGAATTACACCATTGAAGATGCAATAAGTGATACAAAAAGATGTGAAAGCCATCAGGCCTGAAACAGTAAATTCCTGCTAGAGAAAACTGGGTCCAAATGTTTTGCATGTATTCACTGGATTTAAAACAGAGCCAATCAAAGAAATGAGGAAAGAGACTGTGGATATGACACAAAGGTTAAGGGTAGATATTAATCTTTAGAGATATTAATCCTGGAGAAATTCAAAATCAATTACATACCACACTAGTGGAATTAGTAAAAGATGACTTGAGGGAAATGAGTGTTTCCTAACCAGTGCCAAACAATGAAGAAGAAGACATACAAGAAGCAGAGCTAGAAAAAGAATTGATATTAGACAACATGCCAGAAGGGTTCTGATTAGCCAAGCCTGTCTTAGACTTGTTTTACGACATGGACTCTTCTATGATACAAGCACTGAATCTAAAGCAAATAGTGGAGGAAGAATTGGTATCATATGGAAACACTTTTAGAGAAATAAAAAGCCAAAATTCCAAATAGAAATTATGATGTATTTCCATAAAGTTACATCAATTGTGACTGCCTTTCCTGCCTCCCCCTCCACTTTATACCTCTACTTCCCCCGAGATAGCAAGACTAGCTCCTCCTCTTCTTCCTCCTCTTTAGCCTACTCAAGGCAATGAGGATGAAAACCTTTATGATGATCCATTAACACATAATTAAGAGAAAACATACCTTCTCTTCCTTATTATTTTAATATTTTTCTTTAGCTTACTTTATTGTAAGAATACGTTATATAATATATATAGCACAAAAAATGTTTTAACACATTTTATGTTATCAGTAAGGCTTCTGATCAACAGTAGGCTATTTGAGTTTTTGAGGAATCTAAACTTATATACAGATTTTTCACTGTGCAAGAGGTCAGTGCCCCTAGTTTCTGCATTGTTCTATGGTCAACTGTAATTTTATTTCTTTATTATGGCACAATCATCTACATATAGAAGATATTCCATTAATTCTTAAATAAACAAAATGCAAAAATGCTATACAATAATACACTTTATTTCTATAAATTATTAAAGTAATCGATATAAAATATTTGATTGTTTGCATAAATATGATATTTCCCTTCATTATTTCAGCACTTCAGCATAAATGCCACAAGCATAGGATTTGGGATTAGACATATTAGAGATGAAATTGGATTCCGTTGCATACTCATCATGTGATTAGTATCAACTGCTTAATCTGTCTTATTTTCTGAAATGGAATGCAAATAATATCTAGTTCATTTCATATTGTAGAGATTAAAGACAGCATATATTAAGTGTTTGACCTATGTCCTGACCCTAGTAAGCATTTCATAAGTTAAAGATTTTTGTTATTGCTACTAATTATAAAACACCTATTCACCATTTTGGCATTCCAGAGACATTGCTATAGACTTCCAGATAAAGGATTGATGACTTAAGGATTCACTCAACATTTCACAATAGTAATATTTTCATAGTTATAAAATTCATTCTATTTTGTGTTAATAGCTTTGTAGCCAACAAGGAATTTTACTATACTAAGATAGCCACTAGTTAGTTCATCAACAATTAGTTACAGAAATTTGTATTTGTTTTTGAGTTTATTAGCCAAATCTTCAATAACCTAAGTAGTTCATCAAGGTAGCAGTTAATCATAGGTGGGTGAATTGCTAATTCTTGACAGATTGATAGAAGAAGGCAGTCTAATATATATTGTTTAATTATTAATATTTCTTCCAACTGAAAAATTTGTGAAGAGTGAATAAAATATCAAAGTCAAGTTACAATCTCCAGAGGAGCTTACATGTTTCTTCTTTGTTCTGAAAAACTTCCCAAATGGGAGATATACATAGTACATTTTGCTGAGCAGAAATGATTCTAACTTTTAAAAGTACAAAGAAAACATTGGGACCCATGGGAAAATTACAATCCGGATTCAAGAATCACCACTTGATCAAGATTGTCTGGGAGCCAAGAGAAACCTCAATACCGGGAAAGGGTGAGAGACCCTCAATGAGCTTCATTCTCACTCCTGGAATCTTAGCCACTGAAAAGCCCCTTGGCCCTCGTGGGCCTTGCAACTGACATAGGAAGTTACTGGAAGATTCTATGATTGCACTCTCCCAGGGAGAAAACTCAGGCTGAGACCCTCACATTCTCTGAGACCGTAGCAGCTATAGAAAAAGACCATTTTTAAACTCTGCAACCAAAATCCTGTGCATTATTATAGATTCCAGTGGTACCAGGACTGAGGTACAAAAGAAGCATGAGCTGCTGCCACCAAGGTTTAGATATAAAGAGCCACAAGCTACCACACCAGGGGTGGAAGTACGCCACAGGCCTTTGCACCACTTTTAGGACTGAGGAATGAGTAAGGTACCATTCTAGAGCTCTACCCCCAACAGATAGTGTACTGTCCTGCAGCCCTGCCTCACTGGGTCTCAGGCACAAGAGAAGAGCTGGCTGCTTACTCTACGGCTTAGGCATGAGTAAAATCAGGCTAGTACACCCAGGACTGAGGCACAAGCACCGCTGGGTCTGAGGCATGAGTAGTGTGTGTGTTCCCTACCCACCAGTTTAGGCTCCTGTCCCTGAAGGTGGCGTCACTCCCTACCCACTGTTAGAATGGCAGCAAGACCACTGCCATCCCCAGCCAGAGCATTCTGCTGGTGGCCTTAAGATCACCTTGCCACTGACTAAGATGGCTAGTGGCTGTACGTACCATTGGCGTGGATGAGGACAAGCCTGGCTTCACCCTTCCCCAACATGCCAGGGCACATAATCCAGGGACTCAGGGATTGCCCATGTAGAGGACTACATGCTCACAAACGAGACGTTCCGATAAGTCCTGCTCTTGCAAACAAAGCAGGGCATTCCAGATGAGTCTTGCTCTTGCAAATGAAGCAGGGCATCAGGGGCTTGTTTATGTGTAAACATCTTGAAAATCCAGAAAGTCAGGAAAAGGTCAGAAAAACAACAATGTGTCTTGTGACTTGGCAACATTCCACAAACGACTGTATGAAATAAAGCAGAGTGTGCCATTCGAGGCGGCCGCCATGTTTGTCTTGTCTTGTGTTGTCTTGTGTGTTCATTCCTTTGTTTAGGAAACACGCGGACCTCAACAGCCCAGCCCACATCACCACCATTGGTACCTGAACACTTCTCCTGGGGACCTGAGGTCTTGCTGCTACTTCCATAGCTGGTGTCTGCGTGCATGCACCACCTGCATGCCTGGAGACTGACCTGCCTAGCCCATTACAGCCACTGCCAACACAAGCATGCACCACTCAGGACTTAGAAGGTCATCCTGCCACTGCCACTGTGATTGTCTATGCTACATTGATGGCTCAGGAGACAAAGGACCTGCCCACCTACTCTCCCCATAGATACCACTATCTGAGCCATCCAGAGCTCCAAGAATCAGCTTTCCTGAAACTACTAACACTGGTGACAGTGTATGACACCTGGGGCCTAAGGACAGGCACACAGCCTACAGATGCCAACACTGGAGTTTGCCTACCTGGTATCCCAGTCCCCAATAAAACTGCACCAGAGCCTTTACTAATAACTGCACCTTAAACCACTGAGAAAATCTCAGGAATCAATGAGGCTGTTTACACACAAATAAATGATCAGACACTACACTATGGAATGCTCCTAGAATCAAGACCAAAGTGTTCTACTCAACCAACACCATACATTCACTCTCAGGAAAAATCCCTTCCCTACAAAAGCAAATTCAAAAGTTTTAATACTAATACATCAGATGTGCAGATATCAATCTAAGGATACAGTGAACATGAAAAAATTATTACAAATAGGAACACAATAATTCTCCAGAAACAGATCTCAATATTAAAAATTAGTAAAAACCCAGAAAAAGAATATAAATTATGATTCTTAAAAAGGTCAGTGTGATACGAGAGAATTTTTAAAAACAATACAATTAAATCGGAAAAAAATTCAGGATATGAATGACAAATTTACCAGAGATATAGATATTATTAAAATAAAGAATCAACACAAAATCTGGAACTGAAGAATTTATTAAACTGCAAAAATACATTTAAAAACATGAACAACAGTCCAAATCAAGCAAAAGAAAGAATCTCAGAACCTGAAGATAGGTCTTTTGAAATAAGCCAGTCACATAAAAATGAATGAACAAAGTCTGTGTGATATATGGAACACCATAAAGTGAACAATACACAAATTATCAGTATACCAGAAAGCAAAAAGACAATGAAAGGCTTTGAAAACCGATTTAACAAAATAATAGATAAAAATGTATCTAAATCTAGAAGAAATTTAAATATCTTCTAGATAAAAGAGGCCCAGTCAACAGCGAACAAATAAAATGTGAAAAGGTCTTCCCATGGCACATTATAATAAAGATGTCTAGAGTTAATGACATTTTAGAGTTAATGTCATAGAGTTAATGGGAATGGCAGTAGTCTTGCTGCCATTCTAACACTGGGTAGGGGGTGATGCCACCTTCAAAAAAAGGTAATTAAGAAATCAAATTTAAAAAATTCTTAAATGAAATGGAAACAAAACATATCAAAACCTGTGGGATACAGGAGAAGCAGTAGTAAGAAAGAAGTACGTAGCAATAAATGCCTACATCAAAAAAGTGGCAAGTTTCAAATAAATAATCTAATCATGCACCTCAAAGAAAACTAGCAGCCTATATCCTTGAGAGACATAGAAGCAAAAATCTTCAACAAATTACTAGCAAACTGAATTCAATAGCACCTCAAAAGACAAAACAGCAAGATCAAACAAGGGATACAAGGATGATTTAACATACGCAAAACAATAAATATGATAAATCATGTAAAGATAATTAAAGACAAAAACTATATAATCATTTCAATCATGGCAGGAGAAGTATTTGATAAGTAACCCTTCATAATAAAAACTCAACAAACTAGGCATATAAACAACATATACCATAAAGGCCATTATGACAAACCGACAGCTAGCATCATATTGAATAAGAAAAAGTTGAAAGCCCTTCCTCAAAGTAATTTGGTTAATTCTATACTTCCCCACATTCTTCAATAGGGTTACATTATTCGTATGCAGCCCAGGTGCTTTCATGTGTGACATTTTAGCTTCCTCTCAAACACTGATTGAGTTTTCATCCTGAGATAGTGCAGTTCATACAAATGCCAATTTATGTTTGTAGAGCAAATGGATGGATGGAAGGAAGGAAGGAAAGAAGGAAGGAAGGAAGGAAGGAAGGAAGGAAGGAAGGAAGGAAGGAAAAATATTTTCAAGAAAGCTTCTCTATCATGTCTCTCAGATCATATGTTTATTTTGGTGATTAACAGATACGTTTTAACACAAACTTTAAAGATTATTGTGCATACTATTCACAATAGCAAAGACTTGGAATCAACCCAAATGTCCATCAGTGACAGACTGGATTAAGAAAATGTGGCACATATACACCATGGAATACTATGCAGCCATAAAAAAGGATGAGTTCATGTCCTTTGTAGGGACATGGATGCAGCTGGAAACCATCATTCTCAGCAAACTACCGCAAGAACAGAAAATCAAATACCGCATGTTCTCACTCATAGGTAGGAATTGAACAATGAGATCACTTGGACTCAGGAAGGGGAACATCACACACCGGGGCATATTATGGGGAGGGGGGAGGGGAGAGGGATGGCATTGGGAATTATACCTGATGTAAATGACTAGTTGATGGGTGCTGATGAGTTGATGGGTGCAGCACACCAACATGGAACAAGTGTACATATGTAACAAACCTGCACGTTGTGCACATGTACCCTAGAACTTAAAGTATAATAATAATAATAAAGATTATTGTGCACAAATGATCTCTCAGTAGTGTGTGTGTGTGTGCGCGTGCTTGTGTTTGTGTGAGAGACGGAGATGGGTGAGAGGGGAGTGAGAGAGAGGAGAATGCAGGAGATGGAGAGAGTAGAATACTTCAGATTCTAGTGTTTTACTTTTTTATTGTATCCTCTGGCCAATTTCACCTAGGCTGTTTTTTATTGCCTGTTTCTTGAGAACATTAAAGTATTTTTCACATGGCATACCAATTCATTTGTCCTTTTGGAAAGAGTCAAGCTCTGAGACAGAGTTGACTGTTGCTAGGTTCCTGGCTTAGTTCTCCATATTAAACTTCCTACTGACATAATAAAATACATTTTTTTCTTCCTGAATATAAATGACAACATTCAATAACTGCAGTTGCTAGCAAAGACAAAGTTTTGAATGTAAAATGCTGGCTGAGCAAATAAAAGATTAATTTTGTTGCTTCATGGCCTAGACACTCAAAGTTTGTCAGGAGAATAGAAATTCAGATACAGCATCAGGAACGTGAGGTGAGTGAGGCACTTGCCTCAGTCATGAGATTTGAAAAAGGAAAAATATACTCAGTAATTGATGTAAATAATATTTTAATTTAATGACACTGAATGTTGCATTTGCCGGAGGCTCAAACATAGTTAATCAAGTTTCTGTTGTTGATCTAATCAGGATCTAAATTTTTAATATTGTGTTCGTTATGACTTATTGCAAATTAATTTTAATGTTTAAAATATTGCATTAAATATAATTTATCTTGAAGGCTGAGTTTTTCAGGTACCCCTTTAAATTTTGCCCCAGAGGTAAGTTTTTCATCTACCTCACTCACCTGACTGTAGCACAGTCCTGCTAAAAGCCTTCCTTTTTTACGTACTTGATAATTATAAGATAATCCAGAGTGTGTGTGTGTTTGTATGTGTGTTTGCTTGTGTCTGTGTGTGTACACAAACACACGTAAGACTACAGGAGAATATCAACATAAACTAACATAGTTTGTCTCCTAATAAACTATTTCTTCTTACAGAATATGTCAGAATATCAAACATTTACAAAATATTTGAGTCAATTCTTTCAATAACAAATAACAAAAATCACAGTACCCAAAATCAAATAAACATAAAAGAAAATTTATTAGGTTTTTGTAACTTTTTTGGCAGAAACATATGAGAATTCTATTGTAGAAGTGAAGACATTAATTATAGATTTCTTGCCAGGAGAGATGAATGCATGTCTAACAATGATGTAAGAGTAGTTCTGCATTAGCCAAGTCTCTTATCCTATTCTGCAGGGATTTTCTTTTAAGTTTTACATTATTAATGATAAAAAGAATACAAATCCCTGGCTGCCCAGATTGCTAAATCTTACTTTAAATACCACCCAGATACTTTGAAATCTCAAGTGTCTTGTGATTAATATCATTTTCTGTTACAGTAAATTAAGAAGTTGATATTGCTCCATTCTGCTTCATGCTGCCCCAGCTTACCACTTTATGATTCAACAATCTTGCCTTAAATACAATTATATTTACCCCTACTAAATTGGTTACAACTAAATATGTAGAGAAAAAAAAACATTTTCTTATAGGCCTGTTGTCTATCAATTTTATGTAACTAAGACAGCATTTCCTCCGAGAGTTTTCATTCCAATACTTAAGACCCTTAATTTTCATTTTAAAACAAAATGAAAATGAAGGCTGCCCTTAAAAAATATTTTGTAAGTTGTTATTAAATGGGAAGAGTACAATATCAACATCACATGACACTTGAACACCACAGAAAATGGCAGTTTGGAAGCTCAAGAAGTTGTTCCCTCTACTGAGACGACTATTGAGCTGGCAAGAACTGTAAAGTAAGCATTCTGGAATTCTAGATTGTAATTGAATACTTGCAGGATGTCAGGAATTGCTTGATGAGGAACACTCAGAAATATCAGTGAATTTTCAGCTTCCTTTTCTGGCTACCATACACCATCTCCGGCCCTATGGGGATGTCAGGCCACACTGTAGTGTGACACACTGGTGTCAGGGTGAGCAAAAGGAATTTCTCCTCCAAGAGTCAAGGTTTTGAATTTTGATTGTTGCTATTGATTGTGGAGATGCTGATACAGATGCAGACCACTCATTTATCATATGGGTTGAAGGAGTCATTGGCAGGAGGGAATTTAAAGAGACAGACACTCTTATTTAATTTTTTGTTTTTCTTACTTGACAAGTATTTAAAGAAATCAGGTTATTTGCTGACTGAGGACACAGCACAACTGAGGCTTCAATGGACCACACACAACAAGAAGCGTAGCCTTTCCAAAAGTGGTTTGGAAAAGTCACTAAACAAATAGACAATCTGAGCATTCATCAGTTAACAACAGTGATCCTAGGAGAGGGGAAAAATTCTGATATCCAGTGTTACCACAATACAATATTCAAAATGTTCAGTTCTCAATAAATTATAATGCATACAGAAATCGTGAAATTATGAAATTATGACTCCTTCTAGTAGAAAACAAATAAATCACCCATGAGAAGCTCAGACATTGAATCTACTAGACAAAAACTTTAAATTATCTGTCTTAAGTATGCTGAAAGGTATGAAGGAAACCACAGACAGAGAAGCAAAGGAAATGAAGAGAAAAATAAATAGACATCTAGAGAATGTTAATAGATAGATGATATTATAAAAAGGAGCAAAGTAATAGTTCTAGAACTGAAGAGTACAATATCTAGATAAATTTTCACTGGATTTGTTCAAAAACAGTTGTAAGCAGGCAAAAGACAGAAGCAGAGGATTTACATGTAAGACAAATGAAATGACCAGTATAAGAAGAATTCAAAAAAGAAGAATAAAAGAAAAAAAGAATTGAAAAAAAAAAAATGCTTAGCCTAAGGAACTTATGGGATACTACCAAGCGTACCAATATATGTATTATGAAATTTCCAGAATGAGATTAGGAATAGAAAGTGTAGGAAAGAATATTTGAAGAAATAATGGATGGGAAATTCACAGATTGTATGATGGATGCCAATCTGCACATGCAAGAAGCTCAAAAAATTCCTAGGATAAACTCAAAGAGATCCACACCAAGACACACTGTCAAAATTTAAACACAAAGAGAATTTTGAAAGCAATGAGACAGAAGCAATGCTTCACAGGCAAGGGACTCTCAATTAGATTAACAGCTAATATATCCTCAGAAACAATGGAAGACAGAGGGCAGTGGGACGATACACTTAAAGTCATAATTTAAACAAAAACAAAAAACAAACAAAAAAAAACCTGTCAAACAAGAACTATATATCTGATAAAATAGTCCTTGAGAAGTAAATGAGAAATTAATATACTCCAAGTAGAACATAGGAAAATTAGAAATGCCCTAAAGAGCATGCTTCAGGCTGAAATGAGAGTACTCAAACCAATATGAAGAAATTAATATTATGGGTATAGATAACTGCACATGTAAATATAAAACTAGCTTTATTGTATTTTTGTATACAACTTTATTTTTTTTGCTATATGTTTCAATAGACATACAGATGAAATGACAATGGCCAATCTATATTAATGGGCACAAAATGTATAAAGATGTAATTTGTGACAATAACAGTGCTAAAGGCAGGAATGATGTTGGACAGCAGGAAAGTTAACGTATGTTATTAAAGTTAAATTACTATAATTCAAACTAGATTGTTATGTATGTGGGATATTAACAGTAACTCCCATGGTAACCTCTACAAAAATAACTAAAATTATATGGAAAGGAAATAAAGAGGGACTCAAAATGGTACAGTAGAAAACATCAATCAAATAAAAAAGATAATATTAGAGATAATTGAGGAACCAGAAAATGTATAATAAATATAAAAGACAAATACTAATATGACAGAAGCAAGTTCCTCATTATTATTATTCACTTTAAATCTAATTGTATTAAACTCATGAGTTAAAAGACAGAGATTAACAGAAAGGACAAAGAATACAATTCAACAATGTGTAGCTTACAAGAGATTCCCTTTAGATCCAGAAACGCAAATAGGCTGAAAGTGAATGAATGGAAAAATATATTTATGCAAATGATAACTAAAAGAGAGGGCTATATCAATATCAAAAAATAGTTTTTGAATAAAAAATTGTAATGTTTTTAACTAAAAATGACATTTTTATTTATAAAAAGTTCAATTCATCAATAAGATATGACAATTACATACATCTACATACCAAACTACAGAAATATGAAAGAAACATTTAGAATGGGAGCCCAATAAAGATTCAGACAGAATTGAGGGAAGAAATAGAAGGCTCTTTAATAATGATTGGGGACTTCAATACCCTCACTGTTAATGATTTACAGAGAATCTGGACAGAAGATCAATAAGGAAATAAAAGATTTAAACAACCCCATAAACCAATCTGATCATATGTACACTAGGCCCATCTGCAAGGAGATTGGATCAGTTATCAAACCTCCCAACAATGAAAAATCCAAGACCAAATAACTTTGTAGGTGAATTTTCCCAACCATTTTTGAAAGTATTAACAACAGTTCTACTCAAACTCTCTCAATAATTAAAGACGAAGAAACACTTTCTACCACATTCTCTAAGACCAGAATTATCCAGATGCCAGAGCTAGAAAAAAGCATCTTAAGAAAACTACAGAAGGTCAATACCCCTTATAAATAAAGACAAAAACATTATAAGAAAACTCCATAAGATCCAAGTCCCTTATAAATATAGACAAAAAAAATTTCAACATAATATAAGCAAACTGAAACAAACGAAATATTACATTGATTACACACTATGACCAGAGGGGATTTATCAAAAAATGTAATGCTATTTCAAAAAATAAAAATAAAATCCTTTTGATATGATTTGGCTCTGTGTCCCCGCCCAAATCTCATCGTGAATTTTACGCCCATAATTCCCATGTGTTTTGGAAGGGACCTGGTGGGAGATAATTGAATCATCGGAGCAGTTCTTCTCATACTGTTCTCGTGATAGTGAATAAGGTTCACAAGACCTGATGGTTTTAAAAACGGGAATTTCCCCGCACAAGCTCTTCTCTTGTCTGCTGCCATATGAGAGGTGCTTTTCGCCTTCTGCCATAATTGTGAGGCTTCCCAGCCATGTGGAACTGTATGTCCAATAAATCTCTTTATTTATTTAAATATGTATGTCCAATAAATCTCTTTATTTAAGTCTTGGGTGTATCTTTATCAGCAGCATGAAAATGGACTAATACAGTAAATTGGTACCAGGAGTGGGACACTGATGAAAAGATACCCCAAAATGTGGAAGGAACTTTGGAACTGGGTAACAAGCAGAGGTTGAAACAGTTTGGAAGGCTCAGAAGAAGACACAAAAATGTGGAAAAGTTTGGAACTCCTTAGAGACTTGTTGAATGGCTTTGATCAAAATGTTGATAATCGTACGGACAATGAAATCCAGGCTGAGGTCATCTCAGATGGGGCTGAGGTCATCTCAGATGGAGATGAGGAACTTGTTGGGAACTGGAGCAAAGGTGACTCTTGTTATGTTCAGCAAAATGACTAGCAGCATTTTGCCCTTGACCTAGAGATCTATGGAACTTCAAACTTGAGAGAGATGATTTAGGGTATCCGGCAGAAGAAATTTCTAAGCAGCAAAGCATCCAAGAGGTGACTTGGATGTTGTTAAAGACATTCAGTTTTACAAGGGAAGGAAAGCATAAAAGTTCAGAAAATTTGCAGACTGACAATGTGATGGAAAGAAAATCCCATTTTCTGAGGAGAAATTCAAGCCAGCTGTAGAAATTTGCATAAGTAATGAGGATTCAAATGTTAATCTTCAAGACGATGGGGAAAATGTCTCCAAATGGTTTCATAGGCCAGCCCCAGGTTCCCCCTGCTGTGTACAACCGAGAGACTGGGTACTCTGCATCCCAGCCACTCCAGCCATGATTAAAAGGGGCCAAGGTACAGCTCAGGTTATTGCTTCAGAGGATGAAAGCTCTAAGGCTTGGCAGCTTCCACATGGTATTGAGTCTGTGGGGGCACAGAAGTCAATAATTAAAATTTGGAAATATCCATCAAGATTTCAGAGGATTTATCGAAAAGCCTGGATGCCCAGACAGAAGTTAGCTACAGGAACAGGACCCTCATGGAGAACCTCTGAAAGGGCAGTTCAGAAGGGGGATGTGGGGTAGGAGCCCCCACACAGAGTCTGTACTGGGGCACTGCCTAGTGGAGCTATGAAAAGAGGGCCACCATCCTCCAGACCCCAGAATGGTAGATCCACTGTCAGGTGGCACTGTGCACCTGGAAGAGCCACAGCCACTTAACACCAGCCAGTGAGAGCAGCCAGCAAATCCAGCTCCACAGGTGTGGAGCTGCCCAAGGCTTTGGGAGTCCACCCCTTGCATCACTGTGACCTGGAGGTGAAACATAGAATCAAAGGAGATCATTTTGGAGCTTTAAGATCTGACTGCCCTTATTTTATTGAAGGTTTTTGCATCGATGTTCATCAGGGATATTGATCTAAAATTTTCTTTTTTTGTTGTTGTGTCTCTGCCAGACTTTGGTATCAGGATGATGTTGGCCTCATAAAATGAGTTAGGGAGGATTCCCTCTTTTTCTATTGATTGGAATAGTTTCAGAAGGAATGGTACCAGCTCCTCCTTGTACCTCTGGTAGAATTTGGCGGTGAATCCATCTGGTCCTGGACTTTTTTTGGTTGGTGGGCTATTAATTATTGCCTCAATTTGAGAGCCTGTTATTGGTCTATTCAGGGATTCAATTTCTTCCTGGTTTAGTCTTGGGAGAGTGTATGTGTCCAGGAATTTATCCGTTTCTTCTAGGTTTTCTAGTTTATTTGCATAGAGGTGTTTATATTATTCTCTGATGGTAGTTTGAATTTCTGTGGTGTCGTAGTATCCCCTTTATCATTTTTTATTGTGTCTATTTGATTCTTCTCTCTTTTCTTCTTTATTAGTCTTGCTAGCAGTCTATACATTTTGTTGATTTTTTCAAAAAACCAGCTCCTGGATTCATTGATTTTTTTGAAGGATTTTTTTTGTGTGTCTCTATCTCCTTCAGTTCTGCTCTGATCTTAGTTATTTCTTGCCTTCTGCTAGCTTTTGAATGTGTTTGCTCTTGCTTCTC
>NW_012104809.1:1921685-1925110 GCF_000951045.1 Mandrillus leucophaeus
AAAAAAAAAAAAAAAAAGATCTGACTGCCCTGCTGGATTTCAGACTTGCATGGGGCCTGAAGACTTTTTGTTTAGGCCAATTTCTCTTATTTGGAATGGCTGTATTTACCCAGTGCCTGTACCCCCATTGTATCTAGGAAGTAACAAGTATCTTGTTTTTGATTTTGCAGACTCGTAGGCAGAAGAGACTTGCCTTGTCTCAAATGAGACTTTGGACTATGGACTTCTGAGTTAATGCTGAAATGAGTTAAGACTTTGAGGGACTGTTGGGAAGTTGTGATTGGTTTAGAAATGTGAGGACATGAGATTTCGGAGGGTCCAGGGGTGAAATGGTATGGTTTGGCTCTGTCTCCCCTCCCAAATCTCATCTTGAATTGTATTCTCATAATTCCAATGAGTTGTGGAAAGGACTCAGTAGGAAAATCATGGGGCCAGTTTCTCCCATACGTTTCTTGTGATAGTGAATAAGTCTCATAAGATCTCATGATTTTAAAAAGAGGAGTTTCCCTGCACAATATATCTTCTTGTGTCTGCTGCCATGTGAGATGTGCCTTTCAGCTTCCATCATGATTGTGAGGCCTCCCCAGCCATGTGGAACGGTAAGTCCAATAAATCTCTTGTTTAATAAACTGCCTAGTCTTGGGTATGTCTTTATCAGCAGCATGAAGACAGACTAATACACCTTTATATTAATAGAAAGAAGAAAACTTAAACAAATGATAATCTCAGTCAATGTAGAAAAAGCATTTGACAAAATTCAACTCCACTTAATAAAATAGTCTGCAAACTAGGAATGGATGGAAACCTCCCTAACATGATAAAAAATTTTAAAAATTACAAAAAATTCACAGTTAATATTGTAGTTAACCATAATAATTTGAAACATTTCCTTTAAAATTAGGCACATTTTACTTACTGCTGTTCAACATTGTAATCGAAGTACTAGCAGAGAAATTAGACAAGAGAAATAAATAAAAGTCACCCAGACTGGAAACAAATTGGAAAAATTGTCTCTAATTAAAGATGACATAACTAATAGAATACACAAAAAAATACTAGAGCTAATAGTCAAATTGAGAAAATTGGCATGGTTCAAGATTAACACACAAAAATCAGCCATGCTTCTAAATAGCAACAATATACAAGCCAAAAGAGAAATTAACAAAGCATCCCATTTATAATAGCATACAAAATAACAAAATACTTACTAATAAATTTAACCAAGGAAGTAAAAGACGCGATGAAAACTACTATCATTGCTGAAAGAAAGTGTCAGTTCTAAATAAATGGAACAATATTTTACGCTCCTAGATTGGAAGATGATATTAATAAAATGTGTGATAGCTAATTTTATGTGTCACTTTGACAAGGTTAAAAGATGGTAAAACATTATTTTGACAGTGTCTGTGAGGATATCTCTGGAAAATGTAAACATCTGAAGAGGCCCTCTTATCAATATGGGTATCAGTATGTGAGCCCTCATTAAATCTGTTGAGATAGAACAGAAAAATGGAGGAAGGGCAACTTCTTTCTCCCTCTCCTTGAACTGAACCATCCATCTTCTCCTGCTTATGAAATCAGAGCTTCCAATGCTCAGGCCTTTGGACTCTGTGAGTTACATTAGCACACCCCATCCCCATTCTCAGAAGTTTGACCCTGGGCTGGAACTTAAATCAGCTTCCCTGGTGCTCAGGTCCTTGGACTCAGAAGAAATTACCCCACCAGATTTACTGGCGCTCCAGCTCTCACATGATTGTGTTTATTGGAAAACACCAACTAATCGAGATTTCCACGCTCCTCAAAGCAATTTATAACTTAAATGTAATACCTATCGACTTTCCAATTGCCTTTTGTGCCAAAATTGAAAAGCAGATCTTTAAATTTATGTGAAAATTCAATGAGTCTCAAATAGCAAAAACAGTCTTGAAAAAGAATAAAGTAGAAGAACTCACACTTCATTTTTTCCAGATTTGTAACAAGGATGCAGTAATCAAAACAGTATAGTACTGGCTTAAGGGATGTCATATGGACCAATGGAATAAAGTTGAGAGTCCAGAAATCAACCCAACCTGATTCTCAAGAAGAATGCCAAGATCACTTATAGAGAACAAATGGTTTCCTCAATAAATGGTGCTGAGACAGCTGGATTTCCACATGCAAAAGAATCAGTCTTGATCCTACTTAACTTGATATCTTAGTGCACAGTGGGGGCTCCAACAAAATATTCTAGATTGTGTGATTTATAAACAACAAAATTTATTTCTCATGGTTCTAGAGACTGGGGCATTTAAGACCAAGATACCAGCAGATTCTGTGTCTAATGAGGACCCAATTCCTCATAGACAGCTGTCTTTTTACTCTACTGTCACATGCCTGAAGGGGTAAGAAGTTTCTCATGGATATTTTTAATAAGACAATTAATCCCATTTATGAGAATTCTGCCCCCATGGTCTATTAATCTCTCAAAGTGCTCACCTCCTAATACCATCAGGCTGAGGGTAAAGATTTCAGCCTATGAATTTTGGGGGAACATACATATTCAGACCATAGAACACAATATACAAAAATAAACCCAAAATTGATCGAAAACATATGTAGTTGCTAAAACTATAAAACTATTAGAGGAAAACATAATGTGTCTTCATGACCTTGGATTTGGCAGTGGATTCTTAGCTTTAACACCAAAAGCACATGCACAAAAGGAAATAAAAATCAATTTCACTTTAAAAATCTCAAAGCTTTCCATCAATAAAAGCCATTAGCAAGACTGTGAAAAGAAACCATACAGGAATGGAGAAAATATCTGTAAATGAAATATCTGGTAAGCGTTTAGTATCCAGAATATAGAAAGAACTCTTACATTTAAACAACAAAAGACAAACAACCCAATCTAAAAATGGGTAAGGAAATTGAATAAGCATTTCTCCAAAGAAGATGTACAGATGGCCAAAAAGCACATGAAAAGAGCAACCATTGATCATTAAGGCAGTACATATTAAAACCAAAATGAAATACCACCTCACACAACTAATATGGCGGCTTTAATGAAGAACGTGAAAAAAAAAAAAAAAGGATTGGTGGTGATTTCAAGAAATAGGCACATTCTGGTGGGAATGTAAAATCACGTAGCCACTGTGGAAAATAGTTCAATGATCCCTTAAAAAGTGAAACAGAATGCTCAGCCCATTATACTTGTAGGTATATACCTGAGAGATAAAAACATATGTCCACAGAGAAATTTGTTTACAAATGTATATAGCAGCATTATTCATTAGCCAACAGGTGAAAATAACTCAAAATATCTATCAATCAATAAATGAATAAGGCACAGTTTTCTCAGACAACAAAATATCATTCAGTCAGAAAAAGGAATAAAGTGCTAATAAAATACTAATACCTGTTACAACTTGGATAAACATTAAAAA
>NW_012104809.1:1925191-1976496 GCF_000951045.1 Mandrillus leucophaeus
AGTGCGCTGGCCGGATCTCGGCCGACCACAAGCTCCGCCTCCCGGGTTCACGCCATTCTCCTGCCTCAGCCTCCCTAGGAGCTGGAAGTACAGGCGCCCACTACCACGCCCGGCTAATTTCTTGTATTTTTAGTGGAGATGGGGTTTCACCGTCTTAGCCAGGATGGTCTCCATCTCCTAACCTCGTGATCAGCCCGCCTCGGCCTCCCAAAGTGCTGGGATTACAGGCGTGAGCCACCGCACGTGACCCAAAACCCTATGTTAAGGAAGGAAACGAATTATAAAAAGTGACATATTTGTATGATTTATTTTATATGACAACATAAATTCCTAGAGACAGAAAAAATTATAGATTGCTAGGGCTAAAGAGAATGGGGAATAATCACTCAATAGGTATGGGGTGCTTTTATAGGATCATGAAAAATTTCTAAAATTAGAGAGATCTAGTGTTTTCAGAACATTATAAAAACATTAATGCTGAATGGTACACTAAAAACTGCTGAATCACAACTTTAAAATGGCTCATTGTGATATGAATTTGACTCTGATTAAAAAAAATTTAAAGTCCCATGATACACAGGATTTTTTGATATAATCTCCACTAAGCTTAGGACCAATTATATCAGAAGAAAGTGGATATGTGTTTTACAATTATTCTATTCCTCTATCTCAATTGTTTAATTGGTAATAGAATCAACTCCAAAGCTTAAAGTGAATTTATTTTGCTGAGAAGCAGAATTTTCTAAAGATAATGTCAATTCTGAAGGCTGTTTTCTTTATTAATTGTATGTGTAGCAGTAATTATATTCCAGAGATACCAAATGCAATAGAAAGCAATGTTGACTACTGAATAATATTTATCAGAGATTATTTAAATACTAGCTTCCTAAAATTCCTATCCTACTCTTTATTAGCTAATAAATACATTCAAAATTATAATTCTGTTAACTTGTTTTCAAATCAAAATAGAATTAAGTACATTGCCTCCATTTTCATATATTTAATACATTTTACAAAAGATTTCAAGTTTTATTGAGTTGACGCTAGGAAAGGAAGCACTCAGAGAAATTCATTTGATATTTGGAACTCATTTTAAATGGTCTATGAAAAATAATGTGAGAACAGAAAGTGTTTAATTAGAAAAAATCAATGCTATCTACTTCATAAAACACTTTTTTAAAAATCATAATTTATTAAGCACTACTAAAACTTAGATACTAATATAAATACTACTCTATTTTTTCCTAATAATTAATTTAAATGGTACCATTTTATGAATACTATATATTCCATGGAATACTATGCCACCATAACATAGAAAGAGATCATATCCTTTGCAGCAACATAGTTAGAGCTGGAAACCATTAGTTTTTTCCCAGGTGAACTGCTGCAAGAACAGAAAAACATGTACCACTGTTCTCACTTGTAAGTGGGAAATAAACATTGAATACACATGGACACAATGAAGGGAACAATAGACACCAGGACCTATTTGAGGATGGAGGGTGGGCGGAGGGTGAAGATCAAAAAGCTGTTGGGTACTATGCTTATTACCTGGGTGACAAGACCATCTGTACACAAAAACCCCACAACGCAAAATTTACCTATGTAACAAACTTGTATCTGTACACTTGAACTGAAAATAAAAATTTTTTAAGAAAGAATACTGTGGTTGGGCACGGTGGCTCACGCCTGTACTCCAGCCACTGCACTCCAGCCTGGGCGACAGAGTGAGATAGAGGGAGACTCCGTTTCTTAAAAAAAAAGAAAGAATACTGTGTATTGAAAACTGGTAAGCAAACCCTATAGATGTATTATTATCAGTTTCTAAAATTATTAAAAAGTATGTCACAGCAAAAAGATAAATTTTGTCTAGTAAATTATAATTTCTTGAAATAATTTGTTGTGATATAAAATATTTTGGAAAACGTTATGAAAGAGTATTGATGTTAAAGTTAATCTAATCTAATGTCCCCTTTTTAAAGTTATTTGTCTGATATGCTCTTAATAGGGACAGAACTGAGATTTGTATCCAAAGTGTCTTTTTTCCAATTTTCTGCCTTGAGTCTCATTTACCAGCACTTACAAGTTACTTCAGTTGGAGACTTTAAAAAAATATTTTAATATTTAGTTCATTCTAGTCTCATCTTTCTGTTAACATTATCTCTCCAATGTACATATTGTTTTACTAGAAAATAATCTTAAATCTGTTGAAATTTCTTTAAATAACATAAAGAATGTTAATAATGAAACCTGTAATAGTATTTTTAACTCAAAAATTAGATCTATCTATGTATTAATCTGTTTATATATACACACACCTGGTATCTGATTATATATAAACATACAATTATATTAGCTATATCATTAAATGTCATATGCTACATATTAACAATATTACATATGTTTGATAATATAAATGCTATAATAAATTATATGAAATGGCATATACCATTATCATTAATGTATATTAAATGCTATATACATTTATACTATAAAATATACATGTGTTATAGATGTATATAAACAGATATAGACATCTGTTTGTCTTTTATTTTAATTATTTAATTGATGCATAGGAAGATAGGTAGATAGATAATAAAGATTTGACTATAGATATATGTCACCACCACAATGTAGGATTATGACCTGGACCATACTGGGTTTTTTGGTAACATTCAATGATCTGAAAATTGGATTTCATGTATTAAAAACTTACTTGTACAGTTTTTCTGACTATTGCATGTCTCCAAATATGGAGCTTTCACTTAAAAAGTTATTCTACCAATATTGAAAGTTTGCTGTATTTCAAATGTTGCTCTAAGTACTCTATGCTTCTCAACTTATTTAATCAATAAAACAACTAATTAGAAAGGTATGTGATAAATACACCTTAGTGATTTTCCTTCATAATATAGGGTCGTATATAGTACTTGCACTATGTGAATATCTGAAAAGTAAAAGAGACTAAATATGCAAAGTACTTATCACATTGCTATTGTACACAATAAAGCAGTTAAAACTATTTTTGCTATAATAATAATAATAATTATTATTATTATTTGAGATTGAGTCTCACTCTGTCTCCCAAGCTGGAGTGCAGTGTCAGGATCTCAACTCACTGCAACCTCCGCCTCCCAGGTTCAAGCAATTCTCCTACTTCAGCCTCCCAATTAGCTGGGATTACAGTTGTGTGACACCACACCAAGCTAATTTTTGTATTTTTAGTAGAGATGGGGTCTCACCATGTTGGCCAACATGGTCGTTTTGAACTCCTGATCTCAAATGTTCCACCCACCTCAGCCTCCCAAAGTGTGGGGATTACAGACGTGAGCTACCATGCCCGTTATTACTGTTATTAAAGTCATTTTAATATACTTTCAGATTGTAAGAGAAGAGGGGAAAAAGTCTGGGAAATGGCAAGGTGACAGAATGTGACATTTAAGGATACCACGATTAACCACAGGTAGATATTAGGTAATCTACCAATAGGCATTCCTAGATTTACACATGAAAGAAGCCATATTATGTAATAGTTTAAGATGTTTCCCCAATGTACCATGGTATTTATGACATTAATTACAAATCTATCTGTACATCATATATATAAAACTATATATTGTGAAGTTATTAATAATAAAAAGCATAATCCTTCAAAAGGGAAAATTACATTAAAGGAAATTTAAATTAACATGATAATGGTGAGAATAAAGTTGGTGATGATTTCTTTGTTTTGTTTCACTTTAAGTTTCAGGATACATGTGCAGAACATGCAGGCTTGTTACATAGGTACACATATACCATGGTGGTTTGCTGCATGTATCGACCATCATTTAGGTTTTAAACCCCACATGCATTCCGTATTTGTCCTAATGCCCTCCCTCTTTTTGCCCCACATCCCCCGGCAGGCCCTTGTGTATTGTTCCACTCCCTGTGTCCATGTGTTCTCATTGTTCAACTCCCATTTATGAGTGAGAACATGCGGTGTTTGGTTTTCTGCTCCTGTGTCAGTTTGCTGAAGATGATGACTTTCCAGCTTCATTCATGCCCCTGCAAAGGACATGATCCATTCTTAATGGGAAGTAAAACACTCCTCAGCAAATGCAAAAGAACTGAAATCATAACAAACAGTCTCTCAGACTGCAGTGCAATCAAATTAGAACTCAGGATTAAGAAACTCACTCAAAACCACACAACTATATGGAAATTGAACAACTGGCTCCTGAATGACTCTTGGGTAAATAATTAAATTAAGGCAGAAATAAAGAAGTCCTTTGGAACAAGTGAGAACAAAGACACAACATACCAGAATCTCTGGGATACATCTAAAGCAGTGTTAAGAGGCAAGTTTGTAGCACTAAATGCCCACATCAGAAGACTGGAATGATCTCAAATCGACACGCTGACATCACAATTAAAATGACTAGAGAAGCAAGAGCAAACAAATCCAAAAGCTAGCAGAAGACAAGAAATAACTAAAATAAGGACAGAAATGAAGGACATAGAGACACTAAAAATCCTTCAAAAAATCAAGGAATCCAGGAGCTGGTGTTTTGAAAAAAGTAACAAAATAGGTAGAATGCTAGCTAAACTATTAAAGAAGAAAAGAGAGAATAATCAAATAGACAAAATAAAAAATGGTAAAGGGGATATCACCCCTGAGCCCACAAAAATAAAAACTATCATCAGAAAATATAAACACCTCTATGCAAGGCAACTAGAAAATCTAGAAGAAATGGAAAAATTCCTCCCAAGGACTAAACCAGGAAGAAGTCAAATCCCTGAATAGACCAATAACAAGTTCTGAAATTGAGGCAGTAATTAATAGCCTACCAAACAAAAAAAGCCCAGGACTAGATGGATTAATGGATTCACAGCTGAATTTTACCAGAGGTACAAAGAGGAGCTAGTAACATTCTTTCTGAAACTATTCCAAACAATTGAAAAGGAGGGACTCCTCCCTAACTCATTTTATGAAACCAACATCATCCTGAGACCAAAATCGGGAAGAGACACAACAAAAAAAGAAAAATTTAGGCCAATATCCCTGGTGAACATCGATGCAAAAATCCTCAATAAAATACTGGCAAACCGAATGCAGCAGCACATCAAAAAGCTTATCCACCATGATCAATTCGAAATTTGGTAATGATTTTGATTGTGAATGTTAAGAAAGCTAAAATTTGAGAGGGGAGCAAGAAAAAGAGAGAAAAACAAGGAAAGAGGGAGGAGAGAAGTCAGATGAAGGGAAAAAAATGAAAGGAAGGACAGGAGGAAAGAGGAAGGGAGGAAGAGATCCAGGGAGGTAAGAACATGAAGCATTAACTTCAATTTGAGATAGGAGGGCAGTGGTTAGATTATGGTTCTGGTTGTAAAAAGATGTAAGATTATATTTCTGGCTTCGCTACTGACTTACATTGCCGTTAGCCTCCTGTACCTTGACCATATCTTGAGATGTCTTTAATGGACTTTGATCTTATCCGAGAATAGGTGATGAAGGAGACATTTTCCTTGGTTCTAGCAGACACTTGGCAGCAAGAGCTATCAATTTCTCATATGAATTACTGGATTATTCTTTTCTGGGAATCTTAACTATTGACTGGTCAAATTATAAGAAAATATTGTAAGAAAAAATGAAAGAAACAATTCCCTTTCTTTGGGAAATAGACTGACAGCAGTGGTAGACCTTTGAAGTTTATTACATTCTTTTAGTAGTTCTACAATTTTTAACACACTTTTTTCTTTAAAAAATGTGTATACCATTTTAAAGTAATTTGAAAGAAACAGCATCTGTTACTTTCCTCAGAAACTTATCTTTCCAAATTTATAGCACACATTGATTTTTTTTCTTTATGAATAGTCACTTTCTGTAGATTCTTGTAAGCTTTTATGAGCATCACCAATTCAGTTTCCTTGGGGTTCTGATCTAAATGTTTTCATTTCTGTGCTATACTAGATATGATAACCTCAACTTATGTAATGTGGGATATATATGTGTGATATCAAATGTACTACATCACAATTTATATATATTTTGTGATGCCAGATAACACATTACCAAATCGAATGGCACATATGTTTTAACATTAATCCAAAATTAACACTCCAGAAGGATTATTAGTGAGACATTATACAGGAGACCTATATTTTGTGGATAAACATGACATTTATCGTAGCTCAAACAAATTTCTATGCCTATTTTGAGGAAATTAAATCCTTCAGATTACCTGTAAATAAATTAACAAAAAATTTCAAAATGTTCTCCATTTATTTGTCAGTGTTTCAATGAATACTTCTCCTGGTTGTAGTTTCAATATCATCAGACATAAGACCTGTGAGGTATTGAAGAAAAGCAAAAGCTCATTTGGAGGCAGGATGATGCTGCCTGTAATCCCTGAACTTTGGGAGGCCGAGGTGGGCAGACCACCTGACATCAGGAGTTCAAAACCAGCCTGGCCAACATGGTGAAACGACATCTCTATTAAAAAAAAAAAAAAAAAAGCACAAAAATTAGCTGGGCATGGTGGCAGATGCCTGTAATCCCAGCTACTCTGGATGCTGAGGCAGGAGAATTTCTTGAACCCAGGAGGAGGAGGTTGCAGTGAGCCGAGATCACACCATTGCACTCCAGCCTGGGCAACAAGAATGAAACTCCGTCTCAAACAAACAAACAGAACAAAACAAAAAAAACTCATTTGGAAATAGTTTATAGTAAGATTATAAGGAAATGTATTTTGTATGAAAAAAACTATCTTCTAGTATAAAAACTTTTAAAGATGCTTATGTCTCAACCTTCAATTTACATAATTTTAAAATATTCTTGTGAGTAGTTATTTCTAAATTTAAAAACCTCTCAATTAAAAAAATATGATCATTTAAAGAGCTACTAAAATTGACCAATTATATTATTTTTATGAAAAGTTATATTAGTCTGTTTTTATGCTGCCAATAAAGACGTATGCAAGACTGGGTAATTTGTAAAGAAAAAGAGGTTTAATGGACTCACAGTTTCATGTGGCTGGGAAGGCCTCACAATCATGGTGAAAGGCAAAGAGGGAACAAAGGCATGTCTTACATGGCTGCAGGCAAGACAGCTTGTATAGGGGAACTCCCTATACAGTATATATAATATATATACAATCTATATCCCTATACTCTCATCAGATCTTTTGAAATTTGTTCACTATCATGAGAACAACAAGGGAAAGACCTGCTCCCATGATTTAATTACCTCCCACCAGGTCCCTCCCATGACAGGTGGGAATTATGGGAGCTACAAATCAAGATGAGATTTGGGTGGGGACGCAGTCAAACCATATCAAGGGTTATGAAATCTTCTGAGTTTTTTGTTTAAATAATCGTCATTTTAATGCTGTGTCATTGATGCTACATACAGAAAAGAAAGGTCTGGATTTTATATCAATACAAATTTTGTACCTAAATTATTCAATATTCTATTTTAAAATATTATTTCCAATATACGAGCATAAAAACTGAGAATTTAAATGCAATTAGTAGAAAAAAAATTAAAGCAGTGTAACTAAATAGTATGAACTTTTTGGTATCATCTCAATGTGTTAGAGCGTGACAAGGATAAATATGTAGAAACTTTATATTTACAAATTCTATATTTGCAAACCCAAAAATAGTTCTTGAGCAATGCATTCATTAATTTTATATGTCGACTTGAAAGGTGGGTAAAGCAAATTGCTTCCATAATATTTGTGGGTGTTATCCAATCAATTGAAGGCCTAAATGGTATAAAAAGGCGCTGCTTCCCCAAGCAAAAGGGAATTCTTCAGCAGACTTCATCTGCATCATCAGGTTTCCTAAGTCTCCAGCCTTTTTGCCTTTGGACCAGAGCTAAAATGACAGCTTTTCTGGGTCTCTAGGTTGCTGGTCCACACTGCAGATTTGGGACTCCAGCCTCCTTCATCATGTGAGTCAATTCCACAGAGATAGATGATAGATAGATAGATAGATAGATAGATAGATAGATAGATAGATAGATAGATACATAATAGATAGATAGATAGATAGATAGATAGATGGATGGATAGATAGATAGATAGATATTCCATTGGTTCTGTTTCTCTGGAAGACATGGGCTAAAACAGCCATTTATTCAATCCAACACTATTTTAAGTGCTATTAGGTATCCTAGAAGATTGGTCAGGGAGAGACTTGAGAAGCAACATCTTGCCTATGCTTTGAATATGGCATACACTGCTGTGATTTTTTAATGAAAGAAAAATTTTGTTGGTAGATTCAAAGAAAAAGAAAGAATCTGAGAAACTGTTAGAAATATACGGCAACACAGTCAGCCCTGTTTTTTTGTATCTACAACCATTGTTAACAGCAAGTAGAATACTCTCTCCCACCCTCCACCACTTTGCTCCTTTAGATCTGATTCCTGTGAGCTCTTCAGGGCTTCTGGGTCAGTAGAACTCTGCTAATCAAAGAGCTACTGAAACCTACATTGTGAAGACGAGCACAAAATTATAGCAGAAACCCATCTCTCTATTACTGTTGAATGTGGTAACTCTGGATTGTCAGTGCCCAGAGCTCATATTTCGAGTACCTTTGGACATATTTTAGTTCATCAGAAGTCTTCATTTGTAATGTTACTTTAGATGAATCGGTAAAACTGAAAGTGTATGAAATTGTAATATTTTGCTTGTTATACCATCATTTGTCTTCATTCCCAAATTCTAAAACACTTATCTTTCACAGGAAAAGTAGACTTTCATGCTAATTATTTTGAGATGTAAATGTGCAAGAGCACATGGGATCAAGTATTATATCCTAAGAGAGATGTTCCTTGATTTCTAGTACGTAAAAGTCGTACTTCTCTTGCACATGTTCATCCTCATTCCGCTTTATTTTTGTTTTTAGTATTCCCTGTTCATTGACGTTACATATTTATCTATTTGTTTAATAGATAAGAGGGTTTAATTGTATGCTCCTTTGCTATACTGTATGTTTTATAATGTAAGAGTCTTTACTTGTTTTCTATCAAATTCTACTTCCTACACAGCAGATAGTAGATGATCAATAAAAAGGTCTTCCATATTCCTAAGTGCAGACGTTAATTATTAAATGAATTAACTGGAAATTTTTGCCTAATTTTTTTTCTCCTGTTGACTTCCTCAATTTCCAAGTGCGTCTCCTTAGACAGCCACAAAAGATGAATATTCTTACATTTTTATTCAGATTAAAATAAGGTGCATTTGTCTTAATTAATGGATGTTCTGGTTTCCTTGTGAAATAGTCTCAGATAAATTGTAAATAGTAAAATGTGCTAAAATTTCAAGTAAAGAACATTTTCCATATAGTTATTTTAAATACAATTTTCTTACTCTGGTATCACCCTTGTGTAATACACCAACAGTATATGTGCCTAGGATGGTTTATCCCAGACTGTTCTTAGGAAAGCCCTAAGTGTCTGACAATTAGATATAATTAATCAACAAGAATTGAAGAATAGCTGCAGCTTAATCACTTAGAGCTGAACCAGTCAAAATTCAAAAAATAAGTGACCATCTTCTTTCCACCAAGGTCTTTTCTACTTCATAAATAAGCCTGACCCTCTTGTAGTTCATCATCATTCATAATCTCAGCAATGAGCAATGGGTATTGTGTTCAGTGCACAGGATTATACAAAGATATATGAAATGTGTTTCCTGGCTTTAGAAGATTAAAAGTTGCATTATATATTTAAAAAATTAAAATAGTCATAGTGTACATAATAGCAAAAGATGCAAATAACTTTATTGATCTTAAAACACAGGCGTACTTAGAAATAGCTCAGTGCGTGACTTGTCAAACCCTTTCTGACTCTCCTTGGTGTTATTCCAAAGTGTTGAGGTTCAGTTGAGGATTCCTTTTACATCAGTGCTGAATTTCTTCTCTAGATATATCATGTGTGACTCATCACTGCTAATATATGAGTAATCTCAGGCTTTTGCTCTCCCTATTCATGTAAGGGAAATTGTTTTTTCCTGCTGAGTTTGTTTCCATTCTCCTAATTTCTGAGAAAATACACCGCCAGACTAATTATTTTTTAGTTTTGTTGGTGTCATTGTTTTTGTTTTGTTTTGTTTTGTTTTGTTTTATCTTGCTTTGTGGGATTTAAAACTTGGATAAAACAGAAATGAAGAGAGGAAGGAATTGGATGGGTCTGGAGTTAAGGAGAAAAAATCTGATAGCAGCTGAGAGAAATGGCAGAGCAATATGTCTACCTCACAGTGTTTAAGAAATGAACACAATAAATTGTGGGAGTATCTTTAAATTTTATTATGCATAGTGTTTTTTGTTTGTTTGTTTATTTGTTTTTTGTTTTGACACTGCTCTGAGTTTAAAACATGTTCAGGAAACCATATAGCCATTGTTATGTTTATTTTCCCTTTCCATAAGTATTTATTCAATGTTCATTCTGTTGGAAGCACAGTCTAATTGCATGTTCATTTATACGTAAAAAGCCAAATGAAAACCTCAACCATCCTTGAGCTTATGTTCTAGGAATAGAAGACAGGCCAGAAGAACATTTATGTACACACTTTTTTTATAATTACATATATACACATGTATTTACATCTTATATGTATATATAACATTTTATGTGTGTATTTATATAGTGATAATTGTGAAGAGAACAAATGATCAGGAAAGAATACCTGGACAAGAGTAGCTATCCCTGGGATATGAACAAATATATAGTCAACAATATTCCAGGCAGATAGACCTCTTAATGAAAAGGATTTCAGGCCAAAACAAGCATGGTGCATTAAAGCCTCAGGAAGTAAGCCAATTCAGGAAGCAGAGGCATGGAATGTAAGGAGAGCCTGTTTAATCGAAGGTAAAAAAAGTAAGGAGAGACATGTCGTCTAGAAATCTGTGGGTCACAGGAAAACAAACAAGGTTTTTTTATACGTTTGTTATTTGTATGACTGTTTCCTGGAAGTCATGTAAAACCTTTAGATTTCAGGGATGGTCTATCCATGAGAGTCAAGTTTTAGTTGAGGCCAGAACGATAAGCTTGCACCACTTATAAAGATATGGGGAAGAAAATTCCTAGAAAATATCCTGATGTAGAAATGATCTACGTTTTTTGAGGGTCACAAAAAGTTAATATTTACAGCTTGGATTTCAGTGGAATTGAAAGAGATAGGGACTTATAAATAAAATAAACACAGGACCCAAAACCTTTGGAGGGATCTAAGCATGGTAATATAAATTTTTGGAAATTATTTGCCCAACTGTAGGTTAGTGTAAGTGTTCTAAACATGTTTAAGGTAGGCCAGCCTAAGTTGTGATATTCAGTAGGTTAAGCATGCTGAAGTCATTTCACTCATGATATCTCCTACTTAACAATGGGTTTATCAGCAGATAACCTCATCATAAGTTGAGCAGCATCTGTATGGTATGCCACTGCATGTATACATCACAAAGTATCTATGCATTCTAATGTTGTTGAAGGATATTTGGATTGTTTTAAGTTTCTGGCTGTTAATTATAATGCTACTATGAACATCTATGTACCTGTCGGTCTTTATATGTAGAGATTTATGTTGCGTGTATACCTTGAGGTGACACTGCTGTGTCATAGAGAATGCAGATATGCAACAAAGCAGATATGGAAAAATGACTATCCAAATAGTTGTATCATTTTACCTACCCAAAAGTAGCATATGAAAATTTTCATTCTTCATGTGTTTCCAACACTTAAAATTGTTCATCTTTTAAAGTTTAGCCATGATGGATGTGAAACAGCATAGTTTCATTTGTACAGCCTAAACAAAATGTTATTGGTCACTCTAGCTATTTCTTTTTTGTGAAATGCCTGTTCAAATTCTATTGCCCATTTTTAGAGTGGGGAAGGGAGGTTGATGTCTTTCTGTTATTAATTTGAGTGAGTTCATTTTATATATTCTGGATATTAGTACTGTACATAAAACAATTACAATTTCTTAGACGTTTCATCATTTTATATTTAGATAAATAATCCACCTGCAATTGATTTTTGGGAATGCTTTGAGGTAAGAGTCAAATTCACTCGTCCTCCCATAGGTATGTCCAACTAGCCCACAATTTATCCAATTTAACTTATTGAAAAACTTTTCCCATTTCTCTGCCACTGCGTACTTTACTGATTTAATATAACATTGCTTTTTCTGCAATGTAGGAAATAAATGGTCAGTGAGCCAAGAATGGGGAAATGGGAAAATGTTGGGGAAGATAAGAACAAATGTTTGAGCATGAAAGAGTTTTATCAGTAGAGATGGAGAGAATGGAATTCCAAAAATGTTTTGGAAGTTAAAGATTTTCTGACATACTGAATATGGGTTTTGGGGGAAAGAGACAAATCAATGATAACCCTTGGTTTTGGCTTAAGTAAGTGAAAGTATTATATGCCATTTTGAGTTGGGGAATGTAAACAATACTTCACATGGATTTCAGCTTCACAATTGGGGATCTTATTAAGGATCTTGTGTGGGAAAACACAAGAAAAATAAAGTGATGATTTTCAAAACTTCTAAAATTTTTCCATACTTTTAAACATCTAAATTAAAACCAATTAATTCTGTCTTTCTAGGAAAACAGTTTTCTAGGAATTTTCAAAGCATTTGATTGCATGGGTAGTATAGTAATGATACCAAAATACTTAGAAGGAAAGATTTGTCAGTTGCAATTTTAATAATGTAGAAAATACTAAATGTCAAGTCAGTATTATTATTTATCTTAAAAATGCTCTATTTTCTAAAGATTACATTTATATTGTTTGAACCTACATCATTTTCATATCATAAAAAAATACATGTATAATGATAATATTTTGAGGAATTATTTTTACTATTCTTAAATTCTTATTTTACTATTCTTATTTTACTATTCTTTTACTATTCTTTATTTACATTGCTTAAAGTCAAACTGAATTATGTAAAGATTATCTTAAATATCTCTATCTGTATTTAAAATTATCCTTTCACTTTCGTTTCTAATTTAACTGTAGTTGTGTATAGACAAACACACAAAAGTTTAGAAAAATCTCTTGAGAAAAATCATAGAAATTTGAATACTGTCCTCTTTTATTTTGATTACAAAGTGCTTTCCAGCCATGATAATTGACCTTTACTCATAAAATTGATCCCTGGCACAGTAAATTGAGTCATTTATGTAAGAGTAGTTGTTTAAGTTAAGTAGGCTTTTAAGTCCACATATTTTCGTAATACCAGCCTGAGTTCAAGGTGCTTTAGAAGAATAAAAAAGTATGCTCTTAAAAAATAAAGCAGGTTCTTTGACCATTTTAGTGCTTAAGGAAGCAAAACACACTATGATTTCGACTTTGTGCACCAAAAGTTCTTTTTGCATGAAGCTTTTAAAAGAAATGAAATGGAAAATAAAGTTCCATCTGCTAACTCATCCCTTTGACATATAAAGTATTTGGTAAAATCCTGAAAAATAGATTCAAAACAACTTGTGTATAAAATGAAGGCAATAATATAAAACCAATTCTGTTTTTATTTCAAAAAAGATCAAAAGGGAGGAAGCATGTATCTTACATTGCAAAAAATCAGGATATAAGATGACCACTGTGTATAAATTTGATCATTTTGGGGAGACAGTCAAAGAAAGCAGTAATCTCCTCTCTTTACGAAGTGGTCATTAGTGTATGCCTGGATTACTTTCCCATTAATACACTGAGGTTTTCATGAAAATGATTCAGAAGCTAAAGCATTGCATAGATAGTAAAGATATGACTAACAAAATGATTTAAAAAGTTTTTTTTTTTTCAAATTATGAAAGCTCTCTTTACCCCAAGTAACATGAATACCAACCAAATATGTCTTTATGGTATCTATTTTCTGTTTTGGTTTTTATTTATTCTTCCTTTTATTATTTAGTCAAGACCATTTATTTATTTGTCTGTTTGTATTATTTTTTTAATGAAACAGAAACCTAAAGTTCCTGAGACTCAACATTTTCTCATTGTAGAGCTTCAAACATGTGAAACATATAGGTAAAAGATTAACAGAATGATTGTAGTATCAAAATTATGAATATTTTCATTGTGATCTGCCAGAGAGGAGTGAATGACAGACATATTCAGTAAGCATTTTGATTTTTAGTTCCGGATAATTGATAAAAGCAAAAATACTATTACGGGTGGGCATGGCAAAATGCTCCAACATTCCAGGTCACATATTTATTTTACAGAATTAATCTAAATATTAAAATATGGGCACAATTCATGATGATTATCAATAAACAGCCATCACCACCATATTTACAAATACTGATTAGACTTTGTAACTCAGTCATATCATTAAATTTAGCATCCTAAATCTTCTAGTGCAAACTTGGCTGCAAGGGAGGGTTACTAACTTAGGAACCATAAAAAGTCATTACTCCCCTCTCCAAGTGATTCTGGCACCCTTTCTTGTGAAGACTGAATGTAACTTTTCCATCCTTCTCCATGAAGCACCCTGTCAATCTGAATTGGTAGACAAGGTAAAAGTGTATGCCATCCAGGAGCACAGCACGCCTCAACGTCATCATCTCAAATAACTGCAAAATTAGTCTTCCAGAAATTATTCATCTGGCTGCTTTCTACCAGTCATCCTGAAGATTATTACCCTGTCTCTCCTCATCTTCACAGTACGAACTTGTAATTTTTCCATGTGGTTGATGCTCCTTTTGATACAACTAAAGAGGAAAGAACAAGCTTATTTTGTCACATATAAAACATCTAACAATACTGTCCTGTTTAGAAGAGAGAAAATTATTGATCTCACTTAGATAAAGATACATATTCTTTATCACAACAACACAAAGCAACAACAATAACAAAAAATTAGCAGTCCAGGTTTAGTAGTGTCCACATGTAAATATAATGAGCCTTTTCTTGAAAGTGATTAGCGTCTGGTCTCCACTGCAGAGAAAACTCTCATTTGCACAAACTCATGTCTAAAAAACACCTTCTCTCACTTGTATAAACATGAATTTTGTTACTAAGTTTTTAGTTTTAGGTAAAAATCTACATGAGAATAGTTTTCATTTAAAAAAAGACATTTCGAGTTAAGTGCTGCAAGAATTTTCAACAAAGATTTAAACAAATCAGCAGACCTTGTGTGTGTTTTTGACAGAATGTTGTATCCTCAAAGTTATTTTATATTATTTGCTAAAATTTAAATATACGTCCTTAAGATACCAATGCTTATTCATGATTTTTGGTAACGTGTAGAAATGGAGGTCTGAACCACATTTTAGGAAACAGTGGGTCTGGTCAATTAAATGTAGAGTAAAACTTCAGGTCATTTCTAATTCACTAGTATTCTAAGCAATCCTGCAAATACATATAATCCTCAATGTAGCACGATGTTTATTACACCCACATTTTCTAAAAATTGTGAGTAACTCTAACTGTGAGTGATGATGGCTTTAAAATACATCAGGTAAACTTTTTCATTGTAGTTACTTCCATACTTTTCAGTTTACTATTACAATTGCTTTTACATATCCTAAACATACATTAAATAGTGCAGGCAGACAGAGGGACCAGAAAAGCATGGAAGAAACTTTCCCAGAATGAAGACCAGTTTAAAATAAATCATTGCAGCCAAATCCTCTCATGGTCAATTAAGAATGGACAGGATGTAAGCACACAGTAAAGAAAATCTACATAAGAAACTATTGACATTTGAATGACTTGGTGTTTTCTCTCCTAATCAAAGGCAATAATGACAATCACAGTAACACTAACAGTAGTAATTATTCTATTAATGACAACTACTACTAAATTGAGTGATTACTATGTGCCAGGTGTTAAGCATCCCATTTTACAAATATTTATCCCTTAATTCTCATAATCCTGCATGGATGTATTATAATCCCTGTTCAAGATTAGAAAAATTCATTCTTAGGAATATTCTGATATGGTTTTCATATATAATACATTTAGTGTATGGTACAGTTAGTACTCATACATGAGGTTCTCTGAGTCCAGAGTTCATACATTCAGTGACCTTACAAAAATAAGTGATGTTGAAATCCAGGGTTTTTGACAGCCTTTGGGTGATTTTTGCTATTATTGTTTGTTCCTCTGTGTATAATGCTGCAGAAGTAATGCTGCATCTCTAGCAATTAAGGACTAACATTTTAAAGTGTTTTTTCCAATTACCTCAGTGAGATGACATTTGTAAACATGCTGTATTATTTCATTTTAGCCTCTCAAGAAAGGTACTAATCAAAAGATATTGCATAAGTCCATATTGATGTTGAATTCATTCCCCTCATTCTCACTTATGAGTGAAGATGGGGACATGAGCAAGCTGTCATGGGTCTGGAATGGCAGACAATTATTCCAGTCAAGCATAAGCTACTCAGGAGTGACATCAATCTTAAATACACATTTACTGGAGCCTGAATCTGTGGAAATTCTTAGAGTTTGGTCAATAACTGGGATATATGGCCGTGTTCCACTCTGGCTTGCATTTACTTTGAAAACTGTTTTCTTAAACATACAATGATATACTATTTGTATAATTCATATAATATAACTAGGTACTATAGACATTTGGTGCCGCAGGAGTGACCTTTCTAAAATATAGAAGTGATTGTATTAAACCTCTGGTTGAAATACTTAAATGGCTTCCTATCAGTTGGAAAATATAACTGAAGACTGTTAGCAATGAAAATGTGGCCTGTGGATTTGTTCAACAATTATTTATCGATACCTATGGTGTCAACTGTGGTAGTTTAAGGAGGAAATAGTTATTGATTTCATAGAAGTCCAGAACTAGACTGTTAAGAGGCTGCTGCAATGGTTTGATGACATCACAAGACACAAGTCCAGGTGCTTTTCATCTTTCAGCCCTGTTTTTTCACAATGTGCCATCCTTCCTCCCCAAGTTTATCACCTCATGGTGACGAGATAGCTGCACTTCTCCTGGCTCATGTCTTTGTAATGGTCATAAAGAAGAAAAAGGAAAAGAAGAAAAAAGTTGATTAGGGAAACAATATAGCAGACTATATTTAAGAATCAAGATTATTTCATTAGCCATCTCTAGTGTTAAGGGGTCTGGAAATAGATTTTTAGCTAGGCACCCTAGGAACCAAAAAATAACCGAAGTTCTACCTTTAAGGAAGATTAGGAAAACAGATATTCACTTAGCATCTAGCAGTGCCTACCTAATAGCAAAAAAATCTGTTGGTCATTGGGGTTACAAATGATAGCAATTGCCATTGCCTAAAGCACTTTATGCAATCTAGACTATATCAACTATCCTATCTCTTGTGCTGACATGCCACTATATTTACTCTGTACTTCAGTGTAACTGAACAACTAATTCCCTGAAAATTTTGTGTACTTTCTCTATTGTCTTGCCTTCATAGTTGTAACTTTTACTTGTAATACCCTGTCTTCTTGATATGCTTGCCTAGTTTCCCCTTTTCAAACATTTTCTCCTCTATCAAACATTCCTCTGTGTCACATTATATTGTCAACATTCATATATACTTATAGTATGGTGAGTGAGTGATTACTATAACTGGAAATTTAAAATATATACAATTTGTGGCCACAAGGAAAGGGTTGATAAAAGTTGCTTTCAATGTTTAAGTAATATGTGACCAAAAAACTATATAATGATGTATAATGTGGTGCTAGAGGTTAAATCTTAATGAAAATCAAATCTTTGGCTTGTTTAAATTATTAGCACTTCAGTCACCATAGAAAAGGTAATAGTGAAAATCTGAATATGTAATATTTTAAACGTCACATGGTTTCAATGATGACATGAAGTTACCAAGTGATGCTGGATAATTTTCTATAATTTTGAATATATTAAAACAAGTCTATAAGTAACATTAGTGTAACACTTCAATGTTTCCAATTTTCTGTTACGCACTATCTTACTCAATCTTCAAAAGAATTAATTATGGTAGATATGATAAACATCATTATCACTCTTTTACAGATTAGAAATGTGCGTAGTTCAGAGAAGATCATGTATGTGGCAAGGGCCAAACAATTAGTGAGTGGTAAATTAAGTATAGATCATTTGATTTTGAATGCAATGTTCAGTTTACTAAATAATTCTCACTTTGGTTATGATTGTTTCAATTTTTCTACACAATTTTTTTCTCCTGAGTGTTTGGGTTCCTTTTGTTTACTGAGAAATAGTGTTTATGAGTTACAATTACTCTTAAATGGCATGTAAACCCTAAATATCATTAACATTATTTGTTTACTATGTACTACTCATTATTAGAGGTCAAAATTGCTTATTCCTCAGCTGGATAATTAAATTGTTTTAGTTTGCATAAGACTTTCTTGCTTTTAAAACTGAAAGTCCCATGTTTTAGGAGGCTCTCAGGCCTGAGAAAATCAGGATATTTTATCATCCTGTCCATACTGTGGGAAAACAGTATATGTTAAACTTTATATTCTTTTGTCTAATCTTAGTTGTGAATTAGTTAGAATTGCAAATGCCTCAATCAGCAACTTAATTAAGAATAATGAAAGAATGGGAACTTGTTGACACATTTTAAGAAAGAGCTCAATTATCCATTTTATGTCATTAGACACATAAAGTTTAACAAATATTTATATTCCAGGAACTGTTGGACTTTAATTTTATGTGTCTTCTATATCAAAGTATCATAGAATTAGTTTGCATTTATAGTGCTTATACAAAGGATAAAAAGGTTTCCTATGATTTTGAAAGAATTGTTACGACAGTTACAAGTACCATTGACTTTCAACCTTGAGAATAAAAGTATTTGGATTTAAGCGTTTTTGAAAGAAACTGTATCTGTTGAAGTGTTTACCACTTTATCATTTAAAGTGATAAACTGTGTTTAATACAAGAAGTAAATTCTACTCATCACTACAAAATTATAAAGAATCATCACCTCACTTATAGAATTATTTTGAGCATAACAACACAAAACAAGACAGAATTGTAAAATAAACCTCATAAATAAATAAAAGCAAAAGTAATATTTTATTAAAATAAATTGGATTATTTTGTCAGCATTTTTATGAGCACATACTAAAAAGAGAACTTTGCTTTTGGACAAGATGCAATAGATCACAGTAGACCAGCGTTTTCTCTGCAGTAGCTAGAAAAATGTTTTGAAAGGAATGAAATAGCTATGGAAGGAATAAGAATAAAGTAATATTCTGAAAAGAAGAAAATCCTCCTATTTTGAGTAAAAGATGGTCAGGCATTTCTTTCTTGGATTCAGATGCTGATTCTGCATGGACACTGGGTACCAGCTCTGACCCAGGAAAACTGTCTCTAAGACAGAAATAGAAATCAGCAGAAGATTGGTGGTGGAGTGGAGGTGAATTCTCGAATGATAGGTTGAAACTAGAGAATCCCAAAACAAAGAGCTGTCTACATGGAGTATTTGCTTCTTTCTAAGCTGCAAGGGAGATGGAGATTTTCTAAGTGGAGAATTAAAATGAACCAATCCCACGACTTATGAAACAAAGTCTTGATGGAATACCGGGGCATGTCTCAAAAATGTGGCCAATCTCCCCTCAAATCATTTGCTCAATATTGAAAAGAGGGGATGCAAGACACATAAAGAGATAAGGTGAAAACATCCCGGCGGGAGCACTAAATTTCTCACAGGCTTCTGGGGCTAAGATGGTAGCGGACCACCAAATTTTCCCTCGAATCCATGAGAAGGCCACACATCTGGCACGACGAAGAACAAGCAGTGGATTTTCCCTAAACTGCATCCCAGCTTAACTGAGCACAACTTTTGTTTGAACCAATGATATTAAAAAGTCATCCATAATCTGACTCACACAGGGAGGGGGGATTCTTTCTGGTGAAATAAACCATTATCTGGATCTATATGGTACACTTATGCATAATAATATAAATGCAATTTAAAAATATATAAGCTATTTGAAGACATAAGAAAATGTGACTAGGCAGGAGCACTGATAAGAACAAATGCACGGGTAAATGTAAAAGAATACTGTTAAAACAGCAAAAAAAATAATATCTTGTGGAGTTATGTGCTTAGTACATAAGCAAAAATAAAGTACATGACAAGAAAGGTATAGATATGGGAAGATGCAAATGGAATTTTCAATTTCCATCAGCACATCCTTTAGTAACGCATTTAAATAGAATGCCTGGTTATAACCTGAGTACATTTATGATCACAATTGACTGACTTTATCTTCATAATTACTTGACAGTTTGGCAAGGTATAGCTACATACATAGATAATAATTTCTTGAACTTTAAAAACATGAATCTAGACTTTTAATCAGAAATAAAAATATGATCCCTATGTAAATTTCTTTATACTGTGGATAATAATTTCCTAATTGTAAAATGTTTATGAAGTCCTCTTCATAAGTTCTCGTATGTCCTTGTATGTGTATGTGTGTGTATATGTGTGTGTGTATATATATTTCTATATAGTTGTGGGTCTATTTTTTTATGCATTTATCACCCCCAAGCAGGTAGGACTTCATATCTGAAAACAAATGTCTGTATTTAAATTTCAGAAATGTTGTCTTAGTATTCACTTTCCTGTCCATGTAGAAAAGAATTATTTGAAATGTATTTTAAAGATGGGGATCCTTAGCAACTTTCTAGCAGCATTCCACTTTAAAATCTTCTCCATGATTGAATTATTTGCCTAGTGCATGTTGTGGTATTAACCAAATTCCAACTTGTGTCATAGTTATTTTCCTGTTTTGTTTTATTTCATTTCTTGCTAATATACAGTCAATCCCTTAGAGACAAAGATTGTTTTTACTTCAGCTTATGTCATCCCTGTAGGATCTTCATCCAAATAATTACTCAACAAATATTTGGAATCTTGAACTTGCTGAATAAATGAAATTGTTTTCAAGAGGATAATATATCCCTAACAAGGGGAAACTGTAAGCCAAACTGTAGTTATCTGATGATGAGGATAAAAGAACATGGCACAAAATGTAGATGAAAGAAAGAGAACAAATGTGTTTGTACAAATGCTGTTCTTATGGCAAGATCATGTGATGTATTTTGGTTAAACAGAGAGAGTTAAGAAGCCTTTGTTAAACTGCAGTTATGAATTCCAGAGTTCTAGTAATTTAATGCACAAAAAGGTATTTTATGTCTTGTTTACAGTACATAACTAATGTTGGTCAGGGTGGTAGGCAGGGTTTCTCACCATACAATCATTCATGGAATCGGACTAATGAAGCATGTGACATCTGATAACACCCTGTGGTCTTGTGACTTTCTCTTTCATTACAGCAAATGAAAACAGGGCATAGTACACCTACTGTTCGATATGCAGTCCAAATATGACTGTGCTCTTTCTGCTTACAGCTTATTGGCCGAAAGAAGCTGCATTGCCTCTCCCGAATGCAGAGAGGGGAAAGTACAGGAGGAGGTATAGCTATTTAGATAATAGCAATGATCATTTCTATTGGAGTGGTGAAGAAAGCCCAGAAATTACTTATTGGGTACAATGTACATTATTCACACAATAGATACCTTAAAATCTCTGACTTCATCACTATGAAATCGATGTATGTAACACAATTGCACTTGTACTCCATAAATGTATACAGATAAAAATAAATAAAGCTAAAGTTGGGAAAAACAATAAATGCATTTTTATGATGTGTGTATATTGTTGTGGGGGGATATGTGCATCAAAAAATATGTTCTGGAAATATTCTGTGCTCTGATTAGAAATATAGTAGATACTAAAATATACAAGGTAAGCTGCCTGCCTTCAAGGAGTTTTAACTCTAATTGTAAAAAAAGTAAAATTATTTAATACTATATCTTTGTTAATTACCTTGTCATTTAAGTAGTTCAGGATATTTGGGGGTCAAAACTAACTTTGTTTAGATTATATTAATTGTGCTAAATATGTTAATTTGCAGATAATTTGTATTTTATGGTATTATTTCCTTCCCATACAAGAACACAGGATGACTTAAGTTCAGATTCTGGTTTGTCTTTGATGTACTCTCATTTCCATAATTTATGGTCTCTACTTTCCTGTTAAATTTATATATACACATTTCATGAAGTTTCCTAATTTTATTTTGTTCTTGGTTTTTATTTTGAATACAATAATTTTCTCATGTCTTTTTCTAGGCATTTATTACTAAATTTGAGACAATTTCTGATTTCTTTAATGGTTATTTTTATTTTCAGTCACTTTATCAAGTTATCTTATTTGTTTCAGTAGTTTAGATGAGAAGGTGGGGATTGCAGTTACAAATCATACCATCAACAAGAAAAAATAATTTTATCTCATTTTCCAATATTTATATTATTTATTTATTTCTTGAGTTTCTATATTTGCTAACTACCCAAGAAAATGTTACATTATACGGTAAGAGTTCAGCTTCCATTGACTTCCTTATTTTAAATGGTTTTTAGAATTTTGTTCTGTAGAATAATGTTTCTTCAAAGTTTTGGTAAATTGTTTTATTCATTTTCTTTATATTTCTCTGACATCCATGCTTTTCACTGGGAATTAATTTTGATATTGCCAAATGTTTTATTGGAATCTACCAATAAAATTTTTTACTTCTTTTCTCCTCAAATGTGTGAAGGAAAAAAAAAGTGATAAAATTTCTAATATTAAGTGTTGTTTTGATTAATAAAATAACCCCTGCTCGGTAATTCTACATTAATCACAGGGAAAGAAGCTGTGTACATATTGTCGTTTTTCTCCTCACAGTTTCTCACATCTGCATAACTTCTTGATACAATTCTCATCCTTTTGCATTGCCCTTTTAATTGATAGATCTCCATTTCTTTCGGGTTGGTTATTGGAATATGATTGTGTTCTTTCTGTGGTATCATTTTTCCTTGATTTTCTTTTTGTGTGTACATGTATGTTTCTTATTATCTTGTGTTGCTATATCTGTGTTTGAAGAAGCAGTCACCTCCTCCAGTCTTTACCGATTGGCTTTGAGAGAGAAACACCTTCACCAATCATCCCAGCTAGGGAATCTGAATTCTTTTCCATGAATTCTTCTCTTTGAATTCTTTTCCATGAATTCTTCTTCCCTCAGGGGAAGGAGGAGCTTTTAAAATTGTATGTATTCCCTCGATTTTACAAAGTCAGACTGGGCACTACAAGCCTCCCATTTGTTTTCTCTAGGGTGATGCCATGAAATGCTACAGTTTGTGTGCCTTCATTCAATTCTGCAGAGTCAAGGTGCCTGTTTGCACAAGATACAAAGTTGCTAGCATGGAGGAAGGAGTGGGTCAGCATGGGGAGCATTAGAGGTACCATTATATCAGTTAGTGGGGAATCCAAAGGCAAGATATTCCATGCAGCGCATGGGGTGTTCCTGATGAAGTCTGCAGGGTATTTAGTAGAGTTTGTCCTTTCTTCTCTGTTCCCAGCTCTCCCAATAACTCAATCATGGTGATCAGCTTAGCATTCTGGGTGGAGCAAAAGACAAGTGGGCCCCTTAGGCAGGATCCTGCATGGTGGGGGAGCCAGGCATTCATTTACTACCATGTCACTTTCACATGTCAGATAAGATGTGACTGAAGGTGGCCTCTCTTGTAACTTCGCTGTGCCACCTTGTGAGAGGAAGGGTAATAAGGTAAAGTAAAACTGTTCTTCTCACCCTCTTCACTGCAATGTATTCTCAAAATTTTGCTCCAGTGATGAGCTAGAACTTCTTCCCTGGACTTCTGTGTTCTCGCAAAACTGCTCTTGTTCACTGATTATTGTCAAAGTCAGTTCTTCTACAGGAGGAAGATGGTAGAAAGTCTGTATTCTGTCATCTTATTGAAGTCATTCGACCATGCCTGACTTAAGAAAATGGTTTTTAATTTCTGGAAGTTAAAACAATATTTTACTCTGTGTAGTTATATTAAAAACAGGGCAACAAATTATTTTTAATGTTTTATGCATTTATTTTAATTAGTTCAATTTTCCATATTGGTCAGATTGACTTTTAAATTAAAAAGATGAGGATTGTTTTCAGATATATCCTACCAAAAAATATTTTAGCTATCTAATCTGGATAAGAGCTACCTTATACCGTCATTGAGAGGACTAAAATAACATGTAAACATTTTTTTTAATACATTGTATCATAAATTTGTTATATTAGTATTAATCTTGAGCAAACATGCTATTAAAATCATGTCTTTATAATACTCCTCATCGTATGTCAACTAAACACACACCAAAAACTGTTGTTTCTATTTCTAAAATTGCTTTGTTGGCGAGGTGTGATGGCTCACACCTATAATCCCAGCACTTTGGGAGGCTGAGGCAGGCAGATCACTAGATACCAGGAGTTCGGGACCAGTCTGGCCAACATGGTGAAACCACATCTCTACCAAAAATACTAAAAATTAGCCAGGCTCGGTGGTGCAAGCCTGTGGTCCCAGCTACTTTGGAGGGTGAGGTGGGAGAATCGCTTAAGACTGGGAGGTGGAGGTTGCGGTGAGCTGTGAGCATGTCATTGCACTCCAGCCTGCATGACAGAGTGAGACTCAGTCTCAAAATAAATAAATAAATAAATTTAATAAAAAAATTTAAAAAATAAAATTGTTTTCTTGTCTCATGCAATCTTATTACTTAGAAAATGCAGGTTATGTTAATGGCCAGTGTCGTTAAGTAATGGAAATTTATTCAAAATTCTTTTCACATAAGTCAAAATCGACCACAGCTAAAATTTACTATCACAATGAATCTACTGGAAAAAAACAAAAAACAAAAACAAACAAACAAACAAACAAAAACCAACACTGCTTAGTAAGTAATCTAATAATTACAACTCTATTGCTTTAGAGTTTGTTTTACAAACTTGTTTAACTTTTTTAAGAAAAAGATTATTTTCTTCAGAATCCTAATTTAGGAACTACAACATTCCAGAACCATATAACATTCCTGTCACCAGTTTTTAAAACTATTCTTACTATTACCCTTTTCAATGGATTTTATTAGTTAGATCCCCATGTGTGATTATGTAAATAGGTTCTGAGACACACAGACACAGTGCTTAAGATTTATGGCCAAATGAGACTCCAAGCAGCACCTATCATTTGTGGAATAATAATAATAGAATAGATGTCAATTTGCTCTAACAATAAACAGGGCTGTCAAAAGCCCTGTGATTGTATTTCTTTGGAAACTTACTTATTGCTTCATCAAGTTGGAGAACAAGTTTAATATTATCAAATAATAATCTTCTATGCATCTAACATTTAATAGTAGATATATAACTTATCTATTATTCCCACTGCAAAAACTAAAGTAATGAATTAATTATAAATTAGTTATATCTCACTTATTCTTTGAAACAATGTTTTAAAAGCTCTATGTATTAAAATATTAATTATTAAAATTATTCATTATGAGACAAACTAAAAGATGCAAGGCACTCTAATGATATGAAATTCAAGTCCAACTTTAATATATTCATTTCCAAAATATGGGAGGTTGTCAGAGAAAGCTAGAAATTAATCAAAGCAGTCTTTGAGCTTTTAAACTTCATCAACTACAATATAAAATCAAAACATACTATTTCTGCACATTTTCTCAGTAAAAAAATGAATTATTTGGCTTTCACTTACAGTCATGCATACATAATTTCAATCTGCTTATTGTTTTTATTTAGCACTTTGCACAAGAAAAGTAAAGACATTGCTGAGCTCTAAGAAGCACGTCAGCACAACCATCCATTTGCTCTTAGGACTACACTGCTATGCTAAGTTGATTTTTACTACTTTTGCATTTTAGAATATAAAAAACAATACTGTATTCCTAGTCTCAAAGCAACATTTAGCTGAAATAAGCAGCATGTTGAGACACTTGATTTGCATTTATTTAAAAAAGTAAAAATGGAGAATTATAAAAATCCAATTAGTATTAATACAATTGCTGTCAGGATTGGAGAAGGAAAATATTGCAGACATTTTTATAAGAATCTTGAATGGCAAGACAAATACCACCAAGGAAGAAAAAAATGTATTTAAACACACTCTAAATGGTTTATTGGATGATAAACAGATAGAAAAATTATTTTGTGTAAAACAAAATCTAAAGAATGTTTACTATCAAGGTGCATAGAATTATATACAAATTTTCTAAGATACTCTGAGAAACTTTTGTGGTTTTGATTTACAGATCCAGAGGCATCATATCATGAAGCTGCAAGATAGTAGATCCTTGCATCCAATTTAGTTGTATTGAACTGTAAAAAAAAAAAAAAAAAAAAAATGCATTCAATTTTAGGCATCTCACTTCTAACAAAATATAAAAAGCCAGACAGATTTCTGGGAAGGCCAACAATAATGGTCAGGGATCTGGAGAGGGTATATTTAATAAGATAATGTTCACAGTAGTCTCTTTCTCACATCTCCAGAACATGATTAGATGTATACTCATCATAGATTCTGTATAAACATACAGCTTTTTTATTTGTTTTTTTAAAAAAGGAAGTTTGCTTAAAATAAAATGGTTTTCATAGAATTTTCTAACCAGAAGGAAATAATAAGAATCACCTTATTCAACACCCTCGTTTATAAATGAAGCTTCAGGTCTGAGGTTGTCATCCTAAACTAGTCCCTGGAGCCTGTTAGTGTCAGAGCCAATAATAGAACACATGTTTTTGACAATAAAAGCCTTTTTTCCAGTTTGCCACACACTTCTAGTGTCTGTAGCTAGTACCATTTAACTGAATTAGAAGTACCACGTTAAATTTTCCCAATATATTTAGGATATTCTTATTATTAATGTACATGAGTTTTGTGTAAAACAAGCTGATTTTACTTTTTGCTGTATAACCAGATGTTTGACCTTGGAGTAATTATTTAAGCTTTCATTTCTCTTTTCTGTAAAATGAGATTATTCACAGTAGCAACTTCTTGGGGTTGTCTTGAGTATCACATGAGAAAATTAAAGTAACTTGTTCAATTCAGAACCTGCAGCATGGCACAGGTTTTACCATCATTGGCTATAATTATGAATTGTGAAGGAGAAGCATACACAGGAGGGTAAAGAACATTTATTTTTACCTTCCAGAAATTCTCCTCACTGAATAACCACAAAATAAACCACAACTGGGCAATTCACAGCAAAGTCACTAAAAACCATGAACAAAAAATACTTTCGTTAAATACTTTGCCTTCAAATGGGTGACAACAGGAAGACTAGCAACTGATTTCTCAAGAGACATCATAGAAGCTAGATGACATTTTCAAATACTAAAAGAATGGCTAGTTATTGGAATTCTACATCCAATAAAAATATTCTTCAAAATAAAATTAAGGGTTTTCATTTGCAAAAAAGCAAAGACAAATACGGTAACCATTGGGAAACAAACAAATGGCAGGCAGGGGTGAGTAATAGGGTTGATGAGGGCTTTTCAGGCAGAGGGAAAATAATCCCAGAAGGATGAAATGTAAGCAATAAAGTATAACAGAATACTCAATTATTTTGCTTAATGTCAATTACGATTTACCTTTTAAATTTATAATAATAATTTTGTGATTTAAAATATATTGTAAATTTAAATGCATTATAATATTAAATATAAGTGAAGAAAAATAAATAAGATTATTAATGTTTTATAGACAATGTCAGAAAAGAAGTAATTTTTCAAAAAAGTATCTTGTAATAGCCACACAATTAGTAATAAAAGTATGCATGCCTAGAAATTTAATGGGAAGGTAAAGAGAATAAAAGAAATAAAAAGCAAGAAGACAGAAAACAGATAAAAGATTTACAATCACCTAGAGCAATAATTAAACATCAAATATAAATAAACTAAATAGTTCATGTAAAAAGCAAAATTTAGCAAACTGTATACATTAAACAAAAGTCAGGGATACGCTCTACGATAGGCAAAACTTAAGTATGAGGACATAGAAAATTTGAAAGTAAAGGTAAGCAAAAATGTGTAACTTGCAAAAGGCAATCAAGACAAAGTTATCATAACAACATTTATGTCAGAAAACTAGATTTAAAGGCAAGATTTATTACTCTCATTGCAGATGAATATTTTGTAATAATACAAATTGATGTATTCACTAGAGGTTGCATATAACCTAAATTTCTATACACATAAAAGGATAGCTTCAAAATATTTAAACACTGACATGTAAAGTAGAGGTAGACAAAACTATAGTGCAAACCAAAATTTTCTCAGTAATGTCAAAACAAGCAAAGCTATCAGTAGAGACATAGAAATTTTGAACAGAATGATTACCCAATTTAGTTGAATTGAGTCATCACATACATATTTCACCCATATTCTTTATAAGCAGACACAAAACATTTTTCAAATTAAACATATATTGAGTTGCAAAGTAAGTCCCAACAACTGTTAAGTGGCTAAAAGTATTAAGAGTTTGCTATCTGCCTACAGAAGAACTCAGCTAGAAACCAGTAATAAGAAGATAGGTGGAAAAATCTCAAAATGCTTGAAAATAAAGCATTGTATTTCTCAATGGTCCATAATCAAGGTCAAAATAATGAAGACAATTTTTTGTACTAAATGATAATGAAAATAAATGATATCAAGACATATTCTACGAAGGGAAAGCTGTGCTCTGAAGGATATTTATATCCATAAAAACCTATATTAGAAGAGTGGAAATCCAAGGATCTAAGTATACATCTTAATTAACTAGAATAATAAAGGAATTAATAAGAATGAAAATCAATGAAATAGAGAAAAAATAACAGAAAATCAATAGAGCCAGAAGTTGTTTGTTTGAAAATATTAGAAAAAAATGCCTGTCATAACTGAATAAAAAAATTACAAACTACAAATATGAATTTAAAACAAGCAGCACTTCAGGGTCTATAGCTAGTATGAAGATATCAAAGAAAAATTACTAACAACTTTAAAAACTGATTTGAAATCTTAGATGAAATGGACAAAGATTTTGAAAAGCACAACTTCATAAAACAGATACAAGAATAAATTTAAAAGTCTGAATTTTCCTATATGTATTTTAAAAATTAAATTTATAACTAAAAATCCAGCCAGAAAGAAATTTGCTGGTTCAAATAATTTCCCCTGTGAATTAGTTCAAACATTGCAGGAAAAAAATCAGTAATTTTAAATATTTCCAGTTATTAGGAAAAACTGGGAAAGTCACAACTCATTTTATGAGACCAGAAAAAATCTGGCAATGAAAAATACAAGAAAAAAATATAAGGCACATATATATGGGGAAAAATAATATTTGAAGCATCCACATGACATGCATAAAATACCAATTTCATATTCATTGATAAAATAATGTAACAGCAGAATATCTTCCTAACTTTGGAATTATTTGAGTTCTTAACCAAGACTTCTGTGTGTTAAAGGATACATAAAAAGAGTACAAAGGCAGTCCATACATCAATGAAAAACATTGACCAGTTGCCAATGACAGAACCACAGCCAGAACATAATAAGAATTCAACGTATCTTATACAAGATTTGTAGACAACTTAATTGTAAAAATAAACAACAACTCAGTTAAAAAAAAAAAAGTGGAGAAATACTTTCGACAGGTAAAAAAGGATGTTCAAATAGTCAACAAGCATGTGAAATGGTATGCAACCTTATTAGTGATAAGTGAAATGGAAATTGAAACCAATATGATACAAATACACATCAGCATCAACAAAATGGTTAACATAAAACATCTGGCATCACCTAGACACAGTGAGAATGTAAGCAACATATCCCATACACTTCTATGGGAAGTACCAATTGGCTTAACCATTTTGAAAAAAAGAAAAAAATGGCAGCATTTACTGAAAGGAAATATAAGAATTTTTGTGAATCCGAAATTCTCATATTTGCATCATGGGACACATACAGTAGGATTTATAGCGGTGTTATTCCTATAAGGTAGAAACTGAGAATGTCTAAAATGTCCAACAACAGCAGGGTGGATTGATTTTAATATATTTAATAAAATAGAATTATACACAAGAAAAGACTAATCTCTTGCAACTGCAAAAACATGTTTGAATCACAGACATAATGGCGAAAAAAAGAAGACCAACAGATACATGAAGAAATGCAAATAGAATCATTCTATTGTTTTTTTCTTTTGCGTGGTGTGTGTGTGTGTGTGTTGAAGTTCTAAAACAGGGACAATTCCTGAACAGGATTCAGGATCATAATTACTTTTAGAGTGAAATATCAGGGGGCTTCTAAGTGTTGTCACTGTTCTAATTTTTGGCATGGGTAGTGATTGCACGGTTGTGCTCATGTCTGGTACACTTAAAACATTTTGCATTTTATAGTATTCATTTTATTATATGTAGGATACAGTTTAACAACAACAACAAAAAAACTATAAAAATGTGAATGTAAGTGCATGTTATTCTCTTGAATGTTCTCTGGATTCTTGCTTCCTAAAACGTTTGTCATTTTCAGCTTCTTTTGACCTTTTGATATCCCACTTCTCATAGCTTAGTTTATAGTTTGGAGTCTTTTTCTGCCAACTTTCCAGCAGGCACTTAAATTATCTGTTCGATGGCTACTGCCAGAGAATTTCTGCTCATGATATTCCCCTGAAAACATGACTCTTTTCATTTGCTTTGAAGAACACATCTCTCATCTCATCTGCTCAAAAGCTTTTTAAAAATGCTTTTCCAAGAAATTCATGACTACCATCATTATTTTGATGTGAAACAGCTAACATCTGTGGCTTGGGAAAAATAATGAAACATGCTTCTGAAAGAGCTTCTTCCATGTGTTATACAAGTTCTATTATCTCAATGTTTGTACTTAGAAATAATGTGTTCTAATTATTTTCTTCTGATTTATGCCAAAAGGAGAGAGAAAGAAGGAAGCATTAACCCTCCTTTTCCAAGTTCACTCTTGTTAATGATGTCAACTGAACTTCAAAAATCAGATATTGATTTATTTGAGACTACCTATCACATTTTTTTTAGGGTTTATGAAGCATCTGAGGTTTTCTTCAGCAAAATGTGAAACTCAGATCTTCCATATATTCTTTAGATGGATGGATGAATGGATAGGTAGATGGGTGGGGATGAATGGATAGGTAGATGGGTGGGGATGAATGGATAGGTAGATGGGTGGTTGACTAAATTCATTTCTATACATTCTTCTTAAAGAAATACGTAGCAAAGAAAAAAACATCTAAAAACAGCTTGGAATAAAATGTACAGAGACTACAGTGATAATTTAGTCTGTTACCTTCTAAGATATATTTAATAGTCATTCAACAACTGTTTTAAACATTCCTGCTGAAAAGAATTTTTACTATTTTGGAAGTACTTTTAATAATTCAGAAAATTATAGTTACACATTTCTTTCCTACATTGAGCCTTTTCAGTTTTAAAAGATAAGCTCCAAATTACAGAATTTTCCTTCATGGTTGTTCGCTGATATATTCCAAATACCTAGAGAGTCTTTACCATCTAGTAGGTCCTAAATAAATATTTATGAGTGAATAAATGTATCTTCAATAGACCTGCAAGTATTTGAGCACAGCTTTCTGTTCTTTTTTTAGTGTTTGTGTGTATTTCATTGAAAATTTTAGATTTTTCAGTCTTTTCTTTGAAAACATTCTGTTCATACCTCTCACCATCTTGTTCACTGTAATAGTACATGTTTATGTCAACTTGGAGGGTGGTTTTAGAAGATATTAATATTTAAATTGGTGAATTTTAAGTAACAATATTGCCCTCCATAATGGGGTGAGCTTTATCCAATCAGTTGAAGGCCAAAATGGAACAGAGATCTAGCCTTCCAGAGAAAGAGGAAATTCTTCAGACTGCCTTCAGATTTCATCTGCACCATAGGCTCTCCTGGTCTTGAGCCTGTTGGCCAAAACTGCAGACTGCAGATTCTGACTTGCCAGCCTCCATAATTGTATGAGTCAACTCTTTATAATAAATCTCCCTCTCCCTCTCTCTCCTGCTTCCTCTCTTTCCCCCTCCTACCCCTTCTCCTCCCATCTTCTCTCTCTCTCTCTCTCTCTCTCTCTCTCTGGCAATGACTTCAGGTCGCACATCTGCAGGTCTTGCGTCCATTGTTTGAATCCAGTTGCAGAACCCTTGGACGTGGAAGTCTGACTGTATATAATTATTGATCTCATCACTTCCTATTTTTACGGTCATTTATTTGTTCTTGTACAACTTCCAAATATGTGTTGAGCAGTTTTAGGGGTTAAAGAAACAAAAGCTACTCTGATGTACCTTACATTCCAGAAACTCATAGCAAGTGGCATATCCTTTATGCCTAGGTATCAAAGTCACCACTTGGACAAATACTATTTCCAGTCTTCAATTTCCCAACATTTTCTGGTTTTATATGTCATTAAAATTCCAGGGACCTCCCTGACCTCTGAAACTCTAGAGTAAATATCTATAACCTGAGAAAATCATCAAGCCTCTGCATTGATTCTGCTGTCTATGAGGAGGCTTAAGGTTTTCTGATCTTGCTTCCCTGTTAAGTATTGACATCTTCATATGCTCAGTTGAAAATGTGATGTAACTCAGCACCTTCTTTCTTTTCCCAAAGAACAATAATGTAGTCAAATGTTTAATATATTAATGTTTTGAAGAATCCTGGTTTCACATAATGCAACTTATTGCCTTCCACTGTTTCTTCCTTCTCCATATCATCCCTTCCAGATTACCAACAGAAGCTCCATTTTTAAAAATGTGTCTCACTATCATGGACTTTGACATATCATCTCAAGAAAATTCTTGAAATTTGCTGTATCAAAAGATTCTTAGGAGCAAAAGATCAGGATGGCTTTCAAAAATTATCGAAGTATTTTTCCCAATAAAGACTATTTTCTCCTTTAAAAAAAGTCTGGTTCAAATTACATAATTTGTTCAGCTCATTAAATGCGTACTTAGGTGTTTTGTGTTTTTAAAGCTCTTCCTAGTTTGAGGGCACTGTGAGTGTATAATCTATATTTTAAACTACATCGAAGCAATAATGTTTAATAGAAGATAAGCAGTAACACTATTATAACTGTTACAACTGAATTAATAACATTAAATCCTCAAAATTTCATTTTATTATTGTTATGTTTACTCTATGGCATTTGATAAGGACTTTGAATATATATTGAGTTTTTAAATTTTGTAAAATTTTAAAACTTTCTTAAGAAACAACTATTTATTTCAAAGTTCATTTGAAGTCATTCTATTTTAATTATGTATTGGGATTTGAGGGTACTATTTTATAAATAGAGATTATTTATATTATAGAATCTTATAAATGAATTATTTCAATTTTATTTTACTGCATAGATTGTATAAATATTATACTTTAGTTTGGTTAATTAATCCACCATGCCTTAAGCCCTATAAGCATTTTGCAGTTCGGCAAGTAGACATATCTGAAATTCAAATGGCTGTTTCTGTTTGCCAAGAACCATATTTACTACAGTTACAAGACAATCACTTAAATTTTACCTAAATTATTTACAGCTATTAATAACCTATCTACCAAATGTACTGAATAAAATATATTCATAGTCTTAAATATTACCATGTAAGCCACACTTTGCTTCCTGGGAGGTATGTAAGAAGAAAGGCAGAATTAAGATCAACATTATTCCTCCTCAAAAATCTCCTCAAAAAATGTGAAGAGGAAATTATTAAGAAGCTTTTCCTGTCCTGTTAAATTAAGATGCTTCATCAAATGTATGATCCTAGAATGTCATGACTGAACAGAGATCATTCTAATGAGATAGAATAGGATTGCAGAGAGTAATTAGAAGCCTCTCAGTTGGGATCATGCTGGAAAAAGCTGAGACGAAATCACTTACCAGAGTACATGTATGGGAGACTAATTTCTATGGCATCCCCATTAACGGAATAAAATCAGAAAGGAATAATATATACAGAAATATTTTAACTTTTAACGGTCTTCTGAAATCCAAATCAAAATTATTTGAAAATTGAAATTTCAGATAGTCCAGTAAATTCACCAATAGATGAATAACTATGTTTGTATTAGCCATGTCAGAGAATATGTAGTTTTAGTTCTGAGTAGGTTCGACTACGAAGACAGTCTTCGCATCAAAGAATCCTATTCTATTTATTTGTTAGTAAATGATCACTGAATAATCACTATTAGTTATTTGGTCTGCTAGACACCAGGGATACAAAAGAATATAAACAGTGGTTACTGCAGCCAGAGACCTTGGAGTAAGTTAGGAAAAAGGGGCAAAAAATTATTTATGACAGCACAGCAGGATAAGGGAGATACTAAGGATGCAAAGAATACAATAGGGAATAGCAGGGGAAAATAATATTTGTTTAATTTAATAACAATTAGTTTTTTTCAGGTGAAGAAAAAATGCCATATAGAGGAAAAGCTATTTGCAAGAGTAGCAAGAGGGTAAAACATAGTTTTAAAGAATTACAAACACATCAATCAATTGAACATGTGTTACAGAGGGAAAATGTGAAAAAATGGATTTTGAGAAGGAATTAAAGAGGACATAAAAGATCTTTATAAGTATAGTAAGGAGCATGGATTTAATCCTGTTTGTAAAAGAAGGAGCCTTTGAAGAAATTCAGGAAGAGTGATTCATGCCAACTTTTACATTAGTAAGATCACTTGGGCCACAATGCGGAACATGAACTGGATGACAATAGGAACAGGGTAGTAAGGCAGCTGTTCAGAAAATCAAGTGAGAAATCACCAAAAGCTGGACTAAAGTAGTGGTAATGGGAATAGAGAGAAATATGATGATTGCTCACAGTAAAGAATTAGAACAGCAGGATTTAGTAACTATTTGGATACGTGTGGAAGGGGAGAGACAAAAGCTGTGGCTAACCCTAAGTTAATAGCATTGACATCCCAGTTGAAGTGTAATGCTAATGTCCAAAAGCAAGAAAAATTACAATAAGGAATGTATTGAAAGAAAAATATAAGTTACTTTGGACATGCTGAGATTCAGATGCAAGTGATAATGTTCAGTAGACAGTGGTCGTAGTTTCTGGAACTCAACAAAATGATGTGGACTAGAGATAATAATTTAGGAGTACCCCATACATTGTTCATTGTTGACATCATTGAAGTTAAGTGCTTTTATTAGAGGAAACAGATAGAAATGAAAGAGTTTTAGAACCTTGGTGAATGCCACAATTTAAGAGATGTGAATTGTAAAAAAAGAAAAGAAATCATAAGAGAACTAAGGAAGAATATGGATTGAAAACATAATGGTATCCCAGGATCCAGGGAAGGAAAGAGTTTAGGTCAAAACATTCAATAAAATCATGCTGCATCTCAATGAATAAGATATGCATTAAAACGTCTCCATTGAATTTTACCATAATCAGTTTTTGACCAGGTTCATGAATCAATTTTATTGCTGAGGAAATATTAGAAGCCAGACTGCAATGGAATTATGAAAAACAGTGAATATTTAGAAGTAACACATATAAATTGCGTTTTTCAAAATATGTCAGGGAAAGAAATGCATAGGATAATAAGGTAGCAGTCAAAATGTGCTGAGTTATGCTGCAATAACAAAGAACCCTGATATCACTCTGCTTAAAACAACTAAAGTTTATTTCTTGTTTAGGCTTCAAGTCCATCTCAGGTCAGCAGAGGATTCTGATCCACATAGTTCTCCCTCAGAATTGTCTTCCTCCAAGTCAAAAGAACCTTCAAAATTTGGAATTATATATGGAAGAAAAAAGAACATAAAAACTGTGCACTAAATATCAAAACCTTCTTCCCAGAAGTGATAAATGTCACTTCTACTCTTGTATCATGACCAAAGTCAGTCATATGTTCATGCCTGCATTTGAGGAGATGGAAGTAGAGTTTACACACTTCCGAGAATGAAATTAAAAATTGGAACATTTATGAAAACTACAGAAACTATTGTGGTTTATTCTGATCTCAAAAAATATTTTAGTTACTCTCTTTCCTTAATTTATGAGGCTTAAACACCTCACAAGTCCAATTTAATCATGACATCAAAATAAATACTAGTTTTCTGGATGAAAGGTCTTTTTTCTTAAAATGATAAATAAGAGTGTTTAGATAGACCATGGCTGTGTCTACTCTTGTTTTGAAGATCTATGAATTTAGAAAGACATGTTATCTGCCCCAGAAACATACCCCAATAAACAATGGAGGAACAGGACCTGAATAACCACAATAAACAATAAACTACAAGCTCATTTAGAAAGTGAAGAATGCAACATGCATCAGAAATCATTTCTTCTTTGGCACTATCTTCCATAGCCACAACTGAAATGGGCATCAGAAAATATTCTCTCCTTAGATGCTGAAAATTGTTCTCAGATTACTTTCTATTCACAGACAGTTGGGGCCAAGAGTCATTGTAAGTCTCAAACAGCAACAGTCAACTATAGTCCAAACTGATTGTTCTTTTGACATTATGTTCTCTTTACAAACTGAGTTGGCTTCTCATCAATTTGATTCAGTCAAATTCATGTGTTAATATTCACAAATACGCTGAGCTTATCAGGCTTTGTAGGTGCACATTCTTATTCTCTGTGCCCTGAGGCATGATTCCCATTTGAAATATTCACTGGATGTCACAATCTTCCTTAGGCTTTTTTTTTTTTTTTTTTCATGATGTACTTCATCCAGTCAGTAATTTGAAGTATGACTGTCAATGTCATTTTTTTTAAATTTTATTTTTGTCCTGAGGCAATACAATGGATTGAAAATGGTTAGTATTTTTTTAACCTGTAAGTCTTAGTTTTTATCTACATTTCATTTGGTTTTTTTTTTTTTTTTTTTTTTTTAAGCCTCTCAATATTTTCCCCTACGGTTTAGTATCTCAAAACAGTTGTCTTTTTAACATTGCAAAGTTCCATATTTCTGGATATAGTTTATTTCTTCTTATTTGTGCTTGAAAACTGGCCAATGTATTTTGAGGTCTTACTTTTTTTGTAATACTTTGCTAAATGTAGTGAAAAGTAACCAACACACTCTATTTCCTTCTGTTTTCAACCTTTTACTTTAGCACTACACATCCATTAGATACATGATCTGCCTTCCAAGTTACAACTAGCAATGTTTTATCAAAAGTTTTGCCACTATGTAATGTGGAACATATCTTTTCAGTCTTAAATAACAGCTTTCTCTTTGCTGACCATATGGATAATGAGACAGTATATGGTATGTTAGAGTTTTATTATTTAGCACCCAAATTCTAAAACTTCACTTTTATATTAAGCAGGATGAAAGAAGTTAGGCTTTGGTAAAAGCAACTCTAAAAGTTCAGAACTTAAAAATAAAGATTTATTTTCCATTCACATCACATTATTTTCATCTCAAGTCAGCAGGGACGTCTATTCAATATCTTCATGGCTAATGGATCCAGGCTGGCAAACATCTACTTTTTAGAGTGCCTGTTGCATTGCAGCAGTATCACAAATTGGGAATTCTTGTGCTGGTGCATACAGGCTTCTGTACAAAAGTGAGATACATCATATTTCTCATTTTTCTTCTTTTTAAAAAAGCCTTTTTGTTTGAATTAATTTTAGATTTATAAAATTGTTGCAAAAATAGTATAGAGTTTCCATATCGCTTACCCAACTTCTCCTAATAGTAACATAATTCATAATTACAGTGCAATGATTAAAAAAGATATTATATTTTATTGGCAATACTACTGTGTGCCTGGAATGAGGAGAATCTTACCATTGGTGAACTGCCCTATTGGCTACCACGAGCAATATCTAGAGACATTGGTGGATTAAAACATCATTTTTACTGTTATTCTTAAGATAGAAGTGACTGAATATGTTTGTTTGCTGATGAGAACTATCCACAAATATGAGAAATTATGAACACGAGGAAGAATGATATTAATTTTGTTGGAGCATTGTTGTTGAGGAGAATAAAGAAGATAGAACCTATGAAGAGGCAAAGCCATTATCCTTGAAAAATAAATGGGATAGTTTTATCTCTTTTGTCAAGGGAAAAATAAACTCATACTGGTATAGACAAGGTTAAATTTGAAAGTGAGGAATATCATATCTGAGAACTAGGACTTTCTCAGGGAAGCTGAAAGTCATTGAAAAGACACTAGGGTGCATACAATATATTCAAAATGCCTTCTGCAGTTTAGATTAACCCAAAATTATAATAGGATAAACTATTACTTGAAATCATTTATATTTTATAATACAAGCAAAAGCTGAGAAGGTAAAAATACGTATGGTATGAAAGTTTTTAGCCAAAACAAAATTTAATTTTTCAGAGAATCTGTTTACAAAGTGTTTCTTACTTTACTGCTAGACTCCCTGAGAGAGATACCCCTATAGAATTCTAAGTTTTATATTAAAGATTGAGGAAAAGAGAAGAAAATTGCAAACAAAAGAGAGAACAAAGTTTGCACTGAGCAAAAGAATTCCTGAGTGATTCTTCTCCACCATTATGAGGATAGTGCTTATGAAAAATTTTATAAATCCACAGAGCAACAAAAATTGCATAGTATTTTATTATTTATTATATTTTAGGTGATAGATAACTTTTATTTTCTAAACATTTTCTCCTTAGTTTTTATTTTAGTGAGGAAAATGATCATCTAGGATCACTTGAATGGCATAAACCTGGGAGACAGAGCTTGCAGTGAGCTGAGATCCGGCCACTGTACTCCAGCCTAGGTGACAGAGTGAGACTCCGTCTCAAAAAAAAAAAAAATTCAGAGCACGTAGACGTTTTATAAGATTTGCAAGATCCAAATGATAGTGATTAAAAGCCTGGAACTCACCTCCTACTTTATTTGTCATTTACAATGTGACTTTCTTGACAAGTGTTTTTAAGTGCCAAATATGAGATTTTGGTAAAATGCTTGTCTTCTTTGTAGCATTCACACTCCAGAAGGGAGGATAAGGCATGCACTTATATACTTTATCACTTGCACCTCAAATTTGGAATACAGAAACACAGTTACATATCTCACATACATGTTTTATGTGTCCGGAGTGGCAGAAGTCCAATACATCTCTTCCTGAATCTCCTACTCATTTTCCCTCCTCCTGCAAATAAGTTAGCCAAAAACAACTTGGATTATTCAATCCAAGATGTCCATTTTTGCTTTCAAGTGCTCCCCAAAAATAAATAAATAAATGAAATTAAAAAAAAAAAAAAAGAACCATGATGAATCCGCTAACTTCACTAGGTGTCTTTCATTCTACTGCATTTTTTTCTGCCAGTCACGTGGTTTCCAAGTTGCAAGCAGATAATTTCTATTTCTTGGAATGATGAGCTTACTGCTGGAATAGTAATACACTATTTGAATATAGTGAAGAAAGGCAAAGAGCTTTCATCCTGGTATTCTCAGCTGTTGTCACTTTCAATAGTTCCACTAGTTACAACTATTTAATCACTGGTGATAGTGCAATCACTTATTATTATAATTTGTGAGAATTATCTCACTCATTCAGTCAAAACAACTTCCCATCTACTCTTTAGCTTACACTTATATGTTCAGAAATTATTCAGAAGCACACATTCTTTCATGGCCACAGCCTTTATTTAGAACCATTTCAAACTATCAAGATGGTTCTGATCATGCTAAAACTCAAAGAGAAATAGGTCATCAGTTTAAATTGAATTTGCTCCCAGGAAACATTTTGGTTCCCAATGTCCCATAGCTTCCTCTGAGGGAAAGCTCATATTTCAAGTCTTACTAGAAATGGAATTCATCAGTAGGCCACCAACAATAAATGTGTTACTGTATTTTTTCAGTAAAATGGGTGACTACTTATAAAGACATGACAAGAAGGATTCAATTAAATGCTTCTTCCCAGAACAAAAAATATCTTTCAAGGTTATTTATTACGGTTTCCACCTATGCAATTTTAACATGGAAACTGAGCTAGTAAAATAAATAAATTCGATGATGACGATCATGATAGATAGATAGATAGATAGATAGATAGATAGATAGATAGATAGATAGATAGATAGATAATAGAGAGAGTAATGGAGAGCATGACTCTACTTTTTTATGTTCTACTAGTGACAACTTTTAAGTCTCACCTTTCTTCCCTTCTGTCTCACATCCAGGCAAACTGATAAGAAAGGCCAGGTGATCCCTCCTTTGTTAGGTCCAAATCACACAAGCCCCTTCCCACATGTGAGAACTTTCACCCCTGCCCCACTTCTTAACCCTAATAAAAAATGCCAAGCAATGTCTTTTTTGTATGTGCTCTGTCAAACTATTTTCAGACCTACTTCATAGCTTCCCTGCTCTTCCCGGAAAGTCTCATTACATGAGTAATCAATCTTTTCATACCTTATTGGTGTTTGAGTGTGTCAGCATCAGTCTTGACATCTGAGTCAAATTTAGGGTGGGAGTCCACCCTGCTCTGCAGAGTAACCCCAACAGTTGGTACCATGAGCAGGATCTCTAAAAGATAATCGCCACCCAAGAAGAAATCTTTCTTTTCTTACTGTTGTTTGCTAACTGACCCTGTTGTGCGCAGGTTAGCTTGTACTTTGAACTGTGCAGCTTAGAGCTGCATTTGCTGAATTCTACTAAGCATTGCTTATAGATGTCACTGACCTGTGTTTTAATAGTTGGCATTTAGGAACATGAGTATGAGAATAAGGCCCTCCTTAAAGTGGCCTCAGTTCATGTGTCTTGGCCTGCTAAAGCTTCAGTATAAGGCCTCATCAAGATGTTCCTTATCTGATTCAGAGTATTAGATATCACTGACGGTTACCAAAGCAACCATTTATTTCATTTCTCAGAATACACAATACTGGGCCCTTGCTCAAGGTATTCAACAGAACTTTCACTTCTCTTACTTGCCTCAGGCTGCTTCCCTTACAAAGCACAACAATTTAACTTCAAATTCAATTAAATGAAAAAAAAATGGCAAACTTACATCACCAAACATGAGAAGTAAATTGTAATAAAGAGTAACTCCATCTTCTGACATTTGTTTGTTGATAGCTTTTAAGCCTCACCCTTCCCTTTTCCCCTTCTGCCCCACATATAGGAAGGCTGATAAGAAAAAGCCCTGGTACGCCCTCCTTTGGCACCAGTGGGAGGCTCAAAGCACAAAAGCTCCTTCCCTTGCATGGGATCCCTCACTCCAGCCCATCCCCTGACCACAGTAAAAACCCCAAACCTGCTCCTCTCAAGCTATTTTCAGATCTATTTGGGAACTCCCCTGCTTTCCCTAGAAAGTTTCATTATGTGACTCATAAAACTTTTCATACCCTCCAGGTGTGTGTGTTGGGGGGCGTTGTCAGTCTTAAAATCTAAGCCAGTTTTCAGTAGGGTTCCATAGTGCTTTTGAAGGATGGTCTATGTATACACACATACATGGATAGGTGTCCGACGGATAGATAGATTGATGACAGACACTAAAGTCAAAGAAAGTCCACACCTCTTTAAAGATTATGAGAATATCTCAGCTTGAACTTCACAGCATTTGTTATATAATTTAGGCAATTTAATGTAATGGTGCACTCTAGACCAGTGCCTCTCAATGGTAATGTGCCTATGAATCACCTAGTAATCTTGTTAAAAGGTAGATTTTAGATCAGAAGAGCTATGGTGGGAACTAAAATTCTGCATACAAGATTATAGTGGGTTTTCATACCTTGATTAACGAGGGTTCATGGGAGGTGTCTGATTCACAGCCTGATCAATATCACATACATTGGCAGATAAGTAACTTCCTCCTAAAATGTTGTGAATTGAAAGAAGGTTAAAAAAATGAGGTGGATGGGGAGACATAAGAATAAATGCTGTGCACAAAATAACTAATGCACATTCCACTTGGAGAGTGAATGTCTTCAACTGAGTAATACCTTGGTGAACTGATTTATTTCTTGGTGAAACTCCATTTTCCTCACACACTAGCAGTTATCCTCCCCAAAACTCAAAGTCCATGCTTATGACTACAAACTACGCCATAATATCCAGACTGTCCAATGTGAGAAAGCTTGTTTCTGCTGTCATGCCACACAGCCAAGCCAAGAAATAATGTCTGCAAGCTGGGAGCACAAACTTGTCGGTGATTTTTTGGTGTCTGTCAGTTTTAGTCTTCCTTTCATTGTGATGTCTCCTTAAAAATCAGTTCCTATTTGCCTCAGCCTGTTTCTTGTCAAACTCTTCAATATCTCAAAGTCAGTAGGATCTTCCTGAAAATGATCACAGATATACGTCCAAGATAGCATAGATGTATAGGATCTATTTTATTTGCAACCTTATGTGCAACCAGCATACAAACCATATGATTTTGCTGATGTTCACATAATTTTTGCTTGTAGTATTAGCTTACGAAGCTTGTGTAACATGTGTGGGGTCTTTTCCCAATGTTTATTTCTATGTAACTCGCCACATTACTTTTTTCTGCTATTGTTGGTGCTTTCATTACTGCTTTTTTAGGTTTCCCATTTTAATCCACAATAGGAACAAGTTGTCTATTCCCAGATTGGGTTTTTGCTCTCTGCTGTGCACAGATTGGGAGTGTAGAATTTCTAATGAAATCTCTTCATGTTTACTTTTACTGTATGCCAAATGATGGGGCTTTATTATAGCAATTCCCTTGCTCACTTTAAATCCTGTCATCCTGCACAGCTCAAATGTCTGTTGGACTACAAGGCCTTCACCAGTTGTTACAAATTTGAAATTAGATGGTTTGTTTATTAAAGGCATTGGGTCATAGCTAATCATTGAAACTGTTTCTGGTGTTTACATTATTTATTCTGTTGGAGCTCTTCATATACACATATTTTTAAGTGTACATTTCTGAGATTATCCTTAACACAACGATATTGAGTAAACATTATTTCGATTTACCTTATTAACCTTCACTTTCTCATTTAAGGACATTTTCTCTCTGCTGCCTGAGGTTCATTTTGAATAAGTCAGTCTTTCTTGATGATATAACTGGATGTGGACATACTGGGAGGCTTGCTATTATTTAGACTTAGCTAAGTGTCTGTGACTCTGTCACTTCAAAATTACACACGTACTTAATGGCATTCATTTTTCTTATTGTACCCATTACAAAGGATCCTTGTAATTTTTCTATCATTAAAGAGAGAACTCTTTGTGGTAATATGAACATAAGGATTATGGTGTTTCACTGATAATCCCATCTTAACTGAACATTTTACATTTGCCTAGAGATATTTCCCTGATAATATTCTTCATATTAAATATTCTTTGCAGGTCATCAGAACTCATGCTGTGCAATCAAAACACCCTAGTCTAGGATTTTATCTTTGTTTCTTTAATACATTTTTATTCCTGGCATTTAATTTACTTCTATTGCATTTTAGAAGCCTATTTAATGTTAAAACTTATCAGTGAACCAAATGAAATCAGAGTACAGAGATGTGGCTTGAGAATAGATATTGGTTACATAATGTTATCTTTCCATTCTGATGCCATAAGTGATCATAGAGCTTTCCTTGTTATATGTCTTCAGAGAAGAGCCAATACAATAGAACAATGTGAGGGAAAATAGTCTTTCAAGCAATGCCCTTCTGATAGTCCTTTTCTCTAATCAAAAGAACAGAAATCTTCATATTTTTAAGTTAGAAAGAAAATTCACTACAGCAACTTCACTTTTCCCAATGGCCCTATTTGTGGAAATATGGTGAATATTTCTCATGGCTGTGATTCCAAATTGAGGCCTCAGACCTTAAAAAAAAAAAAAAAAAAAAAGTTGAAAGTTTTGGGTGTCTTCTCTTCAAGGATCTAACTGTTGTGAAATTCAAATACAAAGCCACATAATCAAAATATCAGCATGATTAATAGCATCTGATTAGTAGCCAATATGTAGACCTCCCTGAAAATGTTTGGATGGAAGAACACTGTTTATCCCCTTATCTCTCACACTATACTGAATACCGCCAGTAATCCAAGAATCAATCTCCTTTTACCTACCCAGGTAAAGCAGAAAAGTTTATCCTGCTGAAACATTACCTGTCTCATGTGTTTTTTACAGAATTTGCAAACATTCATAGTGCTTGGGCTCAGGCAGGTCTAGCAGAAAACAGGGGTAAAGTAGTAGAGGGTTAAAGTCAATACAGCTTTTCAATGCATGAATACTGACTTTTCCCTTACAAACCAAGTTGAGTAAAGAAAGACAGCCAAGAATGTGCCAATGTGTCAGTTTTCCAACAATTAGAAAAAAAATCATTACCTTTCCCTTTATGACTTATAAAAATATAGGTGGGTCAAATATTGAAAAATGTTACTCTCTCTTTATCAAGTGAGAGACGTCAATGGAGAAAGAGAATAGTTCACCCTCATAACACTCTTTTCTCTGTATGTAAAGATACAACTCGAAGATTGTTTTCCCTTGAAGCATTTTCTTATAGTTTCAATTGCAACTGCATAAAGCTCACTATGCCAAAGACACTATCTTAGGTGGTGTTAGGGCTCCAGATGAGAAAAATATAAAGGTTGTGATACCAGAAATTATCAAATACAATTATTTAATTTAAAATATAAAGAAACCAGGCCATAAGCCACTCTTTGAGTGTTTTCTTCTGTTTAATTATTTTTCAATTGTTATTTATTCTAAAAGTCTGGCAACTTCAAGGGCTTTGGTCCTGAGTCTTTATTCTGCAAAATCCCCACAACAGTCAGTAGCAGCTCACAGTACACTAATTATGCTTATGTAAGAGTGGTATGAACCAGCCTTCCAATCCAAATGGAATTATCTCTTAGGTCATATCATTGTTGTTGGTTCTTGGACCCACATTAAGTACTAACAAGACTTTCAAGCTCAAGTAAAGGCATTAGTGTTTCATAGGAAGAAGAATATTATGGGATGAAGAAAGGGGAAAAAGCTGGATACAGATAAAATCTGGATCATAGATTTGGTGATGAAAAGACGGAGAATTTCTAATTCTGGAATTTGTCTTCTAATTTGTCAATACATGTGACACAGAAACACATGTAAGAAGAGAGAAAGAGAGTGAAGATTTAAGATTGAGGTTAGTGGGAAAGTTAGCAGATAAGAGACAATGTGTTTTCTAGGCAGAAGATTCCATTTGCAGTTGATTTTCACTAATTTTCAGTATAGTCCATCAGCCTCAGTTATGTGATTTTCTCCAACAGTTTTCTAGCACCTCGTTTCAGGAATGGAAAAGCAGATTCTTATTTTAAATGACAGTTAAGTTCTTCCAAGTGTATGTGACACAGGAAGAAAGAGGATAGTGAGGGAATACTATCAGAAAAAGAATAAATAATAATAATGAATCATGGAATCCAAGTTGCATATGGAAGGAAATGTAGACAAGTGAGCTATAGGGTTCCCAAGAAGTCAAATAACTGAGGAAGTGAAAGTACTATAGCAATAAATCAGTAAGAATAAAAGTTTGAGGCAAAAACCATGTTTTACTTTGTACACTTACCTATTGTTTATGGCATAGTGCAAAGTATTTAGAAGATTTTTTTAAATGTTACATATCAACTAATAATTTTTCAAATAAAAAGTTTATAATTGTGAATCCTAAATCACATATACATTATTATTATAGATAAATAGTTGATGGACACAAATTACTACTTCTATTACTACTATCATTAAACTACTAAAATGAGCCAATTTATGATAGTCAGTGTTTTCCAGAGAGGCACAACCAGTGGAATATAGATAGATATATAGATAGGTATTTCTTATAAGGGATTGACCCACAAGATTACAGGGGCTGAGAAGTCCCACAACCTGCCATCTGCAAGGTGTAGGCTCAAGAAAGCTGGTGGCAAAAATTCTATCTGAACCCAAAGCCTGAAAAATCAAGGAGACCGATAGTGTAAGTCCCAGCCCAAGTCTAAATGTACAAGGGCCAGGAACACCAATGTCCAAGAGCAGGAGAAGATGGTGCCAATCAAGCAGAAAGCAAATTCACCCTTCCTCCACCTTTTGTTCTATTTGGACCATTAACGGATGAGTGATTACGTTGGTGAAAGTGATCTGCTTTACACAGTCTAGAGATTCAAAAGCTAACCTCTTCCAGAAACAGCCTCACAGATATATTCAGACATAATGTTTTGCCGGCTATAGGAGTATTTCTTTGCCCAGTCAGATTGACACATAATATTAACCATCGTATGTAGTGAGAGCTAATAGTTTATAAGTATCTAATTTGGGGATTCCTGACTCAACACATCATCTTATTTAGTTACATATCTATTCATTAAAAAACAAATATTTATGAAGTGTCTAATCTGTCAGATACAGTTGTTGGCACTAGCATTATAACCTCATTTTATTTTTGTATAAAAACAGAAATCCAGAGGATTTTAAGTTTTGATTTGAAGTACATATTCATATGGTTTTTATCATGCCATGCCAAAACCACTGGAGAGCAACAATTGTTTCTCCGGATATTAATGTGCTTGCCATAACTCAGGTAGTTCATGCATTTATGTATTCTACTGTCTTTGTTCTTTAAAAAATGTTACTTGAGCATTTTCATGTGCACCTTATTTTGCTTTATATCATAGACAAATGTACTAACATGAAGGAGATATAAGTAAAATAATAAAGTGAACTTCCTCCTTTGTAATAAGCCTTTAGCAGTACACAACATTCTTTAAAGTATGTGCTTATAGTCTTATTTTTTTTATTTTTTATTTTTTTGCCTATGTTTCTACTTCAGATTTCTCCTTCATAGACTCTGAGGTGGAAAGAAGCAAGCTACACCAAAATCAACTCATTTGAATTGCAAGCATGCTATGGGAGTAAAAGTCTGGTCAAAAAAATTGCGCAAATAGTTCTGAGAAAAAGAGCTAGTATTCCTCTATAATGATGTATGAACCAAGGTTTTGTTGCCACAGTATTGGCAATAACCAAAAAATTCAGAAGTATTCATTAATAAATGATGGTTTGAATTAAAATGTTATATTCAAGTAGGAAAAACTATTAGAATTTAAAAATAATTGGGTATAGTTCTACATGTTATTAGGGGATAATTCCTATGGCAGGTCATTAATTGGAGAAAAAACAAGATATAAAATAAAATGTGTTTGTGTACAGGTCAAGTGTTAGTTATGGTGGGTAGAGTGAAGGAGAAATCCTTCTGTCAGTTAGTCATTCTGTCAATCAATAAATATTATATTCTGAGATCCTGATGCCACTGTTTAAAGTACATACATTGTTATCAAGGAACAATTTAGACTAAAAAAACAAACAAAAAGAAAAACATATACACAACAATACCTTCCCAAACTGTGTTTGTGGATAACCTTTAATTTAAACATAATCATATTGTTTACATATATTACTTACAGAAATCATATCACTGAAGTGGTCTACAGGACCCAAATGTGTATGTAGTTCAATCACATTGATTGATCGTATTCACCGTAAAGCTATGTGCCTAACTTAAATTAACAGGGGTAACAGAAGATGACACGTGACAAAGAATACAAGGTTGAATATCTCTTCATAGTAGAGTCTTAAACAATTGACTGTAGAAATAATTCCAGTAAGGTGTCTTTGACTGGGTCGCATTTAGCTATTCTCAGAGAAATTGTGGTTTACAGATTTTAGTTTTCTAATTGAATCAAAATGATGTATACTTTGCAGTAGCAAAAGGTTTTAATGGAAAGGCCCCCTCAATATCTGTTCTTTATCATTTATCCTCTTCAAAACACGAGCAGCTAAGGAAACATTTTTTTCTCCATAAAGTCAAAACTGCTGAATAAAATTTAATTAATATGCCATATCTGATGATATAACTTTGATCTGTTACACCTCATTGGTTAAGTGACAATCAACGGCATGTCAGAGGTTTAACTTGGTCAATTATTTGAGAAATTAGATATCGAGGTTATTGTGATCAAGTGGCAAGTTGATATTCAAATTGATAGGATATGTATGACTTAGTGTGTTCCCAAGGAAAGCAGATGAAATCATTTCAGAAAATAGCATTCTTTTACAAATTTATTTTTCTAGAATCTCTAAAAGAAATAAATGCTTATCAAGTAAAGCTTTAAACTATAGATATCACGTGGAGGAATTTAATATTTACTGGGGTGTTACACCCCAGTAATAATTGCGTGCTTCTTTTAGAGTAATTTAGAACATTGTATATAGTGGATATATTATTTAATCTTAGAATACAGTAAAAAATCTTTTGTTTTATTGATCAGAAAATTAGAGTTTAAAGGAAAAGGATGAGGGCTTATTGTTTTTAAAAAGCATAGTCACAAAACCCAAAATGCTCACATTTGAAATCAGGCAGTCTATGATCTGAATTCAGATTCTACCTCTATTCTAACTGTGGTGTGACTTTGCCCAAATCACTGAACTAGCTTCAGCTTTGATTCCCTCATCTGCAGAATGAGTAGATTAAAGTACATGAGATCAAATACATAATGTACTTAGGGTGAAGCCTGAAAGGGACATAGATGCAGCTGGAAACCATCATTCTTAGCAAACTATCACAAGAACAGAAAACCAAATACCGCATGTTCTCACTCATAGGTGGGAACTGAACAATGAGATCACTTGGACTCGGGAAGGGGAACATCACACACCGGGGTCTATCATGGGGAGGGGGGAGGGATTGCATTGGGAGTTATACCTGATGTAAATGACGAGTTGATGGGTGCTGACGAGTTGATGGGTGCAGCACAGCAACATGGCACAAGTATACATATGTAACAAACCTGCACGTTATGCACATGTACCCTAGAACTTAAAGTATAATAATAATAAAAAAAAATCACTAACAAATACAGATTGCTGACTTGTGCCATGCAACATTCTAAGGACTTTGTATACAGTGTTGCCCTGGGAATAGATATAATTACAACTCTCATTTTACAGTTGCTAAAACCCAGGCACAGATTAGTTAAATAATTTAGTCAAGGTTACACAGCTAAGAAATAGAAAAATCGGTACTGACTTTATGGTGCCAGACCAAGAACTCAATGGTCAGTAAAGAAAAAAATCAGCAAAATAAAAAGGTAACCTATAGAATGAGAGAAAATATTTGTAAATAACATACTTGATAACAGATCAATATTTAAAATATATAAAGAACTCACACAACTCAATATCAAAACAAAGGAAGACAAAACATGGCCAAAGGATCCAAATAGACTTTTCTCAAAAGAAGACATACAAATGGCCATCAGGCATATGAAAATGTGCTCAGCATCACTAATCATTTGGAAAATGCAAATCAAAACTGCAATAAGGTGTCACCTCACACCTATTAGGATGACTATTATCAAAAAGATGAAAGATAGCAAGTGTCGATGAGGGTGTAGAGAAAAAGAGACATGTAAACTCTATTTTGGGGAATATAAATTAGCACAGCCATTATGGAAAATCATATAGAGGTAAAGGAAACACGTAAACACTATTTGGGGGAATATAAATTAGTACAACTATTATAAAAAATTATATAGAGGTTCCTCAGAAAATAGAAATAGAACTATCATATGATTCAGTGATCCCACTTCTGGGCATATATCCAAAGGCATATAGATGTAGATATCTGCACCCCCATGTTCATTGCTGTATTATCCACAATAACCAAGATATGAATAAAACCTAAGTGTCCTAAGTGTAGAACATATGTACAATGAAGAAATATTGAGCCGTGAAAAATAAAAAACAAATCCTGCCATTTGTGACAAAATGGGTGAACCTGAAGGACATTATGCTAAGCGAAATAAGCCAGACGCAGAAAGACAAATACTGTACGATCTCACTTATATGTGAATTACAGAATAGTTGAATTCATAGAAACAGAATAGAAGGATAGTTGCCAGAGGGTAGGGGCTGGGAGAGAAGGGAAGCTTTGATCAGAGGGCACACACTTTCAGTGTATACAATGAACAAGTTCTATGTATTTAATGTATAGCATAGGTAGTAATGGAGGTATTAATTAATTTGATTGTGCTAATCACTATACAATGTATATGTATACCATTACACATTATATATGTATATCGAATCATCACATTTTACACCTTGAATATATACAATCTTTATTTGTCAATTAAATATATTTAAATAACTCAATGATTAGTAGCTATTATCATTTACTTTGTTACATCAAAATAATGTTTTATGAATTAATCACAGAATTGTAATATTAACAATCCATTTCTGACTTCCTTTGTCAGATAACACAATCCTGGGTATATAGAGATATCAAACTCAGATAATTTTTTTTTTTTTATTCCCCAACACAGAAACCAATACTTGGCAGTTGTTTGGGAAAATTTGGAAACAATGTGAAAGGAGGGAAAAGCAAAGTAGATACTAATAATTGATTTGAATACCTTTGTTTTATTAATCCTCAAGTTGACCGCCATCTTTTATTTATAGAATGCTAACATCTTCATACCTTTCAAAATACCATTTTAATTAACATTACTAACACTATTTTCTACTCAACACAAAGAACTGTTTTCCTAATTCTAGTGTCTGAACCCATAAAGACCATTAATTAACCACCCTACAGCCTTCTCTTTTTCGAAGTCTCTAATTCCTCTTACTTCTATCTTTTCTCCAATTCCCATTGTAAGAGCATTTAATTAATTTCATGCCATTCCTTTGATTCTTTTCCAAGTCATTTCCAGTTTTCATTATTGGTTATGTCCTAGACTGGATGGTGAACAATGGAAAAGAATTCCCTTAATGCAGATAATCAAGGGATGATTTCAAGAAGCAAATTTGATTTAATTATTAAAAGAGAAAAGCTTCTCTAAACTACAGATATTCTCATCTCCACCTATAATCTCTGCCACAATGTTTCAAGCGTCAAAGTTTTGACATTTAACAAATATTTATTTGAATAAGTACCTATTCAATAACATACTGCTCAGAGCAGATAGAGATTACTTATAGTATATCTAGCACTGTATTAGATCTGGAGTGACAAAGAAGTAACTGAAGAGATTCTTGACTTTGAGAGAATTAGAAGTCATTGGAAGAAAAAGATGGGTTAAAAACTGTGTTTTATTTGATAACATATAAGCCTACATGTCCCTCATCTATAATACCCCAAGGGAGTTCATATTTGCTTTCCTTTTTATTTATTTATTTATTATTATTATTATACTTTAAGTTCTAGGGTACATGTGCATAACATGCAGGTTTGTTACATATGTATATTTGTGCCATATTGGTGTGCTGCACCCATCAACTCGTCAACACCCATCAACTCGTCATTTACATCAGGTATAACTCCCAATGCAATCCCTCCCCCCTCCCACCTCCCCATGATAGGCCCTGGTGTGTGATGTTCCCCTTCCCGAGTCCAAGTGATCTCATTGTTCAGTTCCCACCTATGAGTGAGAACATGTGGTGTTTGGTTTTCTGTTCTTGTG
>NW_012104809.1:1980784-2006349 GCF_000951045.1 Mandrillus leucophaeus
AGCTCTCGCTGGCCGGGCTGCAGCAGCTGACCAGCACTGATTGTCCGGCACTCCCTAGTGAGATGAACCCAGTACCTCAGTTGAAAATGCAGAAATTACCGGTCTTCTGTGTCACTCGCGCTGGGAGTTGGAGACTGGAGCTGTTCCTATTCGGCCATCTTGCTCCTCCAGCCCAGTGTGTTCCATATTTGCTTTCTAATTGCAAATACTCAATGCAAAATGAAGTGAGGTGTAAACAAACACCAAGAGGAAAAAAATAAAACAATCATCTCAAAGGAATTCACATTTAATTCATAAAAATGCTTTCTGATCCTCTCTCATAGAGCAGTTTATAGTGATATTGCTATTCTGTTGATGGTAATTTTTGTTGTCCTATTAAATTGAAGTTTATGGCTTTTTTTTTTTTTTAAATCACTCCTCTAATAAATCCTTGTAACTAAATGGTATATTTATTTTCTATTATTTGCCTTTATATTTATGATAAACAGATTTGACATAAATTTTGATAACCTCATGATATATCAAATTTATAAGTGTTTGCTTTTCTTTTTTGAATTATAAATACTGTGAACAAAACATTATAATTTATATAAATTTGCCAAGCAAAAGTTTTAACCCTTAGAATATCTGGGTATGTTTTTAAAAACAAATAATTTACCTTTATTCTGACTATAAGATAAAATTTTCTCAGTGAGAATAATACAGAAATGTAATATAATATAAATTTAAATCCATATCCCCACCATCTAAAACTAAATTACTGAACTATTTGCATTTTTAATCCAAAAAAGGTCCATGAATATACACACATAGTCCCTTTTAAAATGTAAATGTGAACATACTCTAAACACTTTTAAATTAACTTGCTTTTTTCATTAAACTATATATAATTGATATATTTTCATTAATAATGAAATATCAATAGTAAAATTAGAGGCTTTATTATGTAATTTCATATAATACAGACATATGTAATTTATTTAACCAATCCTCAAATAATTTGCCTTTAATTTATTTTCAGAGGTTTCCTGTGCATAAATAACAACATGATAAATATTTTCCAAAAGGGCAACTAACTCCTAATAGTATAATTGCTTTTGAAATCATTATTATGCATATTGACAAATTGTTCTCTTAAACAGTCATATCAATTTATAGTTAAAACTGTAGATTTCTTATTGTTCTTTTGTGGGACTAATTAATAACTATATATGAATAGATATATAGATATATCAGTAGATATAGATACACATGCTTATGCATTCAGGGGTCACATATAAAAGTGTTTATTTTAATGAGTAATAAAATCTTCTATCACCGTATTTAATAGGCAATTTTTTTTCTTGTTTGATAGTATAAAGTCCACACTAGACAATACAATAAAATGCATAAGGTATGTGAAGTTATTAAAAATGTGTGTTGCTTTTAAAAATCTGTGTCATACTATTGATCTGAAATTTAAACAAAACATAAGTAGAAACATAAGAATCCCAATGCAAGAATGATTTGTTTGTTTTTGTATCAAATAACATTCAATAACTCTTTGATGTGTCTTTCAGATGCTCCCATCTTTTAAAAAATCCATTTGTTTTTCTACAGGAAAATGGAAATTAACATGCCCATCATAAGTTTGTTGTTTGATCTAAAACATAGACACTATTTCAAATCCCTTTTTATCCATATATTTTATGTTATTTTATTCATGGTTGCAAGAACATATAGAAAGTCCTTGTACACAAAAACAAATTCATTAAAGTAGCCAATAGTGTAGGTACTGTTGTTAGGGCAACTGAACTTCTTAAATATTCGTGAGAGAAAAGGATACCACCTTAAGTGATGATCTAAGTAGTCATAACAACTACTATTTTAAAACCAACTATTGGTGCCCAGTATTTCTTTTCTCCCTCCTGACTTAAGATTTGTAAAATATTGTTGTTCTCTTTCTACAAGTTTTATTTTTATATCTCAAAAGCAAAAATTTCAGATGTACCAAGCTATCTTCAGTAGTTTTCTTTCTTTTCTGTCAGTAGATAGATATCAGCAAACTTGAGGATGGTGTTGATTGCTTTATTTCCTCACAGATTTTGCAACCATTATCTTTGATATCTATCTGAAACTGAAAGGATGCTTTGGAAACATCAGCAACAATCGATATAATAAAGTATCTTTCAGAAGCTCAAAAGAGTTCACAGTTAGATCTTGGTTTTTTAACAGCTTGATTTATCTCTAGTAATAACAATTTCATTCTTTGCTTTTCTGAAATTTCTTTTATATTTCTTCTCTTCTTTTTTATCTTTTTTCCAGTTTGGCCTTAAGCAAAATATTTTAGGTCTTCTTTGGGTTTTTATTTCTAGTCTTGAAACAATAGTTGTCTGTTAGTTGTACACTATATTCTCTCTAGGGAAATCTTAGTCCCATTCCTTGCTTCTGAATCATCACGTCACTTTAAGAAGTGAAGTCCAGGACTAAAGATATAATTTCAATACTCCAAAATGAAAACTTAAAGGGAAGAGTTAAAAAAAAAAGTTAAAATATATTTTGTCATTTCTTTGTCTCTGGACATTTGATATCTTCTTTAGTTAGCATTTCACTGGCTTTATCTCCCAAAACCCTATGCTTTTCAATCTTGGGTCTCCTTCATCCCTCCTACGACAATGAGGAACAGGGTAATTTCTGGGAGAAAAAGGACATGAAGTAGATAACTCAGTGTAAATCTTCTTGGCATCAAGGAGAGGGATTTTCCCATAATGCCCTCTCCCAAAATGTGTATTTATATATACACTGTAAGTGTAACAGAGTGAATAAGAAGGGCGCATTTCACACAGAAACAGATTCCCTTTCTTCCATAGCCTCTTCTTTTTTTGCAGGAAGGTACGATTTAAGTATTGTAAAGAGAAGTTCCCATGTAGACATTGTGCTGTGCCTCAGCAAAGTCATAGGACATAGACATCCCTCTTGTTAGAAAACCACTGGATGATGACATCAAAAGGGGACAAACAGTATTTGTGGTACACACAGAAGGCTACAAACGGCCTGAGGCATTGGCTGGGTCCCTTTCCTGATTCCTAGTAGTAACATCAACTACAACAGGCACAGTCTACAGCACAGCGCTGTCTCCAGGCAACTGAATATGGTTCCATAAGACTAAATTTCTCATGTCAGGTCCCAATGAACTAATTTTGGGTTCTAACAACTACTCTATTAAACTCTTTTCCTCTATTTTCCCAGGTAAAGTCATCCTCTCTAGTCTTCCCTGGGGTTGAGATAATCTGGATCTTTCTCTATATGATTGCAGTAGTTTGTTGTGACATGAACTCCATTCTCTACTTCATTGAGGAGTTTGCCTTTGTTTTTTCTGTTTTGTTTTGTTTTTAGCCTTTTAATTTTCACTCAAAGTTTAATACAAAGCAAATATTTTGGTTTTAAACAATTCTGTGTCTGGAGAGGGATTCAAGAGTCTATTGTATAAATATCCTCATTCTTCATGACGTAATACAGATGCCTTCATCTGACAAAGGGAACAGTCACTGACAGGGACATGAGAAAAGAAAACAAATAAATGTAATAATTTGAAATATTATCAGTATATTGTCGCTAAGGTGGCAGGCGTCAAGAAGCCTCTTTGTTGAGGGAGGTAAGTGGAATCTTTGCAACTGAGTTATTCTAGCTCCATTCATTGAGATGGGACAGCACTGAGTTCAAAGACAGATTAGTGCTTTCTCAAACACTTGTTCCTCAGAATATTGATGCTATTTTCAAGTAAAATGAAATAAAATAAAAAGGGAAGGTATTGTTTTATGAATCAACATTTAAGAAACAAAATGTTAACTGGGCACGGTGGCTCATGCCTATAATCCCAGTACTTTGAGAGGCTGAGGCTGGCAGATCACTAAGGTCAGGAGTTCAAGACCTGGCCAACATGGTGAAATCCCATGTCTACTAGCTGGGTGTGGTGGTGGGTGCCTGTAGTCCCAGCTACTCAGGAGGCTGAGGCAGGAGAATCACGTGAGCCCAGGAGTCAGAGGTTGCAGTGAGCCGAGATCGCACCACTACACTCTGGCTTGGGTGACAGAGCAAGACTCTATCTCAAACCAAAACCAAAACCAAACCAAAACAAAAGAAATGCAATGTTAAACAGACCTTAACACGTTCCAGTATCTAAGGACAATTAAGATTCTAATACAATTACATGTAATGTAAATGTCCATTTATATTAGAGTTTTAATAGGATTTCCCAAACGTATGTTTTCAAAGAACTCTGTTGTTCAGGGTTTGTGTTTCTACTGTAACCACCACTAACTTCATAATTATGTTGAAGAAAATTTAGACATTAGAGATAAAAAAAACTTGTCAATTTAAGACATTTTGCTAAAAACTAATAAATGAAGGATCATTTCTAAATCATTTCTCTCTGCATGTCCCCCTCAGTAATTTGTATTCAAGATCTCCTGGTCAAGGTTGGAGAGATGTGGAATCTCTGCCCTCTCTTAATCTCTCTACTTATCCCACCACCAATTACTTAATGTTTATGTGGGAGAAAAAAATTGGTATTACATGGTGATAAACTTTCAACGTTGAATAATCCTAATTGTTATTTAACCTGAGAGTTACATGAAAATTATATAAATAGATGTATAAGTTTAATTTTTCAGTCTTGATAAGCTAAACCAAAATCTACAGTCTAGCATACAATAAGTACTATCTGAATAAGCTATACAAAATATTCCATTCTCATTCTGCACCTTCTTAAAGGCAATAGTTTTTCTGTTTAATATGTGTCTTTCATTTGTATGCATTATTGTAAAATGGTTATGTGTATACACACATTTTTATTTATGTAATGTATAATATATGTAATAGATACATAATATCATATCTTAATTCCAAAATTGCTCTCCTATCTGAAAAGATATTCCTTCATCCTCATAACATTTGGCACTGTGAACCTTTCTGTTTCTAATGTAAAAGGAAGTAAGTGATATTGTTTATTATAATTTCTATATCTGTAATGCCTAATGATTTGGACTATCTCTTAAAATACTTTTAAGCTTTTCTTATTTCCTCTTTCGTAAATTACCTATTCTTAACCTTTTCTATTTGTCCACTGAGGCTGAGTATTTTTACCTTTTATTTGAAGGAATAAACTACAGATTTTAGATATTAACTCTTTCTTGGTTTCAAACATTGCAAATATTTTTTCTTGTTTTTTACCTATTACCTCTGACCATTGTTTTCTTCATTTTGCAAAATACTTAATTTTGTGAGATATAATTTAATCATTTTTTGCTTTATGGTATTTGAGAATTTTAAAAATATTTTCACCCCTAGATCACAAAGATATTCTGTAATATTTCTTATATTAACTAAGCATTTTGTCTTTCACCATTTTATCTTCAATTCATCTAGATTCCATCTTTGTATGAAATATTATATAGTGATTAAAATAAAAAATTTGCACATGAACCCAGGAGGTGGAGATTGCAGTGAGCCGAGATTGCACCACTGCACTCCAGCCTGGGCGACAGAGTGAGACTCCATCTCAAAAAAAAAATGCATTTAACTGACACTAAGTTTCCATTATAAAGTGGTGTTTTTCTCTGCACCTTTTTAATTTCATTTATAGCCTTGATACAATATAGTGTGTGTCGTGTATTTGACACCCAGAGATCATTTTTAAAATCCCTTTCTTTCAAATAGTAATTTTCTCTAACTAATATACTAATCAAGAGCAAAAACAATTTTCTTGACTCATTTATTAATTTAAACAATTTTAAAAGATAAATCCCAATTTAATGATCTTATTCAAAGTTTATAAAATAATTCATACAAGAACTACAATCTGACTGTCAAACAAAAATACTACACCTTACCCTTTATACTCCATTTCTGAGTTAAAATTGAAACACAAATAAAAACTCCAAGTGGTCAGATAGAACAAGAGAAGTGAAGGACATAATCTTCTATTTCTTCATCATAACCTTCACTGTAATATCACTATTTATTTTGAATTTGCTGTGTAAAGACAGGATTTGGTATAGCACACGGACCAGAGTCAAGAGTTGTACTGGAAGCAAGCATGAAGCATTACAAGTTGTTACTTAGTTTCCAAATAAATGTATGTAACTGGGTCCAAGTGTGTCGAGAGCCAGCTCTATAACTGAAGTTTCCCTGAATTAATGTCCATGGATGGTGCAATGTTGGTTAGAGTAAGTAATTAAACATAGGCTAATTCAATGTGTGTGTGTGTGTGTGTGTGTGTGTATTAGCATTCACAATAACCAAAGCAATGTTTAAAACTCAGATCAAGAAAAATATCTTTTAGAAGATGTAGTTAGCTCTGATATTATTTAAAATTGCTGGTACATGGTGATGATGAAAAGCAGGAAAATCTTTACAGAGTTTGACTCTGGTTCAGGAATCCTTTATAGATAAGGCACCTATGTGTTGTCGGCCTTTATAATCCATATCCCTTGCTATGCTTTGAAATCAGAACCTAAAGCTCCAGTTCCAGTCAAAGTATCCTGTGTATGTTTGCATTGTCTCTAAGTTGCATTACATGTCTCTTGTGGAAGGTTTGATCAATAGTAATTTCCATCTGTGACTCCAGTAGGAAGCACCCTACTTCAGGGGTCTGTGACATTAGATGATCTGTACATTGGGAAGAGTCAGGGAAAGTGAACACTCCATTCATCTCCATCTGGACAGTTGAAATATACACCTGAAAGCAGAAGTGTCCTTTTGATTTGTGATGATACTAAAGCCTATATTTGCTTCCAAATAAGTTGAAGCGCCCCCTAGAGTTTGGTAGGATTTCACAAGTTACAAAGCTACAATCCATCTGCATTGGCTTGGGCATGAACAAGCAAATGGAGCCCTGTCTAATGGAATGATTAAAAGTTGAAAATGCTATTTTGATTCAATCAATTAAAAGCATAAACAGCAGGGTTTGATTGAATCAATTTAAAGAATTACATAGTAGTCAATGTGATTGTCAGCAGGAGTGAAAAAATTCATGTATCACCTACACACAGCTTGAAATCTGTATCCTTCAATTAGATGTAACAAACAACCTTTACCACATTACAGACAGGTGACTTCTTTTGCAGAAGAAAGAACATTGTTATAATAGAGACATATGCTATTAGTGACAACAAACACATCTGACATCCAGTTTGAAATATTTAACAAATATCATATCTTGGTTATGAATAATTTTGTGTCTTCTATATTACTCCAGGTTTGGTCCTAAGTATGAAAATGTACTTTTCCTTTCCTTTATTACAAAAATTGTTTGAATATCATTATGATGTAGTCTTAAAATACAATAGTATTAAATGATAAGTGAGTTAAAAGCAATGATGGTTTTAGATAATCATGAAATTATTGAGGTAATTATTGTGTGTCTGTATATCATAGTAAGAAGTTACTAAGATAGACATTTACTGCTGCAGCCAAATGAAGCTGATGAAAATAGTGATACACTTTAACTTGCTTAAAAAGTTAATAAATATCCCCAAATTTCTACTTTACTCCCTTTCTAACATTTCTGGAGACTGACTATAATAAAATTGTTTTGAGGAGAATGGATTTTCTACACAATTTCCACCACTGTAATTGAGCTAAAAATCATATGTAGGGGGAGGGAGGAAGAAGGTAAATCAATATAGCAAGTATATTATTATGAAATTAAAAATTAAAAATAAATAAATACCATTAAACTGAGTGTTTCCATTTTACCATAATAAAGCTTTACACATTTTGATTTCTAAAATTATAAGTCTGTGTTCTATTTACCATATCAGGCTCAAAAAGCTTTAGAATTTAGGTATAAATTAAACAAATGTTGGATTCTTCTCTCCCTATGTCATCTAAAGTGGCATTATTTCAGTCTTCACTCTCATATCTATTCAGAATACGTATGGAAACCAGAGTCCCATAGGCTAGGTTGCCATGAAAGGAGACTGACCTGGAATAAGTGCTTGGCAAATGTTAGAATTAGTATCTTCTTGACTTTTGCCTATTAATTTAGGATCATTCATTTGATTATTGTAAAGTCACAATAATTTATTCCAAACTGCAGGGCCCTGGATTTCAGAAATTTTAGATTTTATAAAGGAGATATATATACATATATATGTGTACATTCATATGTATATGTGCTTATGTGTGTGTATATATATGTGCATGTGTATATATATACACATTCACACCCATACATATAATATGTATATACACTCTGAGAGAGGGAGAGAGAGAGAGAGTGTGTGAACCATAATTCCAATGCCTTATGCAAGGGTAGGGAATGACACCTTGTAATTAAACTTGCTAATACTTCTGAAATGAGACATGTTAATAATCATGCCACATAAAATGGATGAATTTAGTTTTTGTCACCAAGTAAGTTAAAATGCATATAGATATTCTAATTTTGAGAGCTTTTTGCATTCTAGAGATGTTATCTATATTTATAATATCTCCTTAAGTTACAACTATTTTACACCTGTTTGAGATAGAGAAAGAAGTCTGCAGAGATTAAGTAACTTACCTATTATAAAATCACAAAGACAAAAAGTAATAAAGCCAGGATACAAGTCTACTCCAACTGACTTCAAAGTCCACATATTTATCCGTTCTCTATCGTTCCCTCTGTGTTTACAGTAAACAATTCATATTGTGAAGAGTTTCATTTTATATTCACCAAGCCCAGGGTTTTCTAACCCCAAGAAGAGGAAATGTTTCACAAGATAAGAAATAAACAATAGAAACTTTTGCATTGTTTCATATGTTTTTTGGCTACTTGTAATGTCTTCTTTTGAGAAGTGTCTGTTCACATGCATTTGCCAATGTTTTAAATTAAATTATTTGTTTTTTGCTTGTTGGTTTAAGTTTCTTATAAATTCTGGAAGTTATACCTTTTTCAGATGCATAGTATGTAAGTATCTTCCCCCATTTTTTAGACTGTCTTTTTACACTGTTGGTATTTTTCTTTTTTCTGTACAGAAGCTTTTTAGTTTAATCAGCTTCCACTAATTAATTGTTGTTGTCATTGCAATAGCTCTTGGGGACCTAGCCATAAATTATTTGCCAAAACTAATATTGAGGATATTTCTTAGGCTTTATCCTAGTATTTTTATAGTTTAAGGACTTACATTTAAATATTTACTCCATTGTGAGTTAATTTTTGTACAGTAAGAGGTAGGGGTCCAGTTCCAGTCTTCTTCATATGGCTAGTCAGTTATCCCAGTACCATTTATTGAATAGGGAGTCCTTTCCCTCAAAGCTTTTTTTTCTATTTTGTCAAAGATCAAAGGGTTTTAGGTGTGTGGGTTTACATCCGGGTGCTCCATTATGTTTCATTGATTTATGTGTCTATTTTTGTACCAGTACCATGCTGTTTTTGTTACTGTAGCCTTATAGTATAGCTTAAGTCAGATAATGTGAAGCTTCCAGATTTGTTCTTTTTGCTTAGAATAGCTTAGGCTATTTGTACTCTTTTTTGGTTCCATATGAGCACAAATCATCAGAAAAATGCACATCAAAACCACAATGAGATATCATCTCACACCAGTCAGAATAACTATTATTAAAAAGTCAAAAAATAACAGATGCTGGCAAGGCTGCAAAGAAAAGGCAATACACTGTTGGTGAGAATGCAAACGAGTTCAGCCATTGCAGAAAGCAGTTTGCTTACTTCTCAAAAAAACTTAAATCAGAGCTGACATCTGACCCAGCAATCCCTTTACTGGGTATATACCCAAAGGAATATAAAATGTTCCACCATAAAGACACATGCATGTGCATATTAATTGCAGCACTGTTCACTATAACAAAGTTATGGAATCAAATTCAGTGCCCATCAACAGTAGGCTGGATAAAGAAAACGTGGTTCATATGCACCACAGACGATGATGCTACCATAGAAAAGAATGAAATCATGTCCATTGCAGCAACATGGATGGAGCCAGAGGCCATTATCCTAAGTGAATTAATGCAAGAGCAGAAAACCAAGTACTGCATGTTCTCATTTATAAGTGGGAGATAAATATTGAATACACATAGACACAAAGATGGGAACAATAGACTCTGGGGACTCCTAGTCAGCAGAAGGAGAAAGGGGGACAGATCTGAAAAACCACCTATTGGGAACTATGCTGACTACCAGTGTGATGGGATCATTTTTATCCCTTCTCCTCTATCCTTCCCTTTGGATTTGCAGTAAACAGTATTCTGAAGAGTGTCATTTTATATTCACCAAACCTCAGGGTTTTCTAACCCCAAGAAGAAGAAATGTTTCAAAAGATAAGAAATAAACAATAAAAAGTTTGGCATTGTTTCATATGTTTGTTGGCTACTTGTAATGTCTTCTTTTGAGAAGTGTCTGTTCATATGCATTTGCCAATATTTTAAATTAAGTTATTTGTATTTTGCTTGTTGGTTTAAATTTCTTATAAGTTCTGGAAGTTATACCTTTGTCAGATGCATAGTATACAAATATTTCCCCCATTCTTTAGCCTGTCTTTTCACACTGTTGGTATTTTATTTTTTGGCTGTACAGAAGCTTTTTAGTTTAATGGTGTCCTTACTTATTAATATAATGTGAAACAATTAAATCAAACTAACTAGCATATCCATCACCTCAAACCTGCACCTGTATGTAACAAATCTGCACATGTATCCCTTAATCTATAATAAAAGTTGAAATTATATATAAAAAGGCTTTGCATGTGTTTGCATCACATGTTCCAGAACAGAGCTTAGCCTTAGCATTGATGTTTATGGTTTAAAGGGGTTTTTATATGGATCTGTAACCTTCACCTCCCACATATGCTTTACCACAACTGCAAGCAATTGCTAACTATGGATTAAATTTGTTATTTGTGCCATAAATGAATGTCACATTTAAAACACAGATGCTAGGTTAATGTGTTCATGTCTCATTTAAATCAACAGCCATTGACCTGGATGGGTCCAGGACACACACTAAAGGGCACATGTGGGTGCATACCAATCAGCAGTAAGAGGGGCCAGGTGTGATGGCTCATCGCTGTAATCCCAGCTACCTGGGAGGCTGAGACAGGAGAATCACTTGATCCCGGGAGGCAGAGGTTGCAGTGAGCTGAGATCGTGACATTGCACTTCAGCCTGGGCAACAGAGCAAGACTTCTTCGTCTCAAAACAAACAAACAAACAAACAAAAAACGGTAAGAGGCAAGTAGGTGAGCTCTATCAATCCATGGCTTTGCTATGTAAAATTGTTCATTTGTATGATCTACTCACAAATCAGTTCTCATGTAGAAGATTACAAATCAACAATTTTTATCTCTAACGCTGCTGAAATTTACTGTTTATTTATGGTAAATAAAGGCAAAAAGAAAAAAAAACTACTGGAAATAGTGTCAAGTAATTTGGAAGTATTTCACATCTCAGCACTTGGGATATTTTGAATACCCCAGTGTTACAAATGAGAATTAGATAGGATGAAGCCAGTAAAATAGTTTTATGTAAGCTAAATACCACTATCACAGTTGTAACAGCAAGAGGCCCTCTCATCAAAGACAAAAACATAAAAAAACCATAAAAGAGTCACACATATTGAAGCATTCTAATCAGGTTATTTAGAGCAACGATCATTGCTGATGCTTGAATTTTTTTTTTTAATTTAAGTATTTTTTTAAGAAAATGCAATTTTTAATAAATAGAACACACATTTCTGAAACACTTCACCATAAACAGGCTTTCATTAGTGAGAAAGAGTCTATAAGTGTCTTACATTAAAATTTTGAACACACGTTTCTCAAAAGCACTGTGACTCACAGTATTCACTTGACATGTTTTTTTCTGTAAACCTTCTGTAACTTAAGAAGTGTTCCTAATGTAAACATGTCTTATCTATCAAGAGTGGGTGAGAAGAATCTGTAAATGTTTCAATGAGGATCATGATCTGATTTTTACACAAATAGAAGTGGTGAAAAATAATATTTTCAATGCATAAACATGATAATGTGGACTGGAACTTTTAATATTCTGTTTTACACGTCTTTCTTTAATTTATGTGCACAAAATCGACTCTGTTTGACAAACTGAACAGTTGTAGATAAATTCTATCATCTATGGAAACGCTTCTCTTTTGGTTTCAAACAACAATCCATTTGGTATTCCAAGATTCCTTCCACAAGATAACTTTTTAGTATTCAATGCCTATTAAAAGAATAACAAAAAGTGACAGCCATAATGGAGATAAGAACAAATCAACAGTAAGACATTTGATTACCATTGGCAAGTAGTTGAATCCTTTATGTTTTTGTCTTTTCAGATTCACCAAGGAGCTTTTCATATCTCATAATATAGCATGTTGCTAATAAGAAGAATAAAACAAAACTAAGGTACACAATGATCTTCTAACTTATGAATACAATGTGAAATAATTAAATAAAACTAACTAATATATCCATCACCTCAAATGTTTAGCATTTTTTGTGGTGAGGCCATTTGAGATATATGTCCTAAGGAATTTTGAATTGTAAAATATGCAATTATTAACTGTACTCACCAAGCTGTGCGATAGATTTCAAAAAAAAAAAAAATTCTTCTTGTCTAACTGGATTTTTGGCCATGATGTCCTCATACTCCTCCCCTGCTAGCCTCTATAACACCATTTTACTCTCTGCTTCTATGAGTTTGACTGTTTTTCACTTAACATATAGGTAAGATCATACTATATTTGTCTTCCTGTGTCTGGCTCATTTCACTTAGCATAAAGTTCTCTAATCCTATCCATGTTGTCACAAATGACAGAATTTCCTTCTTTTAAAGGCTAAATACTATCCCATTGTGTATATGTACCATATTGATTTATCCATTCATTCATTGATAGACACCTAGGTTAATTCTATTACTTGACTATTGTCCATAGTGCTGCAATGAATATGAGAGTACAAACATCTCTTTGACATACTGATTTCAAACATTTTGGGTAAATACCTCAAAGAGGGACTGCTGGATCACATGACAATTCTAGTTTTAGTTTTTGAGGAACCTTTATACAGTCTTTCATAAAGGCTGTACTAATTTAAAATCCCACCAACAGTGTACATGGGTTCTTTTTTTTCCACATCTTTGCCAACATTTGTTACCTTTTGTGTTTCTGATAATAGCCATTCTTGATTAGTGGTGCTGAGCATTTATTGATATATCTGTTGGCCATTTGCTTGTCTTCTGTGGAGAAATGTCTATTCCAAAAACTCACCCAATTTTAAATTGGGTTATCTGTTTTCTTGCTATTGAGTTGTTTGAGTTCCTTACGTATTTTGAACATTAACCCTTTATCAGACATATGACTAGAAAATATTTTCACCTAATCCATAGGTTGACTCTTCACATATTAATTGTTTTCTTCATTGCACAGAAGCTTTGTAGTTTAATATATTCTCCTTGGTCTATTCTTGTTTTTGTTGCCTACACTTTGAGGATCAAATCCAAAAAATCATTGCCCTCACCAATGTCATGTAGTTTTTTTTCCTTTGTTTTCTCTTAATAGTTTATGCTTTCTGGTCCTATATTTAAATCTTGAATTCAATTTGAGTTGATTTTTGTATGTGGTGTGAGATGAGTCCAATTTCATTCTTCTGTATGTGAATATCCAGGTTTTCCCAAACAATTTCTTGAAGACACTATTTTTTTTCCATCATGTATTTTTGGCACCTTTGTCAAAAATCAATTGATCATACATGTATGGGTTCATTTTTGGACTCTCTATTCTGTGTTATTAATCAATATGTCTACTTTTATGGCAGCACCCTGCTGTTTTAATTACCATAGCTTTGTAGTATAGCTTGAACTCAGATCATATAATGCTTCTCCCTTTGTTGTCCTTTTGTTCATGATTGCCTTGGCTATTTAGGGCATTATATTCATTTTAATTATTTTTTGTGACATTATTTTAATAAAATGCAGCCACTTAATGTCTTGCTAAGCATATTGGAACATACTCTTTCAGGTCATATAAATATCTGACCATTGACCTCAACAACTTTTTCTCCATGACCAGCTTTACTCACCGTTAAAATGGGAATTGGTGTTTCTCTGAAAAATGAAAAAGAAATATGTATGTTAATTACAGGGTTTAATACAATTTTTATTAACCTGTTCAGTTCATAATTTGGCAAATTTTTTTTTGAGCATCTATCATATGTTATGCTGAATGTCAGGAAAACATGATGAGTAATACAGACCTAGGCTTTTCCTAGGAGGTGCCTAACTTAAAGGGAAAGACAAATAGCAACTTTGCCTGGCAAGTGTGAAACATTTCCAGGATACATAAAAAGAGAGCTAACTTAGTTCCTTTCTGAGACTGGTTCAGGAGAAATGATCCAGGAGTTATAGAAAGTTCATGGGGGGAAAAATTTCCAGGGAAAATGAATGGTCTGTTTCAAGAAACAATTTGAAGTCAATAAACATATAGTCAAGTTACCCAGTTCCTAATCTCCAGTTCCAGATCTGTAAGTAATCATGCCGAACTCCTAGCTAGGGTGTGTGGTTGAAATTTACATACAGTAAACACCTAGAGCAGGACCTGTAAGTAATGAACAGATCACCTCCCATGATTACGATACGGCCCCAAGTGAGTGGAGAAGAGGAAACAGGGAGAAAGCAGGAGATGAGAGTGTGGGAGTACAAGGGCCAAGTTATGCAGTGTCTTACAAACTATGTTACAGATTCTTGACTTTATACTAAATTTTAAGAAAAATAGTGACATGTTACAATTAATTTATTTAAACATTATTTGACCACTGCATAGGGAATGGATTGAAGGAAACAAAGAGTGGATGAAGAGAACCCAGTAAGAGGGTGTTATGAACAGAATGTTTGTGTCCCCCAAAATTTTTATGTTTAAGTCCTAACCTCGAATTCGATTGTTTTTGCAGGTGGGGTGCTTTGGACATAATTAAATTTAGATGTGGTCGTGAGAGGGAGTCACTATAATGGGATGAATGTACTGAAAAGAAGAGAAGACAAACCAGAAGTTAATTTCTCTCCATCATATGAGGATACCACAAGATGGCGGCCCCCTGTAAACCCAAAAGAGGGCCCTCATCAAGAACTAAAGCTGCTGGCACCTTAATCTTGAACTTCCCAGCCTCCAGAACTTTCACAAATAAATATCTGTGGTTTAAGGCACCCAGTCTTCTGTATTTTGTTATAGCAGCCTGAGCTGAGTAAGGAAGTTTCAGCACAATTGTTTTTGAAGCAAGATATGGGGTAAACCTGCACTATAACAATAATGATGGCAAAAGGTGATTGGATTGCAGAGGTGTTTGAGAGTAACATCCATAATACCTAAAAATCAGAGCAGTATGGTTAAGTTCCTGGACCTGTGAGCCATTCCAACTATGTTCAAATCTTGACCATGCTATGTACAAACCATAAAACTTTCCACAGTAATCTACCTCTATATTTTTTATAACAGTATGTTGGGAGTCATGCAAGTATTTACTTCATGTAATTATTACAGAAAGTAAAGTAATTAATATATGCAAAGTGCATAGATCCTTGTCTAGCACCTACTAAATATTGCTTACAGTTATTGGTGACTAATGGGATATGAATGGTTAAAGAGTGAAAGCTGTCAAGCAAGACTTGTGGTTTTATAAACCATATGATGTAAAATAGAGAAAAATGTTAAGATCTTCATGTAAAAACTAATTCATTCGTGTTGAACTGGTTTAATATCCTGAATTTTTGAACATGTCCAATGCTATGGTTTTCTTTTGTTTCAAAAGATAAAATTTCACTATAAAAATAATAATTTTCCCTTTTCATATTAAAAAAAGTTATTGGTAAGGCAATCTTAGAATTTAAAAAATGCTTTATGTTAAAAAGAAGATATGTTAACATAGTTTCTAACCAAAAATTGAATATTTAACAAAAAATGTAAAAGCCACTAATTTCTTTCTAATTTGCTTAAACTTCTCTTTTAAAGAAGGTATTATTTTAAATTGCAAAATGACCATAATATAATAAACAATAAATGTATATAATTAAGGAGGAAATAAACTCAATTATACAGTAAATGTGCATGAGATGCCTAATCACTAGAATTGAGACATTAATACCTAGTTATATTTTCACAAAACCTTTAAGATTATTTTATGCTTGCAAGAGTATATCAACAAAAGTTAATGGATAAAGTGTATTATTTTCATCTTTTCCTTGCCTATAATGATATTATAATCAAACAAGCTTTAGTCTTGCCCAGAAGTTAGGCTTATCTCCATCCCATAAAACAAAATGAACTTCTAAAATGTGACAAGCAATTTTTCTAGAATATATGTATTACAGAAAGAATGTATTTTAACCTGTTCTGTTCTCTGTATTTTTCTGTTTAAAGAATTAGTAACCTCTTCCAAGACTACAATAGTTTGGTTTACCAATGAAAAAAATCATAGTTTTGTACTCTCTAAAATTTATTTTTCAAATTTAGTTGGTTCTTTAAAAAAAAAAACATAAAATTACATTTATCTAAGAGAATATCAATTTAGAGTGAAAAAATAAATTGCATGATACAGTTTAGTAAACGAAAAACTATCACAAACATCAGATAAGTCTAGAAAGAGAACATATTTAATCAATTAACTCCCAGGAGCAACCGCATTTTTGGCTCCATATTTTTTATCACCTCTTTACACAACAATAACCTTTATTATTTCATTTTTCTTAGAGAAAATTAGAGAATAATTCTTTCTACATGGCTAGTAGAAATATTTCTTCTTCTTATTAATAGTTTAGAAAGTTTCAACTTTGCAATTTACTGCTAATAAGTGGAATTCCAGGGGAAACTCTTTCAACTTTCACACATGAGCTATAACGTATAGAAGAGTTTTCCAAAGGTGATCTTTTGGCTTCATGCTTTTTAAACCTTGTGTCTTCTCACCTATTTACACACTCCCAGTTCAAATGGCAATGTGAATCCAGTTTCTACATTTCTGCTTGCAGATACCGATTGAGCTGATGTAATGAATTGTAGGATAATTCCAGATGTCACACTTTCACTCAGATGGACAACAATAGTTTAATTATATATCTGAAGTCACTCTGGAGCCACAGAAATATATATACTACTAAGCACAAACTAAATGTATGCTTAGCTCATTTCTCATTCACCTGCTCTCAAAAATGATGGTGTTGCAGAAACAAAAGCTGGAATAAAAATAGGCTAGGCTCTGAATTAATTATACTTAAAGTATCTCACTTTTTCAAATTGTGAAAAATACTATGACTCTATGAACACTTTGCATGGCCTTCTCTGAGGTCCTTAAAAGGTTTCTGGGAAAATGAAGGACATTGAATCTTCAGCTTCCTAAGTTTCACTACTGGGCCTATCGTGCCAGCAGAACTTTTTAGAATATAAAATAATTCCCCATTAATAAAAGAATGAACTACTGCTTCTTTAAAAGTCTGCTGAGTTTAACATGATTGGGACAGGGTAGGATGGATTGTCGGACATGTTGGAAATTCTACCATAAGATAACGTCATCCAAAGATAATTTCATGTCTCCACAGTGGAACACTGTATTAACATGTTATTTCTTGAAGATAGTAACAATAAATCCCTCAAAATATCAATGCAGTATGTCTTGGAGCATTTAACACCAAAACTTCTTAAAGAATACTAGTAAAACTGTAAAAAGTCACTAACTATGCATGCCTGTTAGCATGGAAAGATCAATAGGGATTAATAGCTTTTTCTGATCAAGCACACATAAACACTCATCTAGGTTTGCAGTTATTGCTCACTACTACAAAGACTGTTTATGAATGCACCTGCACCAGGCCAAAAGAGTGCATAAAAAGTACATGTATAAATATATAAATATAATAGAGACAGAGAGAGAGAAAGAGAACACATGTTCACTTCTTTATTAAATAATTACTAATTTAGCAAACATGATTCACCCCGGTGTTTTTCCAAAACTAGAGATAAAGTGATGAAATTCAATAAAATTATTGACATTATATTTAGTGGAGGATAATACTATAAAAAATGAACACATATACGGAAAATTTACCGCATGTAGTATCTTTTTGCTTTTTGAATTGTGAATGGTAGTTTATAAGACTTATCTGTACAGTAAACTATACCTCTTGAATACAAGGTTCTATGCATAGGAGTCTGTACATTTAATATTTAATAACTCTTTGATGATTGTACTGATAAAATATATTGATTTTATATTCCAAGCTAGATTATAAGCTTTTTTTATTACCACTATGTTGGACATTTCATATACTTACTGGCTAATTGATTATTGAATGAGATTATATTTTCAGCATAGATGACTTTTTGCTCAATAATCTGTCATAACATTGAAGAATGGAAAGCTAGGCTATTCAAGAATAATTAAGAACTCACTATAAATTGAATACAGTATATAGTTATACATGGAGTTATGAAAATTTTTACACTGCAGCATAGAATGATCAGAATGAATCAATTGGTTTGCTGAAGTGTATTTCTTTATCACTTGCATAAAATCCAACACAAAGAAGTTTTATTTTCAGTTTGGGGTATATTTATTTTATTTTGTAACCAAAGGGAATTATTATTATTATTATTATTATTTGAGACAGAATCTCGCTCTGTTGCCCAGGCTGAAGTACAGTGGCGTGATCTCGGCTCACCACAAACCCCGCCTCCCGGGTTCAAGTGATTCTCCTGCTTCAGTCTCCCAAGTAGCTGGGACTACAGGCATTTACCACTACACCCGGCAAATTTTTTGTATTTTTAGTAGAGACAGGGTTTCACTATGCTGGCCAGGCTGGTTTCGAACTCCTGATCTCATGATCCACCCACCTCAGCTTCCCAAAATGCTAGGATTACAGGCATGAGCCACCACTATATCATGATCTACTCAGAGGCCTGTAGACAGGTTTATTGAATAAATTAATAAGTTAATTATTGTCTTCATTTACTATTGCTGCAAACTGACCTAAACCTATTTATTAATGATAGCTCTTAGTTTTTATAAATAACTGTCAAAGAAGTGTTAGATAGATAATGACAATTACCAACTTTTCTAAATTTTAACACCATAATATAATGAAAGCACAATCAAATTATGCAATATTAGACATGCAAAATAGTGAAATATTAGTAGTTGTTGGATATATGCATAACAGGAAGATTCTTAGTAGCTGCTATTGAACTGTTGCCTTTCTGATAGGATGTCCACTGGCAACCCTTTGACTGTTTCTTCTTGATTGAGACTCAGTTTTAACTTAAGTAATGTATATAATATTTTACTTTATATACTAAAGTAATTTAAAGAAAATTGCAGACACGGCAACATCCTCATTTTGTTCTCTTTAATAAAGCCTATAATATGTATCTAAATAGGTGAAATGTTTCCACATGATGTGAAGTATTCCATGAACCTGCTCCCCAGCAAATCAACCATGACTCAGGATAAATATACAAATCAACCATTTAAAGTCTCTGGTAACCACCCTAAGGGCATACAGCAAAGAAAGAAACATTTATTCAAGAAATCTACTAATCTCTGTAGAAATAATAACAGTTTGTAGCATTTGAGCTATTACTCACTCCCTCCACCATCCGCCTTAGCTTAGTGTGGTCAAAGTTCTACTTTGGGCAGTGAGGTCAAGTAGATGGGGATTCCTCTCCTCCACTCCCAGCCTGAAGTGACAGTTGTCACTCCAAGAAAAGCAGACCTTTGTTCAGTCCTCCAGGTCTAGAAAATTGGCACAGAATGTCTGTCCAGGAAAAGAAACAAGTAGTAAGAACAGAGAACTCTATTGCCCTTCCCAAGGGAACTAACTTCTTTGGACCAGAGAATGGAAAGTTTCGGCCTAAGAGATATCTCAAAAACAATGGAGATTTGGGTGGTGAACAATTAAGAGGAGATTGTTGGTTCCAAGATAGCAAGAAGTAAAAATAGTAGCCCAAAAGGAAGTTTAATAGAAGTAGGAAAAGATACAGCTAAAGAGAAACCTTCTGTGGTCAGAGAAAGCTTCAAAGACTAGCCTCAAGGTCCACTCCTGCAAAGGGCCCTGACTAATTGGATCATATTGTGGAGCAATTTATGCTCCAGTTCATTGCTGAAAACAATAAAGCAATCAGCTATTAATTAGTGTATAATATCCATTAAGGCTGACAAGCCACAAACGTAGTAGACACATAGGAGAAAGAGAAAATCAGAGAGCTTATCTGAAATATCTCACTCTCTTGGAGTGAGGGTGAAGAGAGGTGTTCAGGCTGACCGTGTCCAGGCCCAGGGAAATGCTCTCTGAAAAGTGGTTTCAGAAGCTTCACACTGGCGGGGAACTTGACTGCACTGAACAATTCTGGCCAAATCACTAAACAAAAGACAAGAAAGAGAACAACAACAAATTCAAGCTCCAGTTGGGGAACCAATATCCAGAGTTGACAAAATATCTCAAATGTCCATTTTTTAACAAAATTACAACTGTAGGAGTAAAAAAGAAATGAGGAACCCACAAACAAGAAAAAAAAAATGCAACAGAAACTGCCAAATTTAAGATGACCCCAGTATAAACTGATCAAATAAAGACTTCAAATTAGCTAATATAATCGTGTTCAAATAACTAACAGAAATAATGCTTTAAAAATTAAAAAGAGGTATAATAGGTTCTCATCAAATAAAGAACATGAATAAAATAAAATTAATTGCTTTTAAAAGCAAATAAAATTCTGGAAATGAAAAGTAAAATAAATGAAATGAAAAACTAAGGAGAGGGGCTCAGCAGTGGATTCAAATTGACAGATAAAAATTGGCAAATTTTAAAATAGAATGATACAGATGATGCAATATGAGAAACAGAGAAAGAAACAAGCAAGACTCAGAGAACTGTGGGACACAACTAATTGCACAAACATATATGTAAGGGGATTGGTAGAAGAGAAAGGAAAATAAGTAGAAAATATGTTTTTGAAAATAATGGCCAAAAAATTTCCAAAATGTGATTTAAAAAAAAAAAAAAAAAACATTAGTCTAAACATCCAAACAGCAAAATCAACACCAAATAGGCTAAAATATGAGGAGATCCATACCCAGCCACCTCATAGTCAAAATGTTGAAAGACAAAGGCAAATATAAAATCTTGAGAGCAGCAAGAGGACAATGACTCATTCTTTTAATTTAAAAGTAAAAGGATGGCAAAAGATTCACCATGCAAATTGGAACCATAATGTTGGAGTGGCTACACTAATATCAAACAAAATATAATTTAAAACAAAATATATTAGTATAGATAAAGAGACACATCTATAATGAAAAAAGGATCAGTCCATCAGACAGATATAACAACTATAAAATACATACACCTAGCTACAAAATTCCAAAATATGTGAAGCAAAACTTATAGAATTAAAAGGAGAAGTAGACAATTCAAAATAATAGTCAGGCCGGGCATGTGGGCTCACGCCTGTAATCCCAGCACTTTGGGAGGCTGAGGCAGATGGATCACTTGAGGTCAGGAGTTTGAGACCAGTCTGAACAACATAGTGAAATCCCGTCTCTTCTAAAAAAATAAAAAAGTAGCTGGGCATGGTGGCACGTACCTATAATCCCAGCTACTGAGGAGGCTGGGACAGGAGAATTGCTTGAACCTGGGCGCCGGAGGTTGCAGTGAGCCGATATCGTGCCCTTGCACTCCAGCTTGGGCAACAGAGACAGACTTTGTCTCAAAAAAAAGAAAAGAAAAGATTTATGGTACTTTTATTTAATAGAGTTTTTTTGTTTGTTTGTTTTTTGTTTTTTAGCAGTTTTAATGTTATGGAAAAATTGAGTAAAAAGAAGGTTTCCATCTACCTGTTCCTCCCCAGAACAGTTTGTTCTATTAATAGCATCTTGCATTCCTGTGGTATGCTTGTTAAATTGGTAAGCCAACACTGATATGTTATTATTAAGTGAGTTCCCTTTTTTTTTTTTTGTATTGCACATTCCATGTGTTTTGATAAATGTTTACTAATATCCATTATCATAATATCACACAGAATAGTTTCACTGCCTTTAAAATCACCTGTACCCTACTTATTTACCCTTCTCTCCCTCTCTCCAGATCTCTAGCAACCACTGATATTTTTACTGTCTTCATAGTTTTGCCTTTTCTAGAATGTTATGTAGTTGAAATCATAGTCTGTAGCCTTGGCAGACTGGCTATTTTTACTAAGCAGTATGATTTATGGCACGCCCGTATCTTCTTATGGCTTGAAAACTTATTTTTGTGGTTGAATAACATTTCATTAAATGGATGTTCCACACTTGCTTTATCCAGCAATCCACTGACAACATCTGGGTTGCTTCTAACTTCTGGATATTATGAATAAAGCTGCTATAAACAAACATGTACAGGTTTTTATGTAAATATATGTGTTTACTCATTTGGCTAAAATACCAGTGAGTGCAATCACTGGGTCTTATGATAAGTGTATGCTTAAGTTTGTAAGAAGTCATCAAACTATCTTCCAAATTGGCTCTATCCTTTTGAATTCGCACCAGCAATAAATGAGTGTTTGTGTTGTCCCACATCATCTTCAGCATTTGCTGTTGTCAATGTTTTGAATTTAGTCACTCTAATAAGTGTGTCTATATGAGCTTTGTATCTGCACCATTTGCTTTCTATGTCTTATTAGGCAGAAAATTCTAAAATTCTAGGGGAAAGTAATTACTTGGTCTTTTTTTTTTTTTTAAAACCACTCAATTATTCCCTGGTCCTAGTTTATATGCTGAATAAATGAGAGTCTTTGCAGAATGTATCTGAAATTTTCCATGGTCTTTTATTCAGATGTTTATCAACACATTACAAGAAAAAATATTTGTATACAAAAATCTTGAAAATGTTTGTTTAAAGCAATGTTTTTTTTTCACACCTAAAGAAACAAAAGTATTGGTTTTATTCTTATTTTCCATGTGTTTTCTATGTTTGAAACCACTGATGAGAATGTATAACATAAAAGTTGATTGTCTTCTGCTATACTATTTTTTTGAAGTGTAATAAAGACAAATGACTCCATTTTTTCTCTGAATATTTGCATTCTTAAATATGCTTCTTGGGACAAATCACAATTTGCATGACCTTTCCAAAGGGTTTTTATGTGATACACAGATACTAGGTTGAGAAAAACCTCAGTCTGCAATTTCAAATTTATCACTGATAAATACGAAAGAATTACTGGGGTACTACATATACATATATATAGTGTAAGTATATATGTTCTTTCTCTTCCAAAGCAAAACTTTATTAAGTAGAGGACATCTGAAAGTCTACGAAACCAAACCTAATGATTACCTAGATTCCAAAAAGATTTTCTACCAATAAATCATGAAAATTAAAGCAAACTATGACCTACCTTGACTTAAGTTATTGTTCTGCTCTAGTTTTGAGCAAAAGTAAAGGAATACATATTTCAGGGCTTTTTTTCAGTTCTCTTGAAAACTACAATGTTCCATAAATGTGGCATTTTTTATTTATGGTCATGATAACACAAAATGATTTTGTGACTTCTGTTACATAAGTATCATTCTTAAATTTTTCCTAGACAGCAATCAACACACAACTATTTATTTATAAATGTGACAGGTCAATTCTTAGACATCTGGGATAAGGTGAGATTCTTTTGGTTTTGGTTTTGCTTTTTTAAGCAAGCAGCTAGACAATAGATATTGTGATATTTTAGATATGTTTTAAACTAATCTGGAGATATTAATTGTTCACATAAAATTTTGTGTAATTGAAAATTATATATATGTATTTACACAAGTGTACGTATAAGTATTCATCAATATGAATATAGTCACATATAAGATATATATTTAACTTAATTAATTTTTAAATGCTATAAATTATAATTATCTATTTTAGTGAATGGTTTTGCATGTTATATTGATGTGTCCAATTGATCTGTAAGAAGATCTATAACTAGTTTACAGCTCCTGTCATGAAAGGTGAGAGTTTGAGTACAAATAAAGAGATAGTCTTAAACTGATCAATTTAGTGATTAACTGAATTTTTAATACTGTAGTAAAATGAGAACAAGCATAATACATTTTTAAACTTTTAAAATTAAAGTGCTAAAATATTCATACTGTTAAACCTTAAAATACCAAACCAAACAACATCATGTACCACATCCTAGGGCGAGGAAATTGACTCCGTCAGACTGTAGGAGCCACTTAAGATTACTAAATTAGATACGGACAGGTGTGAGCATGCCATTCTCACAGATGGAGGAATTCAGATGCAGAAGGATTAAGGAACTTGTTCAGGATCCACAGCTGTTCAAGTTAGCGCAGCCATGACTGGAACCCAGTGTGAATGGGATCTTATCCTGGGGTTTGTTCACTTCATTGACCTGCCTTTTATTAATTGCAGTGTATTCACATTTTTAAATGTTTTTGTTACTACAGTGCTATAAACAATTTGGCACACTCATGTAAGATTTTAATTACATTAATAAGTCAAATATCTATAAAAATCAAAATCTTTAATACATTCATTTTTATATTCACAGGAAACTGACTAGGTTCCAAGATCAATTAATCTGTTTAGATACAAAAAGGAAGAGTGTTTTTCTTTTTTATGTATGAATTCTCACCACAATACTCTGGTCATACAGCCAGTCCTGGAGTTGCTGTCTCCCAGATCCTGCCTCCCACCAACTCTCAGGTGAACAGAAAGAGTATTTGAGGACCAGGAGAAGAATATTTTTCTAATCCTGGCCGAGGACCCTGATCTTATGGTTCACAATGTACCAGTTTCCCCTGTTTCTCCTCCTTCTTCACCTCAGCCTATTATAAATCTAATTACTATATTGTAATTTGTTTAATAAATGCCCCTTCTGTTAAGTTTCTCCTCCTTCTTCACCTCAGACCATTATAAATCTAATTACTATATTGCAATTTGTTTAATAAATGCCCCTTCTGTTAAATAGACTAGCAAGATCTGGGTCTTTGTCCAGCAACTGACATAATACTTGGCATTAAGTTAACTGAAGTTTATTAGCTGAAGATGACCAGAATCTCCTTATACCACCATTTTGTGTACCCATGCTGTTTCTATTTTGCCTCTCTCCAACCCCAACTGGAATAACTTAGGTTTTGTTTTAAAGGGTTTATTAATGGGGCAAAGGGAATAGTAAAATTAAACTATGCGATTGGGGATTTATTCCAGGAAATATAATGCTATTTATCAATTAATTGCATAAGCCTTGCCAGGTGCTTCCTGAGAAGAATGGATATCTGGACCAAGGAACAATGGAATATTTTTGTGAATAAAAACTTGAACATTTTGGGCTTGTCTTTGATTAAACTCGACAATGAAGTATAAATGACTTTACTGTCCTTTCACTACAAAATGTACATTCCACTCATCTCCCAGAGATATGCCCTGTCTCTTATACACATCTAGATGTGTATAAGAGACAGAACATGCACAGGTTTTTATGTAAATATATGTGTTTACTCATTTGGCTAAAATACCAGTGAGTGCAATCACTGGGTCTTATGATAAGTGTATGCTTAAGTTTG
>NW_012104809.1:2006399-2014936 GCF_000951045.1 Mandrillus leucophaeus
ATATGATATTGAACTTAATTGAATGATAGGTTTAAATTCTTCTGTGAGTATAACACAGAGACTCTTGTAACCTTTATTTAATTGTGAACATAAATTTATTGTTTTCATCCATGTTACTCTAAGGTACTTTCTAATGAATCTCTTCTTTGGAATTTGGTATTTCTTTGAAAATACTGACTGACATCACTTAATATTGTAGTGTAAACAATAACAACAACATAAAATCAAAAACATACCTCCAAAGTAGCTGAAAGAACATTGAAAAGACTTATAAGATTGGTGATGAGTTGATGGGTGCAGCAAACCAATATGGCACATGTATACCTATGTATCAAACCTGCACGTTGTGCACATGTACCCTAGAACTTAAAGTATAATAAAAAAATAAAAACTAAAAAAAAAGATTGGTCGTATCTCTGGATAAGGAAATAGAATGGATAAATGTAGGGAAAGGGGATTTATTTTTTGCTGATGTACTTTGATGGATAACATTTTGAGTATTTGAAAATTCTAGATATATGTGTATATATATATGTATGTATATGTTTGTGTGAGTATATACATATACACATGTGTGTGTGTGTGTATATATATGTATAGGTATACATGTATACTGTATTAGTCTACTTGGGCTGTGTATTAGTCAGTTTGGGCTGGTATTACAACTATGACAAAACCTGAGTAGTTTAACAAATGTTCATTTCTCACAGTTCTGAAAGCTGAGAAGTCCAAAATCAACATGCCAGCAAATGTGGTGTCTTGTGCAGGCCACTTCCTAATTTGCAGATGACCATCTTCTCATTATATCCTAATATGAGGAGATCAAAGAACAATCATCTCTCATGTCTCTTATCATAAGGGCACTAATTCCATTTATGGGGCTTCTACCCTCATTAATTAATTATCTCCCAAAGTACCCACCTACAAATCCTGTCACACTGAAGATTTAGGCTTTAACATATGAATTTTGAGGAGCTATCAATATTCATTTCATAGCATGCCACGCCATGCCCCTGACCCAGACATTCAATTTCCTGGTGTCACCCCAGAATTTTGCTTCCCCCTCCGGCAGGAACCCCTGCTGTCTGGGAAAAGCTGTCCAGAATTCAGTTCCAGTTGACAGGGTATGGCTATGAATCCACCACTCAGTAACATGGCAGACAGGTGGAACCCTGCTGCCACTGCCACACCCATTTCTGAGAAAATTTGTATTGTAACCGATAAGTGTCATGGAGGAGTGTGCCAGGAAAATAAAGTGCCTTCTAATTTTAAGGTTCCTGACTCCAATCGCAGAATGGCTGAGCTAGAGAATTGCTTTCTGGTTTTGCAAACAATCACAGAACTGTACCTTACAACCTACCTCAGCAGTAAGTAATACTACTTATAAGCATTTTTGAGTAACTCCTCTCTGGAGCTCTTTACAACAATTGAGATCTCAGCATAAATGTGAATCTTGTTATAGAGCGATGTAATATCCAACTAAATTCTCTATTCTAAAAGTTCCTAGAATATCCAATAGGCAGTATTTTGTTTTGTTTTGTTAAATTTTGTTTTTTCTGGCAATATAAGATACTAGAGAGGGAAAGAAGGGAAACAGTGTTTCTATGGCTAGTACAAAAATAAAAAATCCTCTTTCCTAAACTGATACTGAAGAAATTTGAGGAGCATGTGTTCTTAGGTCGAGAGGTAGTCTAGAAAGGCAATTGCATACCCAGGACATCCCCTCAACTTCCAGAAGGGAGTAATTAAAGAGAATAAATATTTAAATAATTAGAAAATAACAAAAATAATTGCAAAGAGAAGTGATTATTTCAGGGAGAATGAGATTAAAAGATTTCATCTCTTTTTCCATGAACATTTAACCCAAACATTATAGTCATCAAATCCAGGGGAATCAAATTCAGAATCATAAAATGTAATAATTATCATATTAATTGCTTTCTTAGTAAATTTGATTTAAAAGTATACAAATTGATATTCTATGTAAGTTTAACTGATTCTTAGTGAGATGTGAAAGAAAAAAATAGTAGACTTTGGAATTTCAACTGGGATGAGAGTAGTTAGAAAGACTGTTGCTGCTTTTACATACTATGACCTGCTTGCCATTAACCCCGCTAGCTCTGGATAAAAAGGAGCAGTTTAGAAATGAGAGAAGGAAAACATTCTGGCACAAAAACCTGCTTATTTTTCAAGTCAGTCAGTATGTCACCAGGCCTCTGCAGAGAAATTATCCATCACCATTTGTTCTATTTATGTAGCATCAATAGCCCCATCCAATTCGTGGAGGGGAAAGAACACAAAAATAACTAGTTTCCTCACGAGGAGGAAATCTCATTAAGACAAGTTCCCATTTGTTTTTTGTCATCACTGTATAACTCCCACCTTAACTAAGGCCTGCACATTGTAGGATCTCACTAAATATTTGTTGAATAGTTAATAGATTTATATAATTTGGTCATCCAAGTTTCCACAGTAGACTTGAATATGAGTGTCAGTGGTAGATCCTTTACTTACCGAGGTCCCTGGGTAACTCCTCTGCTTGTCACAGCAGCAATGCAAATGCTTCAGCTGCCACGTGGCTGAGGGGAGCTGCGGCTGAACTGATCCAGGCTTCTCCACAGATACTGTCACTACTCCCCTATGCTATTGCTCATCAGAACCTATTACAAACGAAGTCCTTGGGAATTCAGAGACTAATATGCTCTCTATCCTGTTTCCCACTATGATTTGTGCTTTGTACATGCCTACTTAACAAAAAGATTTAACATCTCATTTCCCACAGCCATATGTTTCACATAATTGTCATTTTATAGATTAACAGCCTTTAGTGAAGTGATAACTAATTAGTGGATAATTCCATTCCATAATTTCTAACTTCCAAATTCAGGGCTCTCTTTTATGTTATTACTAATGTCTTTGTACAGCTCTAAAACTTGAGAATAAGAATAATCCAAAATTTTTAAATTAAATTTAAAAAATAGTCAATGTGATATTAGCAACAAATATGAAATAAGACTCATAATTGTGAAATCAGGGAACCAGAAAAATCATACAGGCAGAAAGCGTGCCTAAATCCAGCAGTGAGAAGGAACAGTGGTGCACATGAGCCTCCGTGGCCAATGAGAAGCACCCAAGTGTACTATGAAGACTGAATTGAATCTTTAGCCTTAGGCTAAAAAATGACATTTTAAAATACCCCATATTTTAAGAGTAGAGACCATAGCTTCCGAAATTTTATTACCTAGCAAAATATTTGCCACAAAATCAATCCTAATGAAAGAGGGAGAAAACTTTAATTTTGAAAACAAAAAATACGGGTTGGTGTAGTCCAACATTTATGGAACCATCTGAGTTTTATAGTGTTGCATTTTGAGTTCCTTGGGAAGCAAATTCCAAAACAGAAATTAGTAGGCAAGATTGCTGCCAGGATTAATACTTGAGGGAGAGGGTACAACAAGCACGACTGGACAGATGGGGTCATTGAACTTCAGTGCAGTCACAATAAGGCCTCAGTTGTTCCTGCGGAAGAAGCTGTAATGGCCCTCTAGAATTGCCTCAAGTTGGAGGGACAGGACTGGGTTTATATACCCTTGCATAGCCGAGACATTTGATGCAGGAATCCTGTGGAAAGGACATAGGGCTAATAAAAACCCAGTTAATGCTATGACCCATGGCTGCTTGACAAAATCTAGTTTATTTTTTTCTATTATGTGCCTCCAACTATTTAAGACATTGTAAGACAAAACATTTTGCTCAAATAGGTCACATAAATTTTTTGCAAAACAGCCAAATATTCCAGCCAAATGTACAAAGATATGGAACATAGACTGTGCCCAGCTGAGATTAATGACACATACCAAGCAGAAACACAGACAGAAGATATTAAGGTAAAGTGTTAGTTGTTTCAACAGTCTGTCTTCCTCACACTAAGCTGTATCCTTTAAAGGGAATTCTGTTGTACTAACTGTTTCTTTTTCTCTTCTTGACCTTCAATAAATATTCTGTCTGTGTCACCTTTGTTTGCAGCGTGTGGTGGTTAATTTCATGTGTCAGTTTGAGAAGGCCACAGAGTACCCAGATGAAACATTGTTTCTGCATATGCCAGATGAGATTCATACTTGAATCAATAGACTCAGTAAACTAGATTGTCCTCCCCATTGTGATTGGGCATCATCTAATCCATTCAGGTTCTGAATAGAGTAAAAAGCAGGAAAAAGAGAAATTTTCCCTCCCACTCCCCAACCTCGCTTCACTGCATAAACTGTGAAATGCCATTTCATCTTCCCCTGCCCTCAGACTGAGATTGACATCATCGGCTCCCCTGGTTCTCAGGACTAGATTACAACACTAGCTTTCCTGAGTCTCTAGCAACTTACAGACTGAAAACTGCAGATCTTCTCAGCCTCCATGATCCATGAGCCAATTTCTCATATTCATATATTTCATTGGTTCTGTTTATCTGGAGAACCTTTACTAGTAAATATTTTGGTAGCAAAAATGAATCTTGAGAAACAGACTTTAAGGATAAGTTTTCTGAATTGGTTCTTGGGTTTCTGGAACTGGCTTTCTAATATGATTAGATTTAAAGACACTAGTGACTCTAATTTCAGTAGTAAGAGAGCATTGATAGTCCATGGAATTATGAACTGTTTACAGAAATATACAAAATATCTGTATTGCTTGCTCCTAATCAACCTCTTATAAGAATGACTTATAAGAAGAAAGGAGCCAGGTAACTGTATACGCCTTTACACATTTTTGGAGCACTAACAAATATAATGGAATTGTTGGTTGCTCCTAATGTCCCTGGGCAAAGTGGGGAAAGAAAAAGATGAGCTCAGGGATTCAAATTCCCAGCTGAAGAGCCCCCTAAATGACACAAGAGATTCTATCTATACCCTGAAGGAGACATTTATTTCCTGTAGCTGCAGAGCTAAAATTCCTGAAAATGAAACACAGAACATCAACTTGACCAGCTGAATTACAATACAAATGAAACTTCCAGCCTCCCAGAGTGTATAATGTTAATATGACAGCATTGACTGGAAGGGAATGGGATTCTATCAGTTGAAATGGGGACATTTGGGAAGACCATGATGAAGTTGAGGGCATTGAGCCCTCAAACTTGGATGAGTCTTCTTCACCAGTAAATAAGTCTCCCTACCCCAGTGGAGTGACTCTCCCACCCTCAGCAGAATTGACCTCCCTATTCATCCCCAGCAGAAATCTCCACCCACGGTAGTATCAGCTTTTCTACCTCATCTGAGAAGAGTAATCCTGCATTACCTGAGAAAAAAACTAATACCTTCCTGCCAGAGGCAGCTGCCATGCAAGACAATGCTAATTCTTGGGACTTACTACCCACACTACTTTTTTTCTAGACCCATAACTAGACTCAAGTCTTAGCAGGTCTTTAAAAGAGAGGTATGATGTTTGACCCATGAGAAAGTACATTACACTCCAAAGGAAATGATTGAGTTTTCTAACTAATACAGATAGAAAACTAGGGAACATGTGTAGAAATGGAAACTAAATGTGTGCAATAATGATGGACAAGTTATAAAGTTGGATCAGGTCTAACTTTATTGACATGGGCTCACTATGCAGGTTCTACACTTAATGTTACAGTTTGGAAGCTACAAAGGGCTGGAGTAGTTTGATTTGTTGGTTGATTGTTTAGCTGAAACACAGACCAAAAGATGGCCAACAGTGAGTAAACCAAATATTCAGGACATATCTTTGTTTCATATAGAGGGAGAAATTAACAGCTTATGGAGATTGGAATGTTAGGGTAGATTTGTCATTTAGGATGTACTCATCCATACTAGGAAGGTCTAGAAAACATATCTTTTACCAATAATATGATAAATAAATTTGTGAGGGGAGCCTCAGTATCCCTGAAGAACTCTGTGATTACTCTTCTCTGAAGGGCAGACCTTGCAGTGAGAACTATAGTCACTGAATTAGGAAACCTAAATGGAATGGAAGTAATCGGATCTGTGGGTGGCAGAGGCTTAGTGGTAGTGTTCAAATACAAATAGTAAGATGGATGTGGTTGCCATAATACATCATAGAGTCAAAGCATCAATTAGAACAGTCAGACTCTTACAAACTCATGGCATTGGCTAATCGATTATGGTGTTCCTTAAAATGAAATACATAGGAAACCTAATAAACACTTACCAGATCTGTATAAACAAAATTTCTAGGTCAAGTGAACAAAAGACTAACTTAAGTTATAAAAACAGTCATGGCCCCTCATCCAATTCTCAGACTTGAGTTAGTTTATAAACTCAGAACTCTTTGAGTGAAGATGAGGTTACGTCCCTTTGAGGAAGAAGTCTCCAGGACATGTCATAGATCTTCATGGCAGCTGCTCCTATCACAGACCCAAAAGTCTAGGAGAAAAAAAATGGTTTCACGGGCTGGGCCCAGGGTCCCCATGCTGTGTGCAGCCTAGGGACTTGGTGCCCTTCATCCCAGCCACTCCAGCCATTGTTACAAGGGACCAAGGAATAGCTCGACCCATGGTTTCAGAGGGTGCAAGCCCCAAACCTTAGCAGTTTCCATGTGGATGGGCCTGTGGGTGCACAGAAGTCAAGAATTGAGGTTTGGGAACCTTGGCCTAGCGTTTCAGAAGATGTGTGGAAACCCATGCATGCCCACGAGGAAGTTTGCTGCAGGGGCGGGGCTCTCATGAATAACTTCCGCTGGGGCAGTGCAGAAGGAAAATGTGTGGTCAGAGCCCCCATACAGAGTTCCTACTGGACTCCACCTAGTGGAGCTATGAGAAGAGGGCCACCAACCTCCAGACCCCAGAATAGTAGATCCACCAACACCTTGCACCGTTCACCTGGAAAAACTGTAGACACTCAACGCCAGCCTGTGAAACCATCTAGGAGAGACGCTGTACCCTGCAATGTCACAGGGGCGAAGCTGCCCAAGCCCATGGAAACCTGCCTCTTGCATCAGTGTGACCTGAATGTGAAACATGAAGTCAAAGGATATCATTTTGGAGTTTTAAGATCTGACCACCCTGCTGGATTTTAGACTTGCATAGGGCCTATAGTCCCTTTGTTTTGGCCAATTTCTCCCATTAGGAATGGCTGTATTTAGCCAATGCCTGTACCCCCATTGTATCCAGGGAGTAATTAACTTGGTTTTGATTTTACATGTTCATAGGTGGAAGGGACTTGCCTTGTCTAAGATGAGACTTTGGACTGTGGATTTTTGAGTTAATGCTGAAATGAGTTAGGATTTTGGGGGACAGTTTGGAAGGCATGATTGGTTTTGAAATGTGAAAATATGAAATTTGGGAAGAGCCAGGGGCGGAATGATATGGTTTGGCTCTGTATCTCTACCCAAATCTCATGTTGTAGCTCCCATAATTCCCACATGTTGTGGTAGGGACCTGGTGGAGGATAACTGAATCATGCGGGTGGGTCTTTCCCACTCTGTTTTCATGATAGTGAATGTGTCTCATGAAATCGGATGGTTTTAAACATGGGAGTTTCTCTGCACAAGCTCTCTCTTTGCCTGCTCCCATCCGTGTATGGTGTGACTTGCTCCTCCTTGCCTTCTGCCATGATTGTGAGGCCTCTACAGCCATGTGGAACTGTAAGTTCAATAAAGCTCTTTCTTTTTTAAATTGCCCAGTCTTAGGTATGTCTTTATCAGCAGCATGAAAACAGACTAATACATATCCTTTGCCAACTTTTTAATGTGGTTATTTGTTTTTTACTTGTTTGTTTTTTTAAGTTGCTTATAGATTCCAGGTATTAGGCCTTTATCAGATGTATAGTTTGCAAATACTTTCTCCCATTTGGTAGGTTGTCTGTTTACTCTGTTGATAGTTTCCTTTGCTGTGCAGAAGCTCTTTAGTTTAATTAAATCCCACATGTCAATTATTGTTTATGTTGCAGTTGCTTTTAGGGACTTTGACAAAGATTATTTGCCAAGACCAGTGTCAAGAAGGGTACTTCACGAGTTCTGTTCTGAGCTGTTTATAGCTTGAGGTATTACATTTAAATCTGTAATCCAGTTTGAGTTGATTTTTGTATATGGTGAAAAGTAAGGGTCCACTTTCATTCTTTTGCATATGGTTAGCCAGTTATCCAGCACTTTTTATTGAATAGGGAGTCCTTTCCCCATTGCTTGTTTCTGTGGACTATGTAAAAGATTGCGTGGCTTTATTTCTGAATTTTCTATTCTATTTCGTTGGTCTATATGTTTGTTTTTGTACTAGTATCATGCTGTTTTAGTTACATAGCCTAATAATATAGTTTGAAGTCAGGGAGTGTGATGCCTCAAGCTTTTTTCCTTTTTGTTGGTGGTGGTGGTTTTTTTTGTTTTGTTTTGTTTTCTATAGGATTGCTTTGGCTATTTGGGCTCTTTTTTAGTTTCGTATGTGTTTTATTATAAAACATTATTCTAGTGCTTTCTAATTCTGTGAATAATGATGTTGATAGTTTGATGTGAATAGCAATGGATCTATAAGCTGCACTGCACAGAGTCTTTAGTGTTTTCTCCATATGGAA
>NW_012104809.1:2014986-2038861 GCF_000951045.1 Mandrillus leucophaeus
GTTTTTTTAAGTTGCTTATAGATTCCAGGTATTAGGCCTTTATCAGATGTATAGTTTGCAAATACTTTCTCCCATTTGGTAGGTTGTCTGTTTACTCTGTTGATAGTTTCCTTTGCTGTGCAGAAGCTCTTTAGTTTAATTAAATCCCACATGTCAATTATTGTTTATGTTGCAGTTGCTTTTAGGGACTTTGACAAAGATTATTTGCCAAGACCAGTGTCAAGAAGGGTACTTCACGAGTTCTGTTCTGAGCTGTTTATAGCTTGAGGTATTACATTTAAATCTGTAATCCAGTTTGAGTTGATTTTTGTATATGGTGAAAAGTAAGGGTCCACTTTCATTCTTTTGCATATGGTTAGCCAGTTATCCAGCACTTTTTATTGAATTGGGAGTCCTTTCCCCATTGCTTGTTTCTGTGGACTATGTAAAAGATTGCGTGGCTTTATTTCTGAATTTTCTATTCTATTTCGTTGGTCTATATGTTTGTTTTTGTACTAGTATCATGCTGTTTTAGTTACATAGCCTAATAATATAGTTTGAAGTCAGGGAGTGTGATGCCTCAAGCTTTTTTCCTTTTTGTTGGTGGTGGTGGTTTTTTTTGTTTTGTTTTGTTTTCTATAGGATTGCTTTGGCTATTTGGGCTCTTTTTTAGTTTCGTATGTGTTTTATTATAAAACATTATTCTAGTGCTTTCTAATTCTGTGAATAATGATGTTGATAGTTTGATGTGAATAGCAATGGATCTATAAGCTGCACTGCACAGAGTCTTTAGTGTTTTCTCCATATGGAATCACATCATTAGCAATAGAGATAGTTTGAATTCTTGTTTTTCTGTTTGAATGCCTTTTATTTCTTTCTCTTGCCTGATTGTTCCAGCTAAAGTCAAAATATTCATTAAAAGAAAGAACTGAACTGAACTCCTGAAATTGAAAACTTCTCTATGAGAATATCATAATACAATTGGAAGTATTAACAGCAGAATTGACTAAGATGAGGAAAATATCCCAGAACTCAAAGACCAGTTATTTGAATCAAATCAGTCAGGCAAAAATAAAAAATAAAATAAAAATAAACAAAATATTTGAGAAATGTGGGATTATGTAGAGAGATCAAATCTATGACTCATCAGCGTTCCTGAGAGAAAAAGATAGCAAGCAAATTGGAAAACACATTTGAAGATACAGTCCCTGAAAATTTTCCAATCTTGCTAGAGAGGTGGATATGAAAATTCAAGGAATACAGAAAACCTTTGTAAGATACTATGCAGGATGACCATTCCCAAGGCATGCAGTAATAAGATTCACCAAGGTCAGTGCAAATGAATAAATATTAAAGGCAGCTAGAGAAAAAAGGTCATGTCACTTACAAAGGGAGCTCCATCAGACTAGTAGCTGACCTCTCAGCAGAAACCTTAAAAGTCAGAAGAGATAGGGGACCTCCAAAGAAATGAAATTCCCACCAAGCATTTCATAGCCGACCAAACTAAGCTTCATAAGCACAGGAGAAATAAAATCTTTCTCAGACCAGCAAACACTAAGACAATTTGTTGCCACCAGATAAGCCTTACAAGAGGTCTTTAAGGGAGTGATAAACACGGAAACAAAAGATTGATACCTGCTACCACAAAAACACGCTCAAGCAATAACCCACAGACAATATAAAGCAATTATACAATAAAAGTGTGCAGGAATTTTTATTGCCTTTCATTTTCATAAGATATCATACTGATCCATTACATTGATGATTTTATACTGTTTGGATCTAGTGGGCAAGAATTAGCAACTACTCTTGACTTATTGGTAAGACATTTCTGTGTCAGGGTGTGGGGAATAAATCCTACTAAAGTTCACAGACCTATATCTCAGTGAAACTTTTAGGGATCCAGTGATAATAAGCATTTCTAGATATTCCTTCTAACATGAAGGATTAGTTGCAGCTAGCTCCTCCTACAACCAAAAAAAATGCAGAATTCCTAGTGGGTCTCTTTCGATTTTGGAGGCAACGTATTTCTCATTTGAGTAGGTTACTCTGGATCATTAGCCAAGTTCCCAGAACACTACTAGTTTTGAGTGAGTTCCATAACAAGGGAAGGCTCTGCAACAGGTCCAGGCTGCTGTGCATGCTACTCTGCCTCTTGAGCCATGCCTCTTGAGCCATATGATCTAGCAAATCCAATGGTGCTTAAAGTGTCAGTGGTAAATAGGGATGATATATGGAGTCTTGGGCAGACCTCTATAAGTGAATCACAATGCAGGGTTTTAGGATTTGGGATCAAGATGCTGCCATTCTCCGTAGATGATCACACTCCTTTTCAGAAACAGCTCTTGGCCTGCTAGTAGGTGTTAGTAGAGACTGAATGCTCAATCATGGGCTACCAAGTAACCATGCAACCTGAGCTACTCACCATAAATTGAGTATTATTTGACTCATTAAATCATAAAGTTGACTGTGCATAGCAATCCTTCTTGATCAAATGGAAGTGGTATGTGACTGGACCTGAGGAGGCCCTGAAGGCAAAAGTAAGTTACTTGAAGGTCTCGAAGGCCCCTAGTTCCTCTCTGCTGTTTTAACTCTTGCTATGCTGTTTTAATTCTCAGAGCTTGTACCTGTAGCCTCATGGCAGGTTCTCTATGGTCAACTGAAGGAAGAGAAGACTTGAGCCTGGTTTACAGATGGCTGTGCATTATATGCAGGCACCACCTTAAAGTAGACAGCTATAGCACTATCGACCCTCTCTGGGACTTTGAAAGATGGTTATAAAAGAAAATCCTCTTAGTAAGCAAAATTTTTAGTAATGTACCTAGTTGCTCATTTTCCTTAGGAGGAGAAATGACCAGATATGCAATTGTATACCAACTTATGGGCTGTTTCAGTGATTTAGCTGAATGGGTGGGGACTTGGAAGAAATGTTATTCAAAAATTGACAATAAAGTAATTTTGGAGACAGGTAAGTGGATAGATATTTCTGAGTGGGTTAAAAAAAAAAAGAAGATATTTATATCTCCTGTAAAGGCACACCAAAGACTGACTTCAGTAGAGGATGATTTTAATAATCAAGTTGATAAGATGACCCTTTTTATGGATATAAGCAACACTCTTTCTGCAGCCCCTCCTGTGATTGCCCAAAGGGCTAATGCACAAAGACATCACAATAGCAGGGTTGGAGGTTAAAAGCATGGGTTTAGCAACATTCACTTCCACTCACTAAGACCTAGCTGTCTATGGCCATTGTTAAGTGCCCAATCTGTCAGCGGCAGAGACCACCACTTAGCCCTAAATGTAGTGCCATTCCTCAGGTTTATTAGCTAGTTACCTGGTGGCAGGTAGATTACATTGCATTATTTCCATCTCAGAAGAAACAATGTTTTGTTTATATGAGAATAGACACTTACTCTGATTACAAATTTGCATTCTCTGCATGCAGAGCTTCTACCAAAAAATACTACCTGTGGGCCTACAGAATGCTTAATGCACCATCCTGATATTCTATACAGCATTGTTTCTGATCAAGAAACTGATATCACAGCAAAAGAAGTGAACAATGGATCCATGTTCATCCATTCATTGGTCTTACCATGTTCCTTACCTTCCTGAAACAGCTGTCTTGTTAACAGGTCAAATGGCCTTTTGAAGATTCAGTTACAGTGCTAGCTGAATAGCAATACCTTGCAGGGTTGGAATAAGGTTCTCCAGAAAGCTGTACATACTCTGAATCAACATCCAATATATGGTGCTTTTTCTCCCATAGCTGGGAGTCACAGGTCCAGGAATCAAAGGTGGTAATGGGATTGGCACCACTCACTCTTACTTTGTGGCACCACTCACTATTGTCCCTCATGTCTCACTAGCAAAATTTTTGCTTTCTGTTTCAACAACCTTATGCTCTGCTACACTAGAGGTCTTAGCTCCAAAGGAGGTACTGCTTCTACCAGGAGACACAAGAATCATTCAATTTAACTAGAGATCTGTGTTTTCAGTAGTTCTACCCTGATTAGGTCCATGTACTTTTCCACTGTCCTTACTCACAGGGCATGTTTTCACTAAGAGATATCCTAAGAGATATCCTGTATTCCAGAAATACTTCTACTTACCTCTATTGTGGAGTGGTTCAATTTCCTCTTGATAGTCAGGATCAATTGCTTCAGCCATCCCAGTAGTTTCCTCCTATGGCTGTTGATTCAGAAGTTTGGAGAGTCCAAAAATGTAGCAAACTACAACTGCCTGAGGTGCTTGCTGAAGGCAAAGGAACTATAGAATGAGTAGAGAACTAAGATAGTTAAAAGTACTAGCTACAATACCAAGACCAGTTTTTTAAAAAATAGACTGTAATTGTCAAGAGTATTTCTTCCTTCATGTGTGATGAATACTTTGTGTCTGTGTGTGTGTGTGTGTGTGTGTGTGTGTGTATGGGTGTGTGTGAAATATCTTTTTTTTTCTTTTCTCTCTTATCATTTTTGTAACATAAAATGTATTAACTTATTTAAGTATTTAAATTTGTCTATTTAAATATTTTATATTACAATCATTAATTATTTTACATCATAGTATTTCATATTTATATTACAGGATATTAAGAAGAGTAAACATCACTCAAAGACTTTACCTCCTCTTCTTGGAAAAGGGTTAGTGCATTTTTTGTTGTAAGCAGAGTAGTCATATCATTTTAAGTGAAATCATGACCTTGTTAGTGCCTTTATTTGGATATTAAGTGTGGTTTAAGGGTATGTATATGGATGCCAAGTTCATAAGTTGTGAACTTGTGATGGTTAATTGTACGTGTCAACTTCACTAGGCTACAATGTATCCAGATATCTGATCAAGCATTATTTCTTGGTGTTTCTGTGAGGGTGTTTCTAGAGGAAATTAACACTTGAATAATGGATATGGAGTGAGTAAAGCAGATGGCCCTCCTCAATGTGAGTGTGGATTTTTTCAACTTATGAAAAAAATGTGGCATCTTTCAACTTATTGAGGGCCTGAACAGAACAAAAGTGGAAAAAGTTCCAAATTGCCCTCCTCAGCCTACTTGCTTAAGCTGGAACGTTGATATTCTCCTGCCCTTAGCAGTCCTGGTTCTCAGATCTTCAGACATGGATGGGAGTCTATATCACCAGCCCTCTGTCTCATAGGCCCTAGAACTATACTACCAGCCTTGCTGTGTCTCCAGCTTGCAAATGGCATATGGTGGGATTTCTTAGGCTCCATAATTGCATAAGCCAGTATCTTATTTTATATACACATGCATTTTTAACATATATGTAATTTCCTATTGGTTCTGTTTCTCTGGAGAATCCTGACTAGTACATATGGAAAAGGAGAGAAACAAGAGGCCATATGTAGACTATAAGAAATAGATGTTTGGGTAGAAAATAAAGAATGAGGGAGACAGTCTGAGATACAACTGCCATCCCTGGGGAACATATTAGAAGTGGTAAGAGATATTGGTAATGTGTTTCATGATCCATTAAGCACATAGTATCCTCTTTAACTACCATTACTTTATTTGGATAATTTGCTGAGTCTAAAACTTGTAATTGCTTATACATACACACATATGTATTTTTTTTCTTTATTGTAAGAGACTTTACCATTTTTCAAGGAGAACACAGTTAATGGAACAGCTAGGCTTCCAATTACATTTGCATGTAAAAAGAAAACTTGAAAAATAAATAGAACCTAACAATTCCAGAAACAAAAGTAACACCTTGATTAATATAAATATGCATATGGATTATAGTCTTATCTTTGTGTTTCCAGAGACATTTTGTGTATATAAAGTATATATATTTTTCTCTTTTTTTGCATGAATGTTTGCATTTTGCAGGTTCTTACACTTTGCACTTTTTTCAGTGAATTTAGCCTAGTAATCAGATCATATCTAGTTTGTAGTAAGCTTCTCTTTTTAATGGTTGCATATTATTTTATTATGTGTACCTACTTAATAAAATATGTTATTTTTTTTTTCCAATTTTCCCTATATAACAGATAACTAGGTCTCTATCTAAATATTTGCTTTCCCGTTCATAGTATAGATATACTACTTGGAAGCAGATGCTCAATCTGAGACTATATATCCAAGACCCTTTTTAATCTAGTGGTCATGCGATTAGGTCTTACCAATATAATGTGAAAATAAGTTATATGTCTCTTCTGGGGAAGTACTTTTAAGGAGTATGCAGGCTTCCTCCATCTTCTTTTTCTCCCTACTACCAGCTAGATGCAGAGCACAATGAATGACACTAAATACAGAACATTGTTCTGTCCTCAGCCCCAATGTTAAGTGTAACAATGTGAATTCATTCATTGTCTTTTATGCTCTTCCACATCTTTCTGGAAAAGGGAATGTGGGAGGTAATTTAAAAAAGAAATTTGCATGTTTAAGAAATGTAGGTTTGTTTTTTTTTTTCAGTTTTCGTTATTGAATGATACTGTGACTTGGTATAAAATTTTAAGAAAGAAGTAATTTTTGTTCAGAATTTTGAAGACATTGCTACATTGTCTCTTAATGCCTAGGGTTGTTGTTAATAAATACGAAGTCATCTGGTTCCACTCCATTGCATGTAATCTGTAATTTGTTTGTTTTGTTTTCTCCTACCTTAAAATATTTCAGAATATTCTCTTTATACTTGATAGTCCGACATTTAATGGGGTGATTTTTCTTCTCTTGGACAGGGCATTTCATGGCACCTTTTAAACTACAAGCTGAGAAATTTTCTTGAATTATTTAAATAATGAATTCTTTCTTCCCATTTGTTATTTTCCAGGGGTCTTATTCAAATGCTGCACCTTCTGGGAAATACCTCCCAGAAGGTATATATTACATTCATTTCCTTTTGTGAATGATTCCTTCTATTACTTCCCATAGATTCTATATGTTTCCATAGATATTTCACCATTACTATTGTTTTTAACCTCCAAACAGCATTTTTTTATTCCTAGAGTGTGTATTTTCTTAGCACATCCTATATTACTTTATATATGTAATATTCTCCCATTTCTCTCTGACAATATTAATAAGAATAACTTTTCTTTTAGTTTTTTTTCTATTTATTTTTCCTCCAAGTTGATTTTTTGTTTGTTTGCTTATTTTGTATTCTAACCTTCACCTTAAATTTATACTACTTATCTGTTAGGTTGTTGCTAATGATAGAGATTGTGGAGCTAGTTATAATTTGGAAGCTTTGAATGGGTGAGACTTGTCAAATTTGAGCTTCCACATAGCATGACTCAGGAAGGTAAGTTATTGGGGTACACCAGATAGCAAAATCTTTAATCTTTTCCCTTAATATGTTCAGGTTTCCAACAACAGAAATGTTCTAGCTTCTTGTCTAGAGGGTAGAAGTCAATATGTTAAACTTGGAAGAAAATGTAAGAAGCAAATGTGAGAAGAGAGAAGACAGTCTGTCATTCAGCATAAGTGTGCATAAATTAATTTAAACTTCTGAGTTCAGAATGGACACTCTTTCCAAAAATAAGTCTTCAGACTTTTGCTCTAAGAAGTGAGAATCACCATCCAGATACATGGAGAGGAGAGGAAACCCAGGAATCTTGTCTTTCCCTTTTGTCCTTCTTATTTTAACTTCCCCAGCTCCTTATCCTAACCTAATGCCCTCTTGAGGGTTCCTGGGACTGGAATTGTTGGATAAGGATTAGGCTTCATTCGATCTGCGATCTGCTAAGTCAGCTCGCTCATCCACCTACTTGTATTGTTTTGGTTTCCTCTACTTCTCAACCCTTGAATGTTGTATTTCTTTCTTTGTTTAGTTTTAATGATTTTAGTACAATTAGATGTATATATTGTATCTATATATATGTATATAGATCTCCTGTCTACATTTCTACCTACTACATTGTAGAACCATGAGGAATAAATTTTAAAAAAATAGTAAACTCAGCACTTTGTATGTAGTAAGTGCTGAATATATTTGATACTTACTATAATTCCACTAGACTCAGACTTCAACAAGAGAAAAAACTATGTCAATCGCTTTTTTATCCAAGCCCTTAGCACAACTTGGCACCTTGAAAAAGATCACAGAGTCAATATTTCTTTAATCACATGTTGAGTAAGTGAATGAATAAATTAAAAGTAAAAATTATCAAACATCAATGAATCTGAAAGACATCCTGGTCATGAGTTTTGGGCTTTGCAGTAGGCAGTGGCTATTTATAGCAGCCAGGAGCCCTGGAGGAGAGCTTCAAACTCAGATCATTTTTCATTATAGTTTCAACTTTGTTATCAATTAAATAAACTGGAGAAGGCAATGAACATGTTCTTTTCTTCCTTTCTTTTACATGATCATAATATTGCCAATCTATCTCATAAGTTTGTTTCATCCAGTGAGATAATATACATGGAAATATGGTGACAATTATAAATTTCTTAATTTATTAATTAATAAATGGTAGCATCAGTGAGTCTATGCATTGCCTATTGCCTATTCATTACTTATTGATTTATGAAAATGTCAGTATTGTGTCTTCTTCACCTGAGAGGGAACTTACTGTGGTGTTAAAAGCTTGGGCTCTGGAACAGACTGCCTACATCCAAATCTTACAGTAATGTTTCCTTGGGCAAGCTACTTAACGTTTCTATGCCTGTTTATTTTGTTTTAAAATGAAGAATTGCCGCATAAAGTTGTTTAATAAATTAAGTATATGTAAAGTTCTATAAATTGGACATATGCAAAAAAACCTAGTATTCAGTTTATAATGTATGACCTCAATACACGTTAGCTATTATTTACATATTACCTATCATATATTCAATATATAGAGGCTCTAGCCAACACTTTGTATATGTAAAAGTTCATGCTTGGATTGTTATTTTTCATGCTTACATTTTTATATGCTAACTCTCTTCAACTCTTTTCTTTATTTCCTTTAAATTTTATTTGTTTATTTATTTTTAAAGATAGAGTCTCACTATTTGTCCAGGATGATCTTGAATTGCTAAACTCAAGAAATCTTTCTGCCTCAATCTCCCAAGTAGCTGAGGTTGGCACAAGCCAATATGCCCAGTTCATTGAATGCTCTCAAAACACAACTTTTGACTGGAAAAATACCTGTCATATATGTGCTTCTTATTTCTGCTTTTTGACCAACATTGTTACAGAGTTTCTTGCATAAAGCTCTTCGGAATATGTGAGGTCTGATTGTTAATTTAACCTTAAAGAGAATAGAAAATTAGGATGTAAAAAAATTAACATGATAAAACATTTTATACAGTAAACATAGAAGTTATAAATAACCAATTTATTGGAAAACACACATTTTCTTACAAGAAAAAAATCACAATTTTGTATTTTTTTATTTGGTTTAAATTCAATTCAAATTTACACACTTGAGTTGTAAATTGAAGATATTAGTTGATAAAACTATTTTCTACTTAAATTATCAACATAGTTCCAACATTTGAAAACACATATTTTTAAGGCAGAATTTGAGTTTTCAAAATTTTTACTTGGGACTGACCTGAGTTGTATTAAAAATTTATAATATGCCTTACTTTTAAACTTTCCTATCTTTTCTATACTATGTAAATCTAATCTATAGCTATTCTGAATGCAATTGGCTTTGGAATTAAGGTTTCATTTTAGCTAAAAATGTTAATTCCTAGTTAATAAATCATTTGAATTTTAAGGAACAAGTTTAATTCCCCAATTAAAACTATGGGAGAAAATTGCTGTTCTAACATATCAAATACTTTTAAGAAAGTCATTTTCCAAGTATAATACGTCCTATTCTATGACTAGCACTGAATTAGGTTGTTAGAATTCACAGATTTCAACATGCTGTCTGAGACTGCAACATAAACATCATGAAGTTTGTGGAGACAGAACAGCTAGATGCCTGGTAAGAAGCATTTTAAAATCAATTTGGAGGGAATCTTTGATTTTTCCCATAATATGAATCCTTCCTCCTTAGTTATGCAAGACTATGTGAAGTAGTGCTGTCTGGAGGACAACTTGTGATAGCTACATCCTGTGGTGGTGGTGACCAGAAGCAGTGACTTGGTCTACCTGGTCTACTCTTGTGCTAAAAAATGCTCATTGTCCTTCCTGTTCTTGGCCCTGTGGAGCTACTTTGATTCTTGCAAGACTTCCAAGTCTAATTCTCTAGGCAGCTATTTATTCAGTGAGCCACTTCTTTTCTTCCATTCTATTCTACTTAAGATAACAGTAATCAGTTTCCGTTGCTTGCAATCAGGATTCCTAAATGGATATAATGATACCACAGTGCAGTGGAATGTGGTAAAGATTTGGAGTTAATCAGACTCATGTCTTGTTTGTGCTATTTCTTACCTAAAAATGGTCTCAAATTACCCCTAGTGCCTCATTCTCCTCATTTATAAAATTGAATTTATATTACTTACACCAGAGAGTTGTTTTACAGATTGAAATAATAATAGCATCTAACACAGTGTCTGACACATAGGATTGGACAATGGTAAAGAAATAGTCATCCAAACACCCTTGGATCATTTCTTTTTGCATTTAACCCTTCCTGAATCACTGAAATACCCTCTTGAGAAATTCACTGTGAACTGGAAATGTATTTGACAATATACATTGCGGTGCAGAACTTTAAGCTTTTTAAAGAAAAGTTGAATGTTGTATCGTTAGCCTTGAAAAGGTATTTTCACACCTTTAGACACTTGGAACAAGTGTGAATACGAATTTTGGTATTGATGAAAATATAATCATCTCACTATTAGAAGGGAGTAAGTGCCTTTTGCTCCCTTCTTGATCTCCATGATGAGGAATGTCTTTTCCTAGGCCTTTCTCCACTCACTTAAAACCTCTACCTTTTCTCCTCTTATTGACTATAGGGAACACACATTCTCCCACTGTCACTATCCCACTACCACGGCAAGAGCCTGCCCCAGATCAGCATTGCCTAGAACTGACTGAGCAACTTTCCCTATACCTAAAATTCATATAGTAGTCCCATTTATCTTTTACACTAAGTTGTGTACCCTTACCTAAATTTATCAGTAGTAAAGGTGATGTTTAGACTCCTTATTCTCTCTGTTATTTCTCAAATTGCACCGAAGCTTGATGGAGAAGAGACACGGTGCTTATGAGACGATCCTCGCCTGGAGCCCAGCACCTCAAAGGAGGCTAAAAGAGTTTCTGGTTTGCTTAAAGATTCAATTGTCCTAACTAAATCTTTTCAGACTTGATTAGTTGCATTTACAAGACACCATACATTAGAGTTGCTTCTATAGCAAAAAGTAAAAATGCCTTTGACTGTGCACTTGTAAGGTGAGTAAGGCTGGCAGATAATTCTCTGTGGGTAACAACATGGTGAATTTATATTTAGGAAACCCCATCGTCTCAGCCCAAAAATTCCTTAAGTTGATAAGAAACATCAGCAAAGTCTAAGGACACAACATCAATGTACAGAAATCACAAGCATTCCTGTACATCAATGATAGAGAGCCAAATCATGAGTGAATTCCCATTCACAATTGCTACACAGAATAAAATACCCAGGAATATAACTTGCAAGGGATGTGAAGGACTTCTTCAAGGAGAACTGCAAACCACTGCTCAAGGAAATAAGAGAGGACACAAACAAATGGAAAAATATTCCATGCTCATAGATAGGAAGAATCAATATCATGAAAATGGCCATATTGCCCAAATTAATTTATAGACTTAATGATGTCCCCATCAAGCTAACATTGACTTTCTTCACAGAATTAGAAAAAAATACTTTAAATTTCATATGGAACCAAAAAAGAACCCATATAGCCAAGAAAATCATACTCAAAAAGAACAAAGCTAGAGTACTATACTATAGTAGTATTCATACTATACTACAAGGCTAGCGTAACCAAAAGAGCATGGTACTACTACCAAAACAGATATACAGACAAATGGAACAGAACAGAGTCCTCAGAAATAATGCCATACATCTACAACCATCTGATCTTTGACGAACCCGACAGAAACAAGCAATGGGGAAAGGATTCCCTATTTAATAAGTGGTGTTGGGAAAACCGGCTAGCCATCTGCAGAAAACTGAAGCTGGACCCCTTCCTTACACTTTATACAAAAACTAATTCAAGATGGATTAAAGATTTAAATGTAAGACCTGAAATTATAAAAATCCTACAAGAAAACCTTGGCAATCCCATACAGGACATAGGCATGGACAAAGACTTCATGACTAAAACACTAATAGAAATGGCAACAAAAGCCAAAATTGACAAATAGGATCTAATTATATACTAAAGAGCTTCTGCACAGCAAAGAAACTATCATCAGAGTGAACAGGTAACCTAAAGAATGGGAGAAAATTTTTGCAACGTATCCACCTGACGAAGGACTAATATCCAGAACCTACAAAGAACTTAAACAAATTTACAAGAAAAAAATCAGACAACACCATCAAAAAGTGAGCAAAGGCTATGAACAGACACTTCTCAAATGAAGACATTTATGTGGACAAGAAACATAAAAAAAAAAAAATTCATCATCAGTGGTCATTAGAGAAATGCAAACCAAAACCACAATGAGATACCATCTCACACCAGTTAGAATGGCGATCATTAAAAGTCAGGAAACAACAGATGCTGGAGAGGATGTGGAGAATTAGGAACCCTTTTACACCATTGGTGGGACTGTAAATTTAGTTCAACCATTATGGAAGACAGTGTGGTGATTCCTTAAGGATCTAGAACCAGAAATTTCATTTGACCCAGCAATCCCATTACTGGGTATATATCCAAAGGATTGTCAATCATTCTATTATAAAGACACATGTACATGTATGTTAACTGCAGCACTGTTCACAATAGCAAAGACTTGGAACCAACACAAATGCCCATCAATGAGACTGGATAAAGAAAATGTGGCACATATATCCCATAGAATACTATGCAGCCATAAAAAGGATGAGTTCATGTCCTTTACAGGGACATGGATGAAGCTGGAAACCATCCTTCTTAGCAAACTGACACAGGAACAGAAAACCAAACACCACGTGTTCTCACTCATAAGTGGGAATTGAACAATGAGAACACATGGACACAGGGAGAGGAACATTACACAGTGGGGCTTGTCAGGAGTTGGGGGGCTAGTGGAGGGATAGCATTAGGAGAAATACCTAATATAGATGATGGGTTGATGGGTGCAGTAAACCACCATGGTACGTTTATACCTATGTAACAAACCTGCACGTTCTGCACATGTATCCTAGAACTTAAAGTGTAATAAGAAAAGGAAAAAAAAAAGAAGAAGAAATAGACTAGATATCAGAACTCATCTTATATTTTAAGAATAAATACTGTTTTGTAAAACTCCTCAAAAAAGAGAAAAACTCATAATGCATTATCACCAGGAATTGCATTTTTAACACTCTCATATAACATACCCTGAGAAAACAAAAGTAAATAAGTCAAACTAACTTTTTGAGTATCTAATATGCAATAAGTCCTTAGCAAGAAAAATATCATTTTAGAAATAAGGAAACTGAACCTGAGAGGCATTAAGTAACCTAAAGACATATATTAGTAATCAGTGGAACCAGGATGAAAACATAAGGTGTTTGACTCCAAAAATCTATTCCCTTTAATGGAATATCCATAACTCTTGTAACCCTACAGCATTTTCACCCCAGTTAGAGAGATATGATTTACAGTTTCAGATACATATGTGTAATTTTTCAACTCTTTCTACTCTCCATAAATAACAATTTTTAAAAATACATAGAAATCAAGATTGATCATGTAAAGTTGAAACTCAAGGAATTCAAATTATTGGGGGAAAAAAAAGGCATTCTACAATAAGGCTAGTCAGAGATTGAGTGGGAAGAAAAGGAAGAAAATGTATAAGTACATATGCGTATATGTATATATTCACATTCTCTTCTCAGAAGACAGGCCTTCCATTAACTTCAGTAGGCAGCTGCTTGAATTGCATCCATTATCTGTATAAATATATAATGTCCCAAGTGTGCAATTATGTAGGTCCACAGTGAAGAATGACTCGGTTTTAAAATCCATGTGCTGGGAACCTGACTGTTTCTGAAATATTTGCATTTGAAAGAATAGAGACTCTTCATAGAAACTGTCAGCAGCTCAATGCAGCCTATTAGTGCACATTTTATACTAAAGAATGAGCATTATGGCTCAGAATTCTCTTTCTCCCCAGCCGGAGAGATACGCTTTCCCTATCACAGTTTGATGAGTCTGGGGTTAGTTGGCTCATTGCCCATTCCACCAATGCAGAACATTCTGTGCACATTTGGGCTTATAATATGTAAGAAGTCCATATCTGAAACACAATACGGGTAGTCCATTTACTATTCAATCGATACCATCATTCACTGAGCTAAATAGACATGTTTATTATTTCATCACAATTGCATTATCATCTTTAAAAATCTTCCACAATCCTCTTTCCAAGTGCCTGACTACACACAAAACAGTTTGCGTGTTTCTCTAGAAAGTTAACAGTCTAAGTAAAGTTACAAACTTGGAAAGTGCAGTTCCTGACTAGAAATAGAAGAGAGATATCTGTTTAATTGTATGTTTGATTAGCACTTTTTTATGTAATGTCATCATTTATTGCTTGTTTGTTTTTTGTTTTTTGTTTTTAGTAGGTAATTTTTTGTTTCATTGTGGATACTTTTAGGATCTTTACTTGGTCTTCAATAATTTTCAGTTGTATTAAAATTTAATTAAATTTGCATTTATATTTGATTTTCATGTTTGCGTTGCTTGTGCTTGGTTCAGTCTGAACATTTACGTCTTTCACCTCTTCTGGAATATTCCATTAAATTATTACCTTAAATTTTGCCTCTTTGAACCCTCTGGATTGCTCTGGGATTCCAATTAAATACATCTTAGACTTTCTTATTTTACTTGCATATCTATGATTATTCATCTATAATGTTGTCTTTCTTTGTTCCTTTTTAAATTTATATATAATGTATTTTAGACCATTTTCCCTTGAGCTATTTATATTATTTAACGCATTTATTTATTTTGAATTAAAATAATTTTATCTTACATTTCTGGAAGCTTTGTCTCATTTCTAAAATCACCTATTTTTAAATTTTGTTTTTCTTTATTTGTGGAAATTTATGAGACACAAGCGCTGTTTTGCTACATGCATGGATTGCATAGCAGTGAAGTCAGAGATTTTAGGGTATGCATCACCCAAATAATATACATTGTAGTGATCAAGTAATTTCTCATCAACCACCCTGCTCCCATACCTTTACCCTTCCCAGTCTTTATTGTCTAACATTCCACACTCTATATCCATGTGTACATGTTATTTAACTCCCACTTATAAGAGAAAACATGTGATATTTGTCTTTCTGTGTCTGATTTGTTTCACTTAAGATAATGGCCACCAATTCTATCCATGTTGCCACAAAAGACATGATTTTAGTCTTTTTTTTATGGCTGAATAGCATTCCATTGTACTACATATCGAAATACCACATGTTCTTTTTCAATCATCTGTTGATAGACACGTAGGTTGCTTCCATGTCTTGCCATTGTGAATAGTTCTACAATAAACATGGGTACCAGTATTATTTGTATGTAATGGTTTCTTTTCTTTCAGGTAAATACCCAGTAGTGGGACTGCTGAATCAAATGATGGTTCTCTTTGTAGTTTTTTTGATAAATACTGCTTTTCATAGAGGTTGAGATGGTTTACATACCCTCCAAGAGTACCTTTATATCCATGTCCTCACCAATATCTGTTATCTGCTGACATTTTAAAAACAGCCATTCTGACTGGTGTAAGAGTATATCTCATTGTGGTTTTAATTTGTGTTTATCTGATGATTAATGATGTTCAGTATTTTTTATATACCTATTGGTGATTTGTACATCTTCTTTTGAAAAATGTCTATTCATATCCTTTGCCTACTTCTTAATGAGGTTATATGTGTGTGTGTGTGTGTGTGTGTGTGTGTGTGTGTGTTGACTGGTTAGAATTCCCTATATATTTTATATAATAGACCCTTGCTGGATGCATATTTTGAAAATATTTTCTCCCATTCTGCAGACTATCTGTTCGCTCAATTAATTATTTGTTTGCTGTGCAGAAGTTTTTTAGTTTAATTAAATCCTATTTGTCTACTTTCGGTTTTGGTGCCTGTGCTTTTGAGTCTTGGTAATAAATTATTTGCCTAGACCAAAGTCCAGAAGAGTTTTTCCAGTTTTTCCTATGATTTTTTAAGTATCTTTATAGCTCTACAACCATAGTGATACTAGAAGAAAACAGAGACCGATCCAAACCATATCATTCTGGCCAGCCCCTCTCAAATCTCATGTCCCTCTCACATTGCATGCCTTCCCAACAGTCCCCCAAAATCTTAATTCTTCTCGTCATTACTCTGGAGTCCAAAGTCTAAAGTCTCACTCAGAACAAGGTAAGTCTCTTCAACTATTTAAAAAAAAAAAAAGAAAAGAAAGAAAAACAATTTGGTAACTCCCAAGATACAGTCATTGGGTAAATACTCTCATTCCAAAAGGGAAAAGTCAGCCAAAAAAAAAGTGCTGTAGGCCCCATGCAATTCTAAATTCCAGCAAGGCAGTCACTAAATCTTAAAGTTCCAAAATAATCACTTTTGGCTCCATGTTTCACATCCAGGGCACACTGGCACAACAGGTAGCCCTCCAAGGCCTAGAGTAGCTCTGCCCTGTAGTTTTAAGGGTTCAGCCCCAACAGCTGCTCTCATGGGCTAGTGCTGAGTGCTTGCAGCTTTTTCAAGTGCAAGGTGCAAGCTTCTGGTGACTCTACCATTCCAGGGTCTGGAGAACGGTGACCCTCTTCTCATAGCTCCACTAGGCAGTGCCCCAGTGGGGACTCTGTGTCCTGGTAGAAGTTCTCCATGAGTGCTCCACCCCTGCAGCAGGCTTCTGCCTGGACATCCAGGCATTTCCATGTATCCTCTGAAATTTAGGCAGAGGCTCCCAAGTCTCAACTCTTACACTCAGTGCACCCATAGACTTAACACCACATGGATGGCAACCAGGCTTACAGCTTGCAACCTCTGAAGCAGCAGCCTTGGCTATACCTGAGCCTCTTTTAGCCATTGCTGAAGCTGGAGCAGCTGAGATGCAAGGAGCAGTGTTCTGAGGTTGCATAGGGCAGTCAGGCTCTGGGCTTGGCCCACAAAACCATTCTTCCTTCCTAGGCCTCTGGGCCTGTGATGGAGGGGCTGGCATGAAGATCTCTGAAATGCCTTTGAGGCCTTTTCCCCATTGTCTTGGCTATCGGTACTTTCCTTCCTTTTAGTTATGCAAATTTCTCCAGTTGGCTCCTTCCCGAAGATGCACTTTTCTTTTCTACCACACGGCCAGGCTGCAAATATTTCAAATTTTACACTCTGCTTCCCCTTTAAGTATAAGTTCCAGTTTTATGTCATTTCTTTGTTCCTGCATATGAGTTAGGTTGTCAAAAGCATCCAGACCAAATCTTAAATGCTTTACTGCTTAGAAATACTTTCCAACAGTTACACTAAATTATCTCTCTCAAGTTCAAAGTTCCATATATCCCTAGGGCAGGGGAAAATCCATCCAAGCTCTTTGTCAAGATGTAACAAAAGTGACCTTTGCTCTAGTTTCCAATAAGTTTCTCATTTCCATCTGAGACCTCATTAGCCTGGCCTTCACTTTCCATATCACTATCAGCAGTTTGGTCACAACTACTCAACAACTGTCTAGGAAATGCCAGACTTTCCCTTATCTTCCTATCTTCTTCTGAGCCCTCCAAATTGCTCTAATTGCTACCTCTTATCCAGCTCCAAAGCTTCTTCTACATTTTCAAGTATCTATATAGCAATGCCCCACTGCTCAGTACCAGTTTTATGTATTAGCCCCTTCTCACATACCTGAGATGCATAATTTATAAATAAAAGAGGTTTAATTGGCTCATGGTTCCACAGGCTCTACATAAAGCTTGGAGGCTTCTGTTTCTTGGGGGGACCTCAAGAAACTTACAATCATGGCAGAAGGAGAAGGAGATGCAAACACATCTTACACAGCAGGAGCAGGAGCAAGAGAGTTGGGGCAGGGCTACACACTTTTAAACAATCAAATATCTGGATAACTTACTCACTATCATAAGAGCAGCACCAAGGGTATGGTGCTAACCCATTCATGGGGACTGCATTCTCATGATCCAATTACCTCACACCAAGCCCCACCTTCAACACTGGAGATCATAATTTGACATGGGATTTGGGCAGGGACATGGATCCAAACTATATCAAGGTGATTAAAGTTGCCTATTCAGTTTTGGTGGTCTATTATTGCCTTGTTATTTTTTACCTCCCTCTTTTTCCTTTAAGTCATGAAACATTTCACATAATTAATTTACTGTCTCTAATCATTCCAGTATCTTTCACCCTTCAAAGTTTAATACTGCTATTTGTTGTTTTGCTATAATTCATAGCAGCTTCTTTCTTCATATGTGGTTTAATTTGTTATTATGCCCATATTTGATGCTCATGATTTCTGAAAATTCTGAGAATCTGGTGTGTTTTGTTCTCCAAAAAGGATTTGCAATGATGCTATTTATTGTCCCAAGACGATTGTGATACCATTAAACAGAATTTCTTGGCTAGGGTTTTTCCAGGCTCCAAAAGGAATGAATATTTACATTCCTTATATAAATGATAGCAGATGTTGAGCAGAGTAGCTCACACCCATAGCCACAGCACTTTGGGAGGCTGAGGTGGGAGGCTCCCTTGAGCCCAGAAGTGTAAAGCTGCAGTGAGCCATGACCATGCCATTACATTCCAGCCTGGGCAGTAGAGCTAGGCCCTGTCTCCAATACATACATATATACATTCATATATACATACATAAATACATATATACTTAAATGATAGCACAACTCTGGTTTCTGATTTTTAGTGTATACTTATTTTCCCAGTAGCAGCAGAATATGACAGGGCAATGTACCTTGTGGTGTCTCTTTTCTGTAGAGTGAAAGTTTTGTTTGTTATTTGTTTTGTTCATTCCTTCTCAGAAGGCATACTTATTTGACTGTCTAGCCTTTATAAAAGGATCTCAGTTCTACTTCACCACTTTGCATGAACACAACGCTTTGTCTCCTTTAGCCAGCAGAGCTGCTAAAACCCAAAGCTTTAAATTCATTAAAGACAAATTATCTCACAGAACTACTGTCATTAACTCATGCTGATGGTTTAGATTTTAAGGTTTTCTGGTCCCACTTAAATTTGGCTCCTGACAGTAGTCTTACTTTCCTCTGGACTGTTACATATTTTAGAAAGAAGGCTTATTTTTCTTATCCAGTAGCTGTAGGATTATGTGTATGCACGTGTATGTAATACATGGTTGCTTAATCTTCTTTTGTTAAAATCAATAATATTCTCCATGTCTTTATATCCAGTAGATATTTGATTAATTCTACAATTCAGCTAACCTTTCTGAAGCATTGAATACTGTGGACTGTCCCCTCCTTAAAACACTTTCTTGACCCATCTTTCATTATACTACTACACTGATGTTTTTTTCCAATCTCACTGGTTGCACTTTCTGGCTCCTTTACTATCTCATATTCTTTTAATGGACATAAATGATAAAATTATCTAAGCTTTATACTAGGACCTCTCTTTTTTATCTATATTTTCTCTATGCGTGTTCGTGCCACTTTCATTATGAACAATTACCAACAGAAATATCTTTTTTAAGCACAAATCTGATTATCTCACACCACTGCTTACATTTATTCAGTGATTTTCAATGCTCTAAGAAAAAAGAAAAATTTGATTAGCATTGTCTGCAAAAGCCTTGGAGAAGATCTATTGCCACCTTTCTCTCCAGCAGTGTGCTTGCTCTCCTCCCTTCATGTCTGCACTGGCCTTTTCAAATCCTTCATATTCACTGTGCTTATTCCTAATTTTTTCATAGCATTTCCCTTTGCCTGACACACTCTTTCATCTCCTTTGCATCTAAATAAGGCCTACCCATTCTTCAGAACTCAGTTTAGCATAGCTATCCTCGAATCCCCTGTGCTGATTGCCTTGAATAGCTCAAAGAAGTCTTTAATTGACTGTCACTTTTTCATTGAACATATGTGTCAGAATCTGTTCTATATGTTGGAATATGTCTGGCAGTAAACCAAATAGATTGAAGCTCTTTCTGCATAGTTGGGGGAGGCAATATAGAATAGATGATACACAAATAAGCATATATATATGCTTCAGTAAATATTAGTTGGGGAAAGGACTCCTTAGCACTTCTCACAGTTTTAATTTCAAATTTGTTTCTGTATTTATTTAAATTAATGGCGCATGCTATTTTTTTATCATTATTGAACCCCCAATGTTTTCTATGGTGCCTATCACACCGTAAATACCCATTAAAAGTCTGTGTTTTGATGGATGTCCCAGTTACCCTGATTTGATCATTACATATTGTATACATGTATTAAAATATCACATCTTCCCCCAAAATGTGCTCAACTATTTCATATCAAAAAAAATTATATTCTTGTAATATTTATGTGTAGGGAGAGATTTTCTGATGCATCTGCAGGCATCTTGGTGTAAGATTTTTAATTTAACTATATCAGTTAAAATAAATAGATATTTGTTAGTTTGTTTTAAGTATAATCCTGTGTGCCATGGAACATATATCATCCTGAAACTTGTATTCTATTGGTTCAGGATATAAAACAAAAAACAGATTTAAAAAATAAACATATACAAATTCTCACACCCACAATAATAATTCTATGCCTTTTAACAAGGCACCATTATTCAATAGTTGGAGAACATGGATAAAGTAATTTTAAGCTCTCTAAAAATTACATCACTTCTAACATGCTTTGTATTGAAATTGATTAACCCAGAACCAAAGCTAGAACTCATCTTCCCTAGCATCCAAATTAGGTCATTTGGCACTGTGGTATGTATCCCTCATGTAATGCATACCAAGATAATCATGTTTAACAAAAAATATTATTTAAGGTTAAAATTCCCATTAGATAAGCAAAACTACCTAGCGCAGTGTATGAAGCATAGTATGTGTTCAAACAATATAAGTTTAGTTAGCACATGTACAAGAATGTATAAACAGAGCCCACTTCTTGCTTTTTAGGGTGGCAGGGGAAGGTTCAGAAAGTATTCCATTTTTCCCCCCATATATCCACAGAAAAAGATATAAAAGTGGAATAGTAAAATGTGTGTTATAATCTGGGTCCCAATAAATAATTGAGTAATTTCCAATCCTCCCCCACTTCTGCCTTTCAGAATTGCTGTTGCTCTCATACTAACTTCTCTTGCCCAGGGGCTTTCATTGCCTGGTCTACATAAGTTTCCCACTGAAGGTAGAATGATGGACGGATATTTGTCCTACTCCCTTACATGAGATTAACAGAAATAAACAACAGCACACACACAAAAACTCCAATTAAGAAGAAAACTTTTACCACTTTTTTTAAAGCAATATAATAAAGTAAACTCTAAAATACAAGTGACAGAAACAATGACTTCTAGAAATCAACCAAGAGATACTTCATGGTCTGCTATGCCTCTCTCCTGTTGGGAGAACAATACACTTCAGAAAAGGGAATACTTCTAAAGGACTCATCAACAACTTTTAACTTAGAGGGAAAAAGGAAAGGAGAAAAAACAAAAGGGCAAAAAAAGGGCAGAACGAAAGATACAGGGGAAGTGAAAAGCACCAAAGTTGGGGACCATTTCTACAACACTGGAAGACAAGGTAAAAATATATAAATTGTATTTCTCAACCACTTCCTAACTGTGAGGGGGAAATCAGATGCAGAAATCATTAAGCTGAGAACTTGACACAGAGCAACTGTCCAAATACAAGATAGATGAAATGAAAGATGATCCATCAAGAAAGAGCCCTCTGATCCAAGAAACTTTACACTGACCCAGACTCCTGCCGGATGACATACTCAATCTAAAGTGAGGAAATAATGCTCATCTCTAGACTCTCTTTAACCTCTTCTGCCTTTGGGAAAAAGAATAGGATACAACAGGGTATAGGAGAACAGCTATTTGACTTACCCTCTAGTTCTGCTGAAACACAGAATTAACTGAAGGCTCGTAAATGAGAAGTGTGCAGCCTCTCAACCTAAACTACACATCAGAGCAATGATTTAAACATTATGCCTGGATACGCAGTAGAGTAGAATGGAGAGAGGAAAGATAAAGGAACTAAAAATGGCCTGATTGACCCTACCCTTTAACATGTGATATTCAAAAGGGGGCAGAAAAATGGAGAGAAGTCAAAAGCATTCAAATTGGAGATCTTTTTCACAGCACACTATTTGGACACTGAAATTAATAAATTGAGATATGGATGAATAATATGATTTAGTGTTATGGATGTAATAATTATTGTAATCAAAACCAGATTTTAAAACTTATAGATTATCAGAAGAGATTCTATATATTTATTTAAACATATACCCATATATATATATATCTCTCACAACATGTATGTAAACACAAATACATGTAGCATAGGTATTAATACATTAAAATCACGTAAGTATATATCATATACATAAAATATAGGTATGCATGTGTGCATGGATATAGATATAATTCATATATAATAAGATGACACATTAGAAATACATATATGATACTACTAAATGAGAAAAGAATGGGACTAACACTTTAGGTTGAATACATAAGTTATATGCAGGCTCTAAGGTTACAGGACAGATTCCTCATTCTAAAACACTACATGTTTATAGGGAACTACTTAATAATGAGAGATTCTTGGTCTAGGAAATTGTCTTATAAACAGGGAGCCTCTGGAGCACAGTGGCTGGCATCAGACAGCACTTCTGTTAGGCTAACTCAGAACAATTCTAGTTAAGCTAAAAGAATAGGAAAGGAGGCAAAAGCAGGGTACAAGGGAAAGTTAGTGAGCTATTCAAGCCAGTGGAGTTAGCCTTCCCTCAAGTTCAAATATAATCATATAATGTTTTACATTATGCATACAAGTCATGTAGTGTCAAAATATTGAAGCCAAAATGTTAAGAAACACAAGCAGAATATTAAGGTAACAAAATTACAGATTTTTCCTCAATTCTCTCAACCCAGGGGGGAAAATTGGCCAAACATAATAAATAGTAGAAGGGATCTGAATATACAATTAATAAGGTTGGGAATATGTATCATATATATGCAAAGGAAAAATATGACAGTGCAACTTGTTTCAAATGAACTCACATGTTAAGCTGTGGACACAAACTGAATCTCAGCAAAATTTGGTGAGGGAAAAACAACATTAAAATAGAATGGCCTGGGTACTAATCCTAACTCTGATTTTGATCTTTGTTCTGTTGTAATCAATAGACTCTTTTTTGAACAGTTTTAGCAGTACATAAGAATGGAGTGGAGAGTACAGAGTTTCCATATACGCCTCATCCCTCCTCGCCACTGCCAGATTTCACCTACTATTAACATCTTGCATTAGTATAGTACACTTTTTATGTACTACATCAATAAAATGGAGACTGTGAAATAATAAATATGTGATGTATTAAGCTGCTACGTTTTTGGTAACTTCTTAAACAGCATACAAATCTGATACATAAAACAACAAATAATTAATAATGAGTAAAATATCTGAGCAGACACCTCACCAAAAATGATATGCAGATGACGAATAAGTATTTAAAAATATGCTCCACAACATATGTTCCCTTGGCTTATTTTATTGAGGAGCCTCACCAATGTCTATAGTTTACATTAGAGTTCACTCTTTGTGCTGTATATTCTGTTTGGGTTTGGACTAATGTACAATGACTTGTGTCTGCCATTATAGTGTCCTGGTAGAATAAAGAATAGTTTCACTGTCCCCAAAATTCCCTGTATCCCACCT
>NW_012104809.1:2040308-2043550 GCF_000951045.1 Mandrillus leucophaeus
GATTCTCCTGCCTCAGCCTCCCGAGTAACTGGGACTATAGGCACATGCCACAATGCCCTGCTAAGTTTTTTATTTTTAGTAGAGACGGGGTTTCACTGTGTTAGCCAGGATGGTCTTGATCTCCCGACCTCGTGATCTGCCTGCCTCGGCCTCCCAAAATGGTAGGATTACAGGCATGAGGCACTGTGCCTGGCAGAAAAATATTTCTTCATATGAATCTACTATAGTTTGTTTATCCAGTCACCTACTGAAATATATCTTGGTTGCTTTCAAGTTTTGGCAATTATGAATAAAGCTACTATAAACATCCGTATGCAAATTCTGTTCCAACATGAGTTTTCAGCTCATTTGGGTAAATACCAATGAGCACAATTGCTGATTCATATCGTAAGAATACGTTTAATTTTGTAGGAAACTGCCAAAATCTCTCCAAAGTGGCTACACCATTTTGCATTCCTACCAGCAATGGATTTGTGTTTGTTTTGCTGCACATCCTCATCAGTATTTCATACTGTCAATGCTTCAGATTTTCATTATTCTAATAGATGTGTAATGGTGTGTTATTGTTGTTTGAATTTGCACTTTACTGGGAACATATGTTTGGAGCATCTTTTCAAATGCTTATTTATCATCTGTATATCATCTTTGGTGAGATGCCTGCTCAGATCTTTTGCTCATTATTAATTGAGGTATTCATCATTTTATGTATTAGCCTGTATGCTGTTTAACAAGTTACCAAAAACTTAGCAGCTTAATAAATCATACATTTATTATTTCACAGTTTCCATAGGCCAGGAATCTGGATACGGCACAATACAGTCCTGAAGTCAGGATCTTATGAGGCTGTGGGAGGGAGCTTGATATGGCTTGGCTGTGCCCCCATCCAAATCTCATCTTGAATTGTAGCTCCCATAATTCTCATGTTTTGTGGGAGGGACCCAGTGTGAGATAATTGAATTATGGGGCTGATTCCCACATACTGTTCTCCTGGTGGTCAATAAGTCTCACAAGACCTGATGGTTTTTTGTTTGTTTGTTTTTTGAGATGGAGTCTCGCTCTGTCGCCCAGGCTGGAGTGCAGTGGCCAGATCTCAGCTCACTGCAAGCTCTGCCTCCCGGGTTTATGCCATTCTCCTGCCTCAGCCTCCGGAGTAGCTGGGACTACAGGCGCCCGCCACCTCGCCCGGCTAGTTTTTTGTATTTTTTTAGTAGAGACGGGGTTTCACTGTGTTAGCCAGGATGGTCTCGATCTCCTGACCTCATGATCCGCCCGTCTCGGCCTCCCAAAGTGCTGGGATTACAGGCTTGAGCCTCCGCACCCGGCCAGACCTGATGGTTTTATAAGGCAAAACTATGTTCACTTGGTTCTCATTTTCTCTCTCTTACAGCTACCATGTAAGAAGTGCCTTTCCCCTGCCTCCCTGATTGTGAGCCCACCCCCAACCCCGCCAGCTACATGAAACGGTGAGCCCATTAAACCTCTTTTTCTTTTTGTAAATTACTCAGTCTTGGGTATGTCTTTATCAGCAGCATGAAAATGAACTAATACAGAGCTGCAATCTCATCTGAGACTTTGAATCTTTTTCCAGGCTCACTGGTTGTTGGTTGAATGTAGGTCCTTGCAGTTACAGGAGTGACATCCTCAACTACTAGCAGCTGCCCACAGTTTTCTGCCATTTGGCCCTCTCCTCAATACAGAAATTTGCTTCTTTAAGCCTGGCTTTAGCATCTGCTGTGAATTCAAGGGCTTGTCTGATTAAGTCAGGGCCATCTAAGATTACCTTCTTTTTTATCAAAGTCAATTGTCTGAGGACTTTGATGACAGCTGCAAAATCCCCACCTTGACTATCGAACATAATCTAATCTATCATATATACAGGTCCTGCCCACATTCAAGAATAAGAGATCATACAGAGCATGACTCCCTTGGGGTCTTCCTACAATATACCTTCCACAGAGTCAGCTCTGTAGCGCTCAGGCAGTCAAAGTACTTCCTGACCCCACTAGCTGGGTGTTATCAATGTTCACATCATCTGGCCATCTTAGTGCACACAGTTTCTGGTGTGATTTCTTCTCCAACAACCTGTATCTGTGAATCTTTATCAGTGGACCATCCTTCTGGACCCCTATTAACCTGAGTAGGAATGGTGCCATGTTTGAGAGACCAAAGAAGAGACCCAGAGCCAGCAAAAGAGACATGGGGTTTTATTGGGCATGAAGCATACAAATAGGGAGGTCCAGTGGCAGGCAGGCTGAACAGAAGAAACTCCTGACTTGCGAAAATAATACATTTTATATAGCATTTCCACCTATACCTTCCTTTTAACAGTCTCCACTGGGCAACCTCCACTTAACCCATAACACAGGGCCTTGATCTTCTGTACGGCCCATGTTTCACAAAACGTACCTTTCAAGGATCCTTTCAGCTATAAATTCCGCCGTCTTTATGATCTCATTTGTGCTAACATATGAGAATGCTAAGGGGTTACTACTGTCAAATAAGTTATTTTTGTTTTTACAGGAGGATTCTGGTGACAAAGCTTCAATATGAAAGAAACTTGTGGTCCGTTTTGGCACCCAGAGCAAGTAGGCTAAAATAGAAAAACTAATAATGAAGGATGTTTCTATGGTTTGAACGCATCCCCCCAAAAAGCATGTGTAAACTGAATCCCCAGTTCAACAGTGTCCTTAGGTGGGGCCTAAGGAGAAGTGTTTAGGTGATGAAGGCTCCATCCTCATGAATAGATTAATGTCAATTTTAAAGGGGCTTGAGGCTGTGAATCTTATCTCTTGTACTGTCTCTGTCTCTCTCTCTCTCTCTTGCTCTCTGTTCCCCTCTCTTGACCTTTTTTTCCACCATAGGATGACTGAGAAAGAAGGACCCTGTCAGATGCTGACCCCTTGTTCCTAAACTTCCCAGCCTCCAGAAATGTAAGAAATAAATCTCTGTTCTTTATAAATTATACACTCTCAAGTTCTCTGTTATAGCAGCACAAAATGTACTAAGACAAGTGTTTTCTTATAAGTATTTTACAGGACAGTTGTCCTTAGTCTTTGTGTTTAATTATTTGGTCCTAACTCACTTTATTAGCCCTTACTGAGACTGCCACTGGATCAGGGAACAGCTGTTTCCATATCCTTAAGATGAGTGTCAGATGAGTACTGAAGGCCAGCTTGAGATTGGAGATGAGGATATGAAAGATGTGGAAGAAGCGACAATATTCTATATCTGTTCGTCATTGT
>NW_012104809.1:2043600-2046410 GCF_000951045.1 Mandrillus leucophaeus
AAAATAATACATTTTATATAGCATTTCCACCTATACCTTCCTTTTAACAGTCTCCACTGGGCAACCTCCACTTAACCCATAACACAGGGCCTTGATCTTCTGTACGGCCCATGTTTCACAAAACGTACCTTTCAAGGATCCTTTCAGCTATAAATTCCGCCATCTTTATGATCTCATTTGTGCTAACATATGAGAATGCTAAGGGGTTACTACTGTCAAATAAGTTATTTTTGTTTTTACAGGAGGATTCTGGTGACAAAACTTCAATATGAAAGAAACTTGTGGTCCGTTTTGGCACCCAGAGCAAGTAGGCTAAAATAGAAAAACTAATAATGAAGGATGTTTCTATGGTTTGAACGCATCCCCCAAAAAAGCATGTGTAAACTGAATCCCCAGTGCAACAGTGTCCTTAGGTGGGGCCTAAGGAGAAGTGTTTAGGTGATGAAGGCTCCATCCTCATGAATAGATTAATGTCAATTTTAAAGGGGCTTGAGGCTGTGAATCTTATCTCTTGTACTGTCTCTGTCTCTCTCTCTCTCTCTCTTGCTCTCTGTTCCCCTCTCTTGACCTTTTTTTCCACCATGGGATGACTGAGAAAGAAGGACCCTGTCAGATGCTGACCCCTTGTTCCTAAACTTCCCAGCCTCCAGAAATGTAAGAAATAAATCTCTGTTCTTTATAAATTATACACTCTCAAGTTCTCTGTTATAGCAGCACAAAATGTACTAAGACAAGTGTTTTCTTATAAATATTTTACAGGACAGTTGTCCTTCGTCTTTGTGTTTAATTATTTGGTCCTAACTCACTTTATTAGCCCTTACTGAGACTGCCACTGGATCAGGGAACAGCTGTTTCCATATCCTTAAGATGAGTGTCAGATGAGTACTGAAGGCCAGCTTGAGATTGGAGATGAGGATATGAAAGATGTGGAAGAAGCGACAATATTCTATATCTGTTCATCATTGTACTACTCATGGTCTAGAAAGGAGTACCAAAATATACCCAAAATATGTCCAAACTATCCATTTTTTTCCCATCTTTATTGCTACCACCCTGAACCAGTCCAGTAGCCCTTTGAAATAGCCTCATAACAGGTCTTCTGGTCTCCTCCCTTAAACCATATGCACCATTTTTTACATACCAACCAAGGTAACCTGATTTGACCCTAAATTAGAACATATAATTTCCTGCTTAAAATCCTACAATGATTTCTCAGTACAATTAATGAAAATTAATTTTTTAATGTAATGGTCTAGAAGATTCCACATCAAACCATGCTCAACTTCATTGTCAACCTGTTTAAGGCAATATACTCTAGCCATACTGACCTCATTTCAGTTCCCTCGTTTCTAAGTTAGGGTAATCCCTTTGCCCAAAGTTCAGTCTCCTGATCTCCGCATACCTGGCTACTTTAAATTCAACATATTTCCATTTCAAGTAGAGTGTACTCCACACCATTCTGTTGTGTCATCTTCTTAGCACATTTCACTTCATGAAAATATCTCATTCATTCAGATATTTACTTGTCTGTGACCTTTCTTCATACACACAAATGAAAAACTACAGGAATGAGAATAGTGACCTTCACAGTGTGGTTTATTGCCAATTCTCCCGCCTCTTAACAGTACTGAGGAATCTGTAATGACTAAAACGTAAATGTATGAATGAAGACACATGAAAGAATGGATGAATGGAATTTTCATTCTCTTCTATTCAAAAGAATTAGACAATTGACATCAAAGTCACTGTTACGAATTTTTTGATACTTTTTACTTATTAAAATTTGTGTCATGTTGTGACAAGGTTAAAATCATAATGAGGGATAATTTCCTAACAAATTGATTAGGACAAAATAAAATCATATTACCAATACACAGGAAGGTTTGGGAAAGTAACTACTTTAAATACTGATAGCGAATAATTATTTGGTTACATGTATCTACAGATAAATTTGCAATAGAATGTCATACTTTTGTCCCAGTAATTCTGTTTAGATATTTATCATAAGAAAGTGATATGAATATGTGCCAAACTCAAAAGTTTAGCATTAATACACTGGATTAATAAGTATAGAGACATACAAAGAGAAATTTATTATTTCATTAGTAAAAATAATCCTAGAGGCAAATATTTATTAACACAAAAGTTAGATGTATCCATTATTAAGTCAAAAGGCATTATAATAAAGTATAAAAATTGAAAGACTACCTTGATAATCTTGCTTTAATTAATTTGATAATTGTGAGCGTCTATCTACCCTAAAATACATCAATGGTGGTTATTTCTAGAGAGTCAAATTCTAGGATATTTTTAAATTTCCTTTACTTCATTGACATGTATCTATACTTCATTGGTTTCCTAAAAAAAAAAAAAACGCAGTTTTTATGTTTTTTTAAAAAAGTCAACAATATTCTAATATTGAATCCTCTATGTGACAGAAAAATGGTCCCCCAAAGATGTCCATGGCCTAATGTCAGGAATCTATAAAGAATTATTATAACCTATGGCAAAAGAGACATTGTAAATATAATTAGTTAGGTATACTGAGATGGGAAGATTATCCTGGATTATCTGGGAGGATCCAGTGAAATCACAGGATTCCCTTATAGTAGGGAGGCTTGATGATCAGAATGAGAGAAGAAGATATGATGGCAGAAAGAATTTGGAGAGATGTGGGAGCATGAGCCAAGAAAGGTGGGTGGTTCCTAGAAGCTGGAAAAGGCAAGGAAATTGATTCTCTCCTAGTTCTCCCAGAACGAATGTAGCCCAGCTGACTCATACTAGACCTCTGACTTCCAGAAATGTAAGAT
>NW_012104809.1:2047155-2052151 GCF_000951045.1 Mandrillus leucophaeus
AGAATCACTTGAGCCTGGGAGGTGGAGGTTGCTGTGAGCTGAGATCACACCACTGCACTCCAGTCTGGGCAACAGAGCAAGACTCTGTCTCAAAACCACACACACACACACACACACACACACACACACACAGAGAGAGAGAGAGAGGGAGAGAGAGAGAGAGATTGCGAGAGATTAAAGTTTTCTTTGATGTTTAAGTACAAACTCTTAATCCTTTCATCTTAAGGGCTTCTAATATTCATACTCAGATTTATACAAAGGTATTCTGGAAATAGTATTGAACCACCCCAATAACAAGAAAAATTTCACTACTGAGACATATATAGGAACACTCTAGAACACTGCAAACAACATTAACAAAGCTTTTCCCTTCAAGCTTACCTTCGTAGCTCATTTTAATCATTATTTTTAGCTTGAATAAAAATGATAAGGGAAACAAATGAATATAATTTGCTCTCAGTCCTGCCAAGTATAAATATAGTTCATTACCTGTTTTTTAAAAAACACAAAGGCATGAGTTCGTGATTTGGTAACATTTGTCTTCACCATGATATATAAATTTCATTGTAAGTAAGTAGAAATATTTTTAGCCTACTTCAAAAACGTAGTTGTTTAGAAGCATTCTTCTCCAAAACCTATGATCACGGAAGGCTTAGGGATTTTTTCTTTCTACTGGTTTCAGGCTGACAGAGTGCAGAAACAGCATGTTGACTTGTTGAAGTGGGAGAAAGTATATTTTTTTATGTGTTTTTTCAAAAATTACTCCATTGATTACAAGTTAATGGCGTGAAAAAATTCTACTTTTCGTCTAAGTCAAACATTTTAAAATTAAGAAGTGTAATTTTTGAGTAACTAAAAATGATTTGTATGAAGTGATGCTTAAGAATTCACCAGTTTGGGGTGGTTATTACCACTTGTTTTTACCTTATAATTTGTGCTTTCATTTTCTATATTCAGAATTAGGACAGCTGATGGGGATGTTATCCAACCTGCTGAGTCATGCAAAGTGCCTTAAATGATCAAAAGGCCAAAGACAGCCCTCGACCAATTTACAGAGCTGACAAATTTGTTTTGCTCTTCCTCATGTCCCCCTTGATCTAGCTGTTTCTAAGCAGCCCAAGGACCACAGCCCTCACATCACTGCTTCTGTGGCTCCTCTAAGACTCATGCCGTTGTGCCACAAATAGCTTTTGTGATTTATTTATTTATTTATTTTGAGACAGAGTCTTTCTTGCTCTGTCACCCAGGCTGGAGTGCAATGACATGATCTCAGCCCACTGCAACCTCTGTCTCCCAGATTCAAGCGATTCTCTGTCTCAGTCTTCCAAATAGCTGGGATTACATGTGCCTGCCCACCACGACCGGCTAACTTTTGTATTTTTAGTAGAGATGTGGTTTCACCATGTTGGGCAGGCTGGTCTCGAACTCCTGACCTCAGGAGATCCGCCTGCCTCAGTCTCCCAAAGTGCTGGGATTACAGGCATGAGTCACCACGCCCGACCGCTTTTGTGCCTTTGTCCACAGAAAAGAATGCACCTTCTTCCTGTTTCATTTAGGATTTTGTCAAGTAATTTGTCTAAAAATACTGCTGAGACTTCCAGTCAAAATGGCTTTATAAGCTCATACATTATTTTTCCTCTTCAACTTCAAACACTAAGATATCTGAAAATAAGAACAAAAAGAATTAGCACTGCTCAAAAACACGATAGGATCTCTGCGGCTCTGAAGAGGAACAGGCACATAGAGGAGTAAGCTGAGAATGCGGGTACAGGCTGACTGGGTCTGGGTCCAGAATCAGTGAAATGGGAGACCTCCCTTACCCACCTCGCAGGTTGTGCGACAGAGGTGTGGCTCATCTGTTCAGCCACCAGGTGCACTCAAACCCCTTACAGGAGTGGGAACACCCAGATGGGCAGGTTCAGGAGCCAGGGTGAGTGCTTTTTGGGCTCTGGCACTACAGTAGCCTCTAGGGGTGGATGCCTGCGACTCCTGAAGCCAGGTGGTCTGCAGACAGCTTAGGTGTTAACCAGCTCAGTTCAGTGCCCACTTGGTACCCAGGCCCTTGTTCAGCGTCCGGGAAGAATTAGGTTGCACACAGACTTGAAAGATTGTGAATGCGGGGGTTTTATTGAGTGGTGGAGGTGGCTGTCAGTGGGCTGGATGGTGATCTGGAAAGGGGATGGAGTAGGAACATAATCTTCCCCTGGAGTTTGGCTGTTCAGTAGCGGATCTCCACTTTGCCCCCAGCCGAATTCCTCTCCGTGTTCAGACACTCCTTCTCTTCCCTGCCAGGCCGGCCTGCCATTCTTTTGCTCATTCTCTTCATCTCCTCATGCAGCCTGGGGTTTGGGGCTTATGTGAACACAGGATGTGGGGCGTGGTAGTCTAAACGGCAACTTTTGGGTGTGAAAACAGGGATTCCTGTTCCCATTGAGGGCTGCGGGTTTCTAGGCTTGAGGGTGGGGCCTTTGCCGGGGAACCGCCCTCTTTTACTCAGTATTTCCATCTCGTCCGTATCATGAGGAAGATATGAATTTGAGTCTTCCAAGTTTTCCACATGAGGTAAATATTTCAGCCATGTGTAGCGCAAGAAAACAGCTGGCGGGAATCACATTTCTATAGACTGGAAGCACATCCATGTATTTTTATTACTTATGGCTAGGTTAGTGCTTTTACTTTTTTTGTTTTGTTTTGTTTTGTTTTGTTGTACTAAGAAGTCTTAGTGTATCTCAAGATTTCAAGGATTTTCGGTTAGGTTTAATCCATAAATGTTACAAGCTAAGCTTGTATATGTAACTCCATGATCTTTTGGAAATTAATTATGTTTGGTTTGAACTGTGATTTGAAGTTAGTCTTATTTCATGTGTGTTTAGCCAATGTATCAAGCACCATTTGTTGAAAAGACTATTCTTTTATCTTTAACCTCAGTGACTGTAAAAGATCAACTGAATTGTATATGTGGAGTTCTATTTCTGGAATTTCTACTCAGATGTAAAGGCCTATTTGCCTATCTTTAATCAAATACCACTTTTTCTTGATAATGTAGCTTTATTGTGAACCTTAAAATAGGTAATATAAGTCCTCAAAATATATTCTTTTAACATAAAATGGTTAGGCTAGTCTAGATCTTTGCATTACCATATGTATTTTAAAATGAATTTGTTCATTTTTTAAAAAATAAATGCTTCTGGTATTTTGATTGGACTTTTTAATCTATAGGTCAATATGAGGAAAACTGACATCTTGACAGTACTGAGCTATGCAATGTATGTATCCACTTAGATAGGCTTTCTTTAATTTTGACAATAGCTTGTGTTTTTGTAGTATGGAAGTTTTCAGTGCTGTTGCAAATTGTACCATTTGTTTAAATTTCTTTTTCCGATTGTTTCTTGCTATCATAATAAAAAATAGAATTGTGTATATTGACTTTGCATCCTGCAGTCTTGCTAAATTCGCTTATTAGTTCTAGCAATTTACTTCTAATATTATAGGGGTTTACTTACAATTTTCTGTGGAGACTCACATATCAACTACAAATAAAAACAATCTTTTATTCTTTTTATTGTTTTTTTTTCTCTTTTCATATTGTACTGACTGTGTCATCCAATCTGATGTGAAAAAAGGTGTAAGAATGAATATGCTGCCTCTTTTTCTGATTTTAGAGAGAATACATTCAATACATCATTATTTAGTATAAGGTTATCTACAGACTTTCATTGATGTTGTATTAGTCAGCTTGGGCTGCATTAACAAAACACCACAGGCTGAGTGGCTAAAAAACAGGCATTTATTTTCTCACAGTTCTGGATGTTTGAAGTGCAAGATCAAGGTGCCACCAGAACCGGTTTCTGGTAAAGTCTCTTCTTGGCTTGTAGATGACCATCTTCTCTTTGTATCCTCACATGGCTTTTTCTCTGTGTGTAGACAGAGAGGGAGAGAGAGTTTGCTGGTGTCTGTTCTTAATCTTATAAGGACACCAGTCCTATCAGATTAGGGTCCAATCCTTACAATATCATTTAACATTAATTATCTCCTTACAATCCCTGTTTCCAAAATATGGACACATTGAGGGGTAGGATTTCAACACATGAATTTGTCGGGGGGTGGGAGGTTCACAGCTCAGTCCACAGCAGATGCCCTTTAATAGATTCAGAAATTTCCCATCAGTTTTTACACTTGATCTTAGCCAAAAGGCCGAGAAGCGATTCCCATCAATTTTTATTTAGCTTAGATATTTTATCATGAAAGGGTGTTGAAAGTTGTCAAATAATATGTCTGCCTCTACTGGCATAAAATTATACTTGGACAGTAAATCACATTATTTTACTTATAAATACTGAATTAACTGCCTTTCTGGGATGAACCCCACTTGTTCATGATATATTTATTCTTTTATATTTGATTGAGCATTTTTGCATTTGTGTTGCTGAAGAATAATGACTTGCAATGTCATCAGGTTTTGGTATCATTAGATAGGCTTTATAAGATTAATTGGAAAAAGTTCCTTTCTCCTAAATTTTTTGAGAGGCTTTTTCAAGATTAGTGTTACTTGCTCCTTAAACTTTTGGTAGAGTTTATCTGTGAAACCATCACAGCCTAGAGTTTTCTTTGTAAGAAGATTTTGTTGATAATTTCAACTATATATGTAGCTTTAGATACAGATACTAGATATATTTAAATTTTGTATTTTTTCTTGAATAAGCTTTAATAAAGCTAGATACTGCAAACAAAAAACTCAGAAAAAGTATACTCACAGGAATATTCAAATAGAATAGCTTAAAACAGTACTGCAGGCAAAAGACTATAAAGAAGCTGGTAAAACTGTGTTGCTATCAGTCAGTAAGTTTGAATTTAAAAAGAAGCTATTTGATAGGGCTGTTTGTTTTTTTCTTGTAAATTTATTTGAGTTCTTTGTAGGTTCTGGATATTAGCCCTTTGTCTGATGAGCAGATTGCAAAAATTTTCTCCCATTCTGTAGGTTGCCTGTTCACTCTGA
>NW_012104809.1:2056866-2062603 GCF_000951045.1 Mandrillus leucophaeus
GCAATTCCAAAATATAATAATAGAAAATGAACTTTATCATGCTTTTATATTTCAAAGCCTTGCTTCTATATTCAGATTCTAAAATAATAAAATATATTGTACATTACTCATAATATGAAAGTTATCAACAGTCACTATTTTATGTTTCATAATTCTTAAGAAGCAATAAAAACACTACTATTAAGAACTATATATAAGTTCAACAGCATATTTATAAGCATAAATTGAACATTAATATAGTGAAAGAGTATTCAGACATTAAAATTTCATAGTTCATCTAGATTTTGATGAAGTTGTTACCATTAAAATATATTTCTTTAAAAAGCAAATTAAATTCTAATGTAGCTTTACAGCAGCATGTAAAAATAAGACAGGAGCAAATTATATGCCATGGCACTAGAATTATTCAAATTTACTTAAGAAAATAACAATTTTTAGTCTGTAGGAATATTGACTGTGTTTGGAGAGAAATGATTTATATAGCACCATGATAGTGCATTCTACTAATAAACAATATGCTCTCTTTGTTTCTAAACATTTTCCAGAGATGTTAGGAAGAAATTGCTTTATATTGATGAAATATTTTCTCTGCTACTGTATCAATAGAAAATGCTTCTGGTAATGTCTTAAATGATGCACAGGACAGCATATTTATTGGTTGTAAAAGTATGTCTGTGGGATTAACTTTACAACCTTAATGGAGCAATAATTTAGAAGCTGCTGAAACCTGAAAAATAATTCATGGTTTAAGCCAGATTAAAGCTGCAATTGATATTGAGAACTGCTGGCAAATTCCCCAAGCCATTACTGTTTGCAGATCTCAAATAGTTGTTGCCAATATTTGTTATAAAGGAGATGCAAAAATTTATAGTGCAACGTTAGCTTCCTTTTTCCTTTTCTTTTTTTTCTGAGACGGAGTCTCACTCTGTTGCCCAGACTGGAGTGCAATGGTACGATCTCGGCTCACTGCAACCTCTGCTGCCTGGGTTCAAGGGATTCTCCTGCCTTGGATTCCTGAGTAGCTGGGATTACAGGTGCCCACCACCATGCACAGCTAATTTTTTTTTTTCTGTATTTTTAGTAGAGACAGGGTTTCACCATGTTGCCCAGGCTGGTCTTGAACTCCTGACCTCAAGCGATCCACCTGCCTTGGCTTCCCAAAGTGCTGGGATTACAAGTTTGAAAGATCACACCCAGCTAGCTTCATTTTCCAATATTCATTGTTTGAACAAATATTTTGAATATGATATTCACATTTTTAACTGAGCAAGGTATATTAGATTATAGCTTGAGCTCTAAGCAAGATTTAATTAATCAAAAATAGCTTAGACAAACCTTTATGATTCCTAAATGTTACTTATTTAATATTACTTCCTTCTCTATGGACAGTGTAAGACACTATCTGTCTCTGCAGAGTTTAGGTCTGTATATTTGCTTCTTCATTTTCTCATCAGCTTCTCTCTAACTTCCAAGTCTTATAGTGAGGAAATTATTTAATTTTGAAAAAGAAGCCAGAGCTGCTCTGCTTTAGTACCTGTCGGCATGAAGGATAAAAACCCTCTTCCACTTACTTCCCATAAGTCAAGACTGTGTCACATGACCAGCCTAATAGGAAGGCAGGAAACTGGATTTCTTAAAGCTGTGTAGATAGCCATCTCGAATAGTAATTAGCTTCTGATAATGAAAAGAATAAGAAATGGATATTGGGTAGGCATCTGGCAGTGTCTGTCTCAGTAATCATTAGCTACTTTTATTAATATTTTATTCATTATCTACATGTTTCACAAAGAAAAAGTGCTAAATGAAAAAAATGTCACCAGTCATCCAACCTGGAAAAATAATTAGAAAAGCCAGTAAGACTTGTCAACAAGAGTTAAGAGGAAAGTCTACTTTAAAATCTTCACAATACCAGTCTCAACGGATTCCTTCTTTTCATGAGAAACAATTTGCAAGGGCAGTTTTAGAAATTTTTAGGTACATGATATAATCAATTACTCTAAGGAACTCCATTGAGTAGTTTACGGTTTTCTCTGAATTTTCCTGAGAATGGCAGTCTTTGTAAAACAAAATTTAAATCTACATCTTTAAACTAGATCTGGGCTCTATGGGTTCTCAAATTCTGATTTTTGCTCATTGTATTTATTACTGAGTTTTTAGTGGTTTTTGTTTATTTTTGTTTTCCAACTTGCTTTGAAAGAAATTAAATTTCACAGAAATAAACACTTTATTATTCTAAATTCATGTTTATCTTTGTATGTTTTTTGTCTACATATAAAAACAAACATGAAGGTAGAGTAATTCTAATGGTAAACTATTGTGATTGTTGAACTGCAGCTCTTAAACACCTTTAACATAGTTAAAACTCACTTTCCCACCCTTCCTTGTCCCTAGTCTCTGTCAGTCAGAAGTAGTCATGTGAGAGTTGGATTGGAAGCATGATGAAATAGGTATAGCAGAGAAACCATTCTGGAAAGGGTGTTTAGCAAGACACTCAGGCTTTTAGAGACTGCAGCAGAATAGGTGCTGGCAACAGTGTCTGATTCTCAGCTTCAGCAAGTCAGGAACAATGGATTTACCCAGTTGTGGTGGCAGTGCGGTCTTTGTTACACTGTCTTAGTTGTTAATATTGGCTTTAGAGTTCACAGCCAAGTCTGAAAGTCTAGAACTTTCAGATATTTGGTGAGCTCCCTATTTTTCCAAACTGGGATGCTTTTGAGTGAAAGCATAAGCAGAACTTATTTCAGACAAACTGACACATATGATCATCTTATATAGAAAACTGTTGGAAATAAAATAAATCATAAAAAAATAAAAACTGAGAGAAATTTTCTGGCATCACTGTTGTAATTATGATATTTAAAGTAGCTTAAAATTTTTAAAAAGAAAAATCACCAATAACTGAACAGACTAAAAACAGTGGTTGACAGAATCAAAGAAATGAACAAGTTGCAAAACAAAGGAAAAAGAAAATTTTAAAAAATGAGCAACATGCAAAAACAATGAAAAAAAAACAACCATGAAAGGAACAAATTCGTGATCAAATAAAGCCACCGGAACTGACTTCCCTTTTGAAAACAATTTCATTGTGGTTATTGGACAAATATATAGACATATGTCAAGGAAATTGATTCAATTTTCTGAAAAACACTAGTTTATTGATGTTGTTGTTGTTCACTCTAGCTTTACTGACTCTTGTAGCCTGAAGTTGGAAAAGAAAATAAGTAATTAAGATACAACATATGTTAAGAAAGTGTCACTACAAATAACACCTGTCTTGAGTACAGTTAACACCGTCTCACAAATGTCCCTAATTATCACAAAAGAATAACCATAGAAAGAAATTGATTCCTCTTCTAAATAAACACATTATCATGGAAAAGAATGGTTATAAATGATCATTTAAAAAAGGAAACTGAGTGTGTCGTGTGGTGGCTCATGCCTTTAATTCCAGCAGTTTGGGAAGCTGAGGCTGCACAATTGCTTGAGGCTAAGAGTTCAAGAGGAGCTGGCGCAATATAGCAAGATGCCATCTCTATATTAAAAAGTTGTTTTTAAAATTAACCAGGCATGGTGGTATGCACCTGTAGTCCTAGCTACTCAGGAGGCTGAGGCAAGAGGATTGCTTGAGCCCAGATATTCAAGGTTACAAGGAGCCATGATCTTGGCACCGCACTCTAGCCTGCGTGAGAGATCATAAGCAGGGATTCAATTTACATAGAAGCTTTTACCTGTTTCATTTTGTTTTGTTTTCCAGGAGAGCAATAAGTCTGGTGACTGTTCCTCTGGACATTTATTCAATCCATCAGTCTACAAGCCAAGATTCAATTTGGTAGTTTGATCTATCACTAACTAAAATATTAATTTTCTTTAAAATATTAAATGACTTGGAAACTATTGGTCTTCTGTGTTATAAGAGGAAGACCCAAGAGAACTGAGGAATGAAGTGAAGACAAAAGCTACAAAAGAACGTATCTTTAAGGTTTGTCACTTCACCCTCCTGGATGACACAAAGAGTCAAATGGGGGAAATAGCAACTGCTATTTCTCACAGCTTTAAAAGAGCTGACAAACATTTCTCACTGCCATTCTCCTTTCAAATAATAATTGTTTCACCTTTGTGATCTACATTGAATATCTGGGGAATTAGATGTCCAAAAGAAAACATCTATATGACAGGGTGAAATTCTAGTGCATGGCCAATGTACAACAAGTAATTCAGAATTGCTGAACAGAGTCCTTCAAATTAAGCACTGCTCTGAGATTCCGATTTATTTTTTAACCTTAAACTAGGGTGTGGAGGAAAGGAATTCATAATCGAACAAGTGAGGTAAGAACCATACCACCAGGAAGAGGGTTTTAAATACCAGGCACACAAAGTAGGTGTAGAATTTTTTTTTGGTTTTTTTTTTTGAGATGGAGTTTCACTCTTGCTGCTCAGGCTGGAGTGCAATGGCGCGATCTCACCACAACCTCTGCCTCCTGGGTTCAAGCGATTCTCCCGCCTCAGTCTCCCGAGTAGCTGGGATCACAGGCATGTGCCACCACACTGGGCTAATTTTGTATTTCCAGTAGAGATGGGATTTCTCCATGTTGGTCAGGCTGGTCTCGAAGTCCTGACCTCAGGTGATCTGCCCACCTCAGCCTCCCAAAGTGCTGGGATTACAGGCATGAGCTACCATGCCCAGCTGATTTTTAAGATCTCCAGGTTATTTGAGATTGACACTAATCTATGGGAATATCCACAGTAGGGTCACTGCTAAAGTTCAAAGTCATTTGCAATAAAGCAAGAACGAGATATCTAGCATATTTTTCTCTTACCTGTTGACTGTGGCAGAGCCCTCGTTTCTTAAATGTCCCATAATCACTGTCTGACTTAGAACTAGATGATCCCCAAGGAACTTGGTGTGCATTTAGAATACTTTCATAGTAACTGTCAACTTTGTGCCCTGCCAGGTCATGGAATAATTCAGCCTAACCCTTACATTGAACAAATAGTTGAATTTTATTCAAATTTCTTTCTGCCCATATCAAAGGGTATAATTAGCGAAGTGACATTGTCCTTGACTACAACTCTTGCATTATTTTGTCATAAATTTCCCCTCGTTCATTATTCCGAGCCATGCTGGCTTCTCAGCGTCTTTAAGTCACTGTTCCCCAGTGACTTAAACTCCGTCTTGGGGACTTTATACATCTTTCTTCAGCATAGAATATTCTTTCCGTCTCTTGCCCACTATCCTCAGCCCCAAACCCCATTGTTCTAGACTATATACAACCAACTTTCAGTTTTTATCATAAAGCAAACCTAGTCTTTTTATTACATGTTCTTATAACATCCTATATTTCTCCTCAATATCACTAGTAATAATTATAGTCAATATTTTGTATGTGACTCTTTGCTTAAAGCCTGAATGAATGACAACATTTAACATCTAAGAATAGAGAGAATTGTTCGTCACCATCATTTGTGCCTAAACAGTGCCACACTAACAGTAGGTATGCAATAAAAAATCCTTAAAAGTATAATGTGAGAAATACTTTCCCCTTACATATAAATAGAAACCTATAGAAAGACTTCTGGGTGTACCCCAAAGAAACTTGATGACAATGCTTGTCAGTGTGTTAGCTGTGTTAGTTTGTTTTCACATTGCCTTAAAGATATTACTTGACATCGAGTATTTATAAAGAAAAGAGGTTTAATTTATTCACAGTTCCACATGGCTGGGGAGGCCTCCGGAAAC
>NW_012104809.1:2062653-2099854 GCF_000951045.1 Mandrillus leucophaeus
CAAGCGATTCTCCTGCCTCAGTCTCCCGAGTAGCTGGGATCACAGGCATGTGCCACCACACTGGGCTAATTTTGTATTTCCAGTAGAGATGGGATTTCTCCATGTTGGTCAGGCTGGTCTCGAAGTCCTGACCTCAGGTGATCTGCCCACCTCAGCCTCCCAAAGTGCTGGGATTACAGGCATGAGCTACCATGCCCAGCTGATTTTTAAGATCTCCAGGTTATTTGAGATTGACACTAATCTATGGGAATATCCACAGTCGGGTCACTGCTAAAGTTCAAAGTCATTTGCAATAAAGCAAGAACGAGATATCTAGCATATTTTTCTCTTACCTGTTGACTGTGGCAGAGCCCTCGTTTCTTAAATGTCCCATAATCACTGTCTGACTTAGAACTAGATGATCCCCAAGGAACTTGGTGTGCATTTAGAATACTTTCATAGTAACTGTCAACTTTGTGCCCTGCCAGGTCATGGAATAATTCAGCCTAACCCTTACATTGAACAAATAGTTGAATTTTATTCAAATTTCTTTCTGCCCATATCAAAGGGTATAATTAGCGAAGTGACATTGTCCTTGACTACAACTCTTGCATTATTTTGTCATAAATTTCCCCTCGTTCATTATTCCGAGCCATGCTGGCTTCTCAGCGTCTTTAAGTCACTGTTCCCCAGTGACTTAAACTCCGTCTTGGGGACTTTATACATCTTTCTTCAGCATAGAATATTCTTTCCGTCTCTTGCCCACTATCCTCAGCCCCAAACCCCATTGTTCTAGACTATATACAACCAACTTTCAGTTTTTATCATAAAGCAAACCTAGTCTTTTTATTACATGTTCTTATAACATCCTATATTTCTCCTCAATATCACTAGTAATAATTATAGTCAATATTTTGTATGTGACTCTTTGCTTAAAGCCTGAATGAATGACAACATTTAACATCTAAGAATAGAGAGAATTGTTCGTCACCATCATTTGTGCCTAAACAGTGCCACACTAACAGTAGGTATGCAATAAAAAATCCTTAAAAGTATAATGTGAGAAATACTTTCCCCTTACATATAAATAGAAACCTATAGAAAGACTTCTGGGTGTACCCCAAAGAAACTTGATGACAATGCTTGTCAGTGTGTTAGCTGTGTTAGTTTGTTTTCACATTGCCTTAAAGATATTACTTGACATCGAGTATTTATAAAGAAAAGAGGTTTAATTTATTCACAGTTCCACATGGCTGGGGAGGCCTCCGGAAACTTAACAATTGTGGCAAATGGCAAAGGGAAAGCAGGAACCTTCTTCATAAGGTGGCAAGAGAGAGACGTGAGAACACAGGGAAAAAAACCTGCCACTTTAAAAACCATCAGATCTCGTGAGAATTCGCTATCATGAGAACAGCATGGAGGAAACTGCCCCCATGATCAAATCACCTCCCTCCCTCCACACGTGGTGATTACAAATCCCTCCCTCAACACGAGGGGATTACAATTCCAGATGAGATTTGGCTGGGGACACAAATTCAAACTATATCATAAGCATACTCAAGAAAAAATGAAAAAAATTATCAATTTGCAGTTCGGTAATGTTCAGTCTCTCTAAGTTTCCTGCTATCAAGGGCAACATTGAATGACAAGATTAATAACCAATAACTTCCATTTAAAATTGGCTAAAGACTCTGCTATCGTCTGAATGTTTTTGTTTCCCCAAAGTTTATATAATAAAATCCTAACTTCCAAGGTGATGGGATCAGGAAATGGGCCTTTGGTGGCGTGGGGAAATAGCGGGATCAGGGCCTAAGGGTGGCACCCTCAGGAATGGGATTAGTGCCTTTATAAAAGAGGCCCACGAGGATTCCTCATGTCTCTTTCAGCAGGTAAGGACATAGCTAGAAGGCATCATCTTTGAGGAAGTAGGACCTCGGTAGATACCAAATCTGCCAGCGCCTTGATCTTGGACTTCTCAGCTTCCAGAATTATGAGAAATATATTTCTTTTGTTTGTAAGCTACATGGTTTATGTTATCTAGTTATAGCAGCCTGAATAGACTAAGGACAGACTCAAACACACCAAACTAAGAATAAGGAGGCTTGAGTTTTAGCTCTACCACCCAGGAGTCTTGTGACTTAGAACAAATTGTGTTACTTCTGACCGTATTATAAAATAACTCTCATGGTATTATTTTCATCTGTTAACTACAGAAATTGTACCTCACAAATCACGTATTCTGGAGTTTAATAGTTAGGAAGGTCACTGATGCCACACGTAATACAAATGAGAAGAATAATTATGACTGTTTCAATATCAAATTAATATTTTCTTGGAGAGAAAATGTATATACTTATGACTTACTTGTATTTTGAAAGGTACAGAGTCATATATGTTGCACGCAGTGCAGAGACGTTGCAGATTAAACTGTACTTGTACTTTTTACATGTACACTTCATATAAATCCAGTTATTGTCACCCCGCAAAATAGTTAAGAATATTAATGTAGTGTCCTAAAGAGAAGCCAGATTCTAGATTAACACCTATCTCTATAACAAGTGTGTATAACTAATTAGCATCATAAACTTTACATACATTTAAAGTTTTCAAGCATAATATATAAATATGCAAACATGATTAAGATATACTGATTTTATCAAAACAATTAAAGATAGAGCAAGCTTGTGCTGATTGAGATAAAAATTTCCATCAAAGGTCTTACTAGTGCCATTTTGCAATTTTTTAAAGTTTATTATAGCTACAAAGAATGTATTTGTTTGTTTTCTAAAGTAAAACATACTGTTGACAGGAAAAGCATGCCAAATGAATTTTATTGGTTTATAAGCTTCAAAAAGAAAATAATGTGAATATCAAGGGTAAAGAAGGCAATGTATTTTACTGAGTCAAAGTGAAATAATTCAAAATTAACATTAATTTTATATTTTATTTATAATCCATAATTTTTACACTGATAATTTTCATTCTCATTAAAGAAATTTAAGAAAAATATAAAAAGTTTATTTTTAAAAGTGGGCACATATTGTCATTTTTTTATAAGCAGAAGGTGGCGTTTCCCTTTCTGTGAATATATTGTATGTTTTCACCATTTTTCTGTTGGGGATATAATGCTTTACTTATTGCACTGTAAGTACATTTTATTTAGAAAGAATTTTAACCTTTTCCTAGATTTATTTGAGCAGATATTTTTTCCTAGCTTTGATGTTTGACCTTCTAGCTTATTTATGCATACTGATAAAGTTATTTTTTAAAATTTTAAGTTGAAGTTACCTCTTTTGTTGTGATTGTTGTTGTTTGTGCTTTCTTTCACTGCTTGTATTCTTGGAAAGGCCTCTCATGTTCCAAGGTAACAAAATAGTCATCAATATTTTAGATTAGAAATTCCATGTCCCCAAATTTACATTTCAGTGTTAATGCTTTTGCAGTTCATAGCTGCATGTAGGGTGAGATTTGGAACTAATGTGATTTTAAAAATACATATTTATTATAATTCCAAGCTTTGATTACCAACTAATTCTTTTTTCTCCACTGAAATGATGGCCACCTTCATCATATACTCAATGAAAATATATTTGTGGATGTGTGTGTGGGTCTCAGACATTGATTTTTTAGTCCATTGATTTTTGGTCAATTTTTAGTCTTTATTATACTCTTCAAGTTATTGTAACTTTATAAATACATTTTAATATTTAGTAGCATAAGTGCCCCTCAACACATCTAAAATATTTATACCTCCCCATTAACTTTAGTATGTGTTTATTAAGCCACCACAAACTTTTATAGGGCTTATGGTTGGAAATATATTAAATATGGATTCATTCAAGAAGATTTGAAATCTTTATAATAATCAAAATTTCCATCCAAGAGCTATTTCCCTAACAAGTGTTCATTACATCACTGAAAAAAGTAAGTTCTTTTATCTTTATAGTGCCCATAATGTTTGTTATTGTTACACTTCTTGCATAGATTTTTTAAAATTTTTGTTGCAGTTAACATTTGGAGTTTCACTTTTAAAATCTATAACTGTTCATGCTATTATTTAGTATAGTTATGAATATTTGTCTAGATTTGTTTAGTCCCTGGCTGTCTTAGTCCATTAATTATACTATAACAAAATGCCCGAGACTGGGTAATTTATAAATTCATTGTTCACAGTTACACAAGTTGGGTTTGTGCCCAACACAATAGGTTTGTGCCTATTCTCTGTTTCCAATATAGCACCTGAATGCTGTGTCCTCTGGAGGGAATAAATGCTGTGTCCTTACATGACAGAAGAGAATGTAGGGCAAATGGGGTGGAAAAGCGAAAGGACCTAGCTAGCTAATTCCAGCCCTTTTATAGGGTTGCTAATCTCATCCGTGAAAGTGGAGCCGTTGTGGGCTAGTCACTTTTTAAATGTACTACCTCTTAATACTGTTGCATTGGGGGTTAAGTTTCAGTGTGAATTTTGGAAGGGACACAAACATTCAAACCGTAGCACAGGTAATCATGTTGATAATTTATAGTAAATAAAATATTTTTATTTATTCTTTTAAATTTCTTGGTAAAGTTAATTTACTTGTATTTCTTCAAAATTTAGTGTACTCTTCCTATTTTTACAAAGCACAGGTCTAAGATTTCATTCACTCTCTACATTCTCACATAAGGCATTCTGTCAAGAAATCTCTCTAGCAATTGTAATACAAAAAGTCGGTTTAGCAATATATCATATATCTGATTAATATGTTCTTGTTATATCAGCTAGGAGCTAGCTGGTCTGTATCTTATAAGTGTTCATATAACAATAAGCTAGTTTGTGTAATGATAACAGAAATTATATTAATGACTGCTAGATGAGTTTCTGGCAGTTGTAAAGAATATAAGTTCTTCCAACTTAATGTCTTACCCAGGGAAGGAATTAGATTAAGGTTTTGAGTCCAAACTCTCAGACCTTGAGTTCAAAAGACTTGTCTTCTAATCAACAAAATTCAACAAAGTAAATTACAGATTACAGGGATCAAACTCTTTAGAATTCGAGCTGTGAGACTAGTATTCTTCAATGCTCCTTCCAAACTTCTATTTCTTACTGTCTGTAGTACACGAAATTTCATTCCCATTAATTTCATGGCTAGTAAAGACAGTCTGATATAGTTTGGCTGTGTCCCCACCCAAATCTCCACTTGAATTGCATCTCGCAGAATTCCCACATGTTGTGGGAGGGACCAAGGAGGAGGTAATTGAATCATGGGGACCAGTCTTTTCCGTGCTATTCTTGTCATAGTGATTACGTCTCACGAGACCTGATGGGTTTGTTAGGAGTTTCCACTTTTGCTTCTTCCTCATTTTTCTCTTGCTGCCACCATCTAAGAAGTGCTTTTCATCTCCCACCATGACTCTGAGGCCTTCTCAGCCGTGTGGAACTGTAAGTCCAATTAAACCTCTTTTTCTTCCCAATTTCAGCCTAGTAGCATGAAAACGAACTAATACAGTAAATTGGTGCCAGTAGTGTGGGGAGTTGCTGAAAAGATACTTGAAAATGTGGAAGTGACTTTGGAACTGGGTAACGGGCAGAGAGGTTGGAATGGTTTGGAGGGCTCAGAAGAAAACAGGAAAATGCCGGAGATTTGTTGAATGGCTTTAAGAAAAATGCTGATAGTGATATAAACACTAAGGTGCAAGCTGAAGTGGTCTCGAGTGGAGATGAGGAACTTGCTGGGAACTGGAGCAAAGGTGACTCCTTTTATATTTTAGCAAAGAGACTGGCAGCATTTTGCCCCTGCCTTAGAAATATGTGGAACTTTTGAACTTGAGAGAGATGATTTTTGATATCTAGCAGAAGAAATTTCTCAGTAGCAAAGCATTCAAAACGTGACTTGGGTGCTGTTCAAAGCATTCCATTTTAAAAGCAAACACAGCATAAAAGTTCAGAAAATTTTCAGCCTGAAGATGCAGTGGAAAAGAAAACCCCATTTTTTGAAGAGAAATTCAAGCCAGCCATACATTTGCATAAGTTGCAAGAAGCCTAATGTTAATCCCCAAGACCACAGGGGAAAAGTCTCCAGGCCACATCAGAGACCTTCACGGCAGCCCCTCCCATCACAGGCCCAGAGGTCCAGAAGGAAAAAGTGGTTTTATGTAGCCTAGGAACTTGGTGCCCTGTGTCCCAGCTGCTCCAGCCATGGCTGAAAGGGCCAACATAGAGCTCGGGGTGTTGCTTGAGAGTATGGAAGCCCCAAGCCTTGGCAGCTTCTATGTGGTGCTGGGCCTGAGAGTGCACAGAAGTCAAGAATTGAGGTTTGGGAACCTCCACTTAGATTTCAGAGGATGTATGGAAATGCCTGGATGCCCAGGCAAAAGATTGCTGCAGAGGCAGGGGCCTAATGGAGAATCTCTGCCTGAACAGTGTGGAAGGGAAATGTGGGGTGGGAACTCCACACAGAGTTCCTACTAGGGCCCTGCCTACTGGGGCTGTGAGAAGAGGGCCACCATCCTCCAGACCCCAGAATGGTAGATTCACTGGCAGCTTGCACTATGCGCCTGGAAAAGCCTCAGACACTCAATTTCCAGCTCATGAAAACACCAAGGAAGGAGGCTTTACCCAGCAAGCCACAGGGGCAGAGCTGCCCAGGACCATGGGAATAGACCTTTTGCATCAGCGTGACCTGGATGGCAGACATGGAGTCAAAGATCATTTTGGAGCTTTAAAATTTGACTGCCCTGCTGGATTTCAGACTTGCATGGATCCTGTAACTCCTTTGTTTTGGCCAATTTCCCTCATTTGGGATGGCTGTATTTACCCAATACCTGTACCCCCATTGTATCTAGGAAGTAACTAGCTTGCTTTTGATTTTACAGGTTCATAGGCAGAAGCGACTTGCCTTGTCTCAGAAGAGACTTTAGACTGTGGACTTTTGGGTTAATGCTGAAATGAGTTAAGACTTTGGGGGACTGTTGGGAAGGCATGATTGGTTTTCAAATGTGAGGACATGAGATTTGGAAGGGCCAGGGGTGGAATGATATGAATTGGCTCTGTGCCCCCACCCAAATCTCAACTTGAATTGTATCTCTCAGAATTCCCACATGTTGTGGGAGGGACCCAGGGGGAGGTAATTGAATCATGGAGGCCAGTCTTTCCCATACTATTCTCATGGTAGTGAATAAGTCTCATGAGATCTGATGGGTTTATCAGAGGTTTCTGCTTTTGCTTCTTCCTCATTTTTCTCTTGCTGCCACCATGTAAGAAGTGCTTTTCACCTCATGCCATGATTCTGAGGCTTCTTCAAACACATGGAACTGTAAATCCAAATAAACCTGTTTTTCTTCCCAGTCTCTGGTAGGTCTCTATCAACAGCATAAAAATGAACTAATGCATGGTCTGTAGTTAAATATTTCCTCTTTGCAGGGAACTGAAGTCATATTTATTGGGCCTTTCTCTTTCTTCCTTGGGTTGTAGAGTTCACTGAAATTTTGAAAAAGAATTGAAAGACTATTTCTTTATTCGTCAATAGGTGCCCATATCCTTCTGATTAGCCTTGGCTCCAACAAATAAACTAGCCAAAACCTGTAAGAGAATGTATCAAAATGTTTAATGAGTTGGAAATTAAAACTTTGGGATTTCAATTCTTTTTAGATGCTTTAAATATACAAAATTATGCAGATAGAAAATGCAATTAAACTATCTAAAAATAAGTTGTAATTGTATTATAAGGAACAAGTTTCTCAGACCTTTAGCTTATTCAAATCACTATTGTATTATTAAATATTAAATGATCATCAAAATAGCATCCTAATTTTGTGTGGACCTTAAACCCCTTTATGAAGTGTTTCATTTTTATCCAATAAACATTTTCTATGAATTATGATACATTGAGTACCTAAATACATAGTAAGAACAAAGGCACTAGGTCTATTACAGGCTTATATTACATTATTCTTTCTTGGAATTCTTATAACTTCAGCATTGTATTTAAAAATACCGTGTATCTGCAATAGAAGACATGAACTAGTACTGAATGAAGAAATGGATGCTGAGGATTAATTATCTAATGTTTAGCATCACATTGTTGAAAGTCAGACTCACACAAATCACAGTTCTTACTCAGTAGCAATTATTACTAGTAATTTCAAAGATATAAGCAATCAAGTTGCATAAGTCAATTAGGGAGAGATCAGGAGCATTTTGTGTGGCTCTCCATGACTTTCTGGTCAGCAATGGCATTTCCTCTCTGGTCCAGAGTAATGTAAGAGGTTTCCTGTGAGATTTACAGGACACCTCAAACAGTGGGGAGAGTTTAGCTTATGAAGCATCTCAATTTTATAGTCACAGATATTTCTATGGCTTATATCAGGGGTCCACAACACCAGTACTCATCCGTGGCCTGTTGGGAACTGGGCCTCACCACAGGAGGTGAGCAGCGGGACAGCATTACTGCCTGAGCTCCACCTCCTGCCAGATCAGCAATAGCATTAGGTTCTCATAGGAGTACGAACCCTATTGTGAACTGTGCATGCTGGGGATCTAGGTTATGCGCTGCTTATAAGAATCTAATGACAAATGTAAAGCACTTGATCATCCCGAAACCATCCCCCACATTCTGGTCCATGGAAAAATTTTCTTTCACAAAACCAGTCCCTGATGCCAAAAAGGCTGCGGACTGCTGATTTATATGATATTTTCTAAGAAGCAGTGACTCAAAAATTCTTAGAATACACATTTCTTTACCATAAGCAAACCAGAAACATCCATCCAGAGATAAGCGCTAGCCTTCTAGCTAGCATCATTTGTCTACTACTACGAGGTTCAGTTATTAAGATGTTTACAAGATTATGCCAACTCACCTGCCTTCTTTCTTTCCTTAGTAGTGATCACAACCCAACTTTTCAAACTACTTTTCACCCATTTAATAACTTTGTGTTTACTTTAACAAAATTTCTATTTAAAACTATTAAAAGTTTTTACATTGATCTCTGGGTTTAAAATATCCAGAAATGTTCTCTTAACTACTTTATTTTTTGACTACGGAGTAACTAGACTGAATCCTTAAGACTTAAAGGAATACAGGTGTGTGTAGGTTAAGCATAAGAATCAAATATTTCTGCATTCAGTAATCCTTATGTTTATTGGTATAATAAATAATTGGAAAATCTTAGTAAATAAAATAGTTACATTCATTGAAAACTACTTATTTTGTGGGGAAGTTTTGTGGGTGAGGAAGATAACAAATATTTAGGGATCTACAGTTTTCAGTTTGTTTTCTAAATATGTGTAATTTTAGTGTTTAATTCCATATTTTATTGTGTGTGAGATGTGAGTCAATAGACAGATAGAGCTATTCAACACAAATTACTCTTTACCAACCATACAATTTATTCCAAATAACAGAATCCTTAATTAAAGAATAAATTCTGCATGTATAAATTAATTATGTCTCCAGTGTCTTCAGATATCAGAGCCCAAATATTGTATGCATAAGAGACTCAAGTTTCCTGGGCAGTAGATGAACTCTCATTATAAATTTTTTAAAATAATACAATTTCATTTATAAAAAGTCACAGCTCTTCATACATGAACCTCAGTTGATAAAAATATTTTAACAACTTTCAAACTTTTGGCTCACCTGAGAAAAAATATCATTTATCTAACTTTTCAACCTCAGTTCTTGCCTTTCATTTGACACCGGCATATACATTCAGATTCAGATTTGGATAATTAAACTTAATATAAAGACCTCTCAGTCAACATCATAATAAATCATTGGTAAACAGTTCCACTCTGGAAAGTAATTGTGTATTTATCCAACCTTCATTCCTTATGCAATATCCTTCAGACAGGTCAATGCCCAAACTGAGCTATCATTTTCTCTTTATTGTTGAAAGGTATAATTAGCATATGTCATCATGTAAAATGATTTTTTAATTTGAGGAGTTCAAAATATAAACATTTGAAATAAAATCATATTGATGGTATCATTTCTTCAATCTTTCTTATTAATTCTGGTCTTACTGCAGGGAATTTCTACCTATTTTTTATTGTGTCTAGTGTATGGTATTGTATAAGATTAATACTAGACTTTTCTTTTCTATCCAAGAATTTGAAGCCGTGTAGACATATCTAAAATAACATTTCTGAATGGAATATGAAACTGAATCAGAGTCCAAAGTCATAAGAAGTATGACTGTAGCCATTTATGGGAAAGGAAATTATTTATTTCAGAAAGTAATACCATCCCAACATATAGAAAAGAAAATTATTTAGTTAACAAAGCCAGCTTCAAGTAACAATAACGCAAGTGATTAAAAAAGCCAGAAAGGCAACAGATAAATAAGGCACTGTTAGTGAATCCTCATTTAGGTGAATGTCACAATGATTTCTTGGCCACCTCCATAAAACACTTATTGTAAAGAAAGCTCAAGACCTATTACAGAGTAGCACATTGTCACTTCTGTAAGTCCAACCAAAGCCCTGAGGAAATTGATGCATTCAGTACATTTCTCTGTGAAATATTAAATTACTTAGTTCTGAAGTGCCATTCTTGAGTTGCAAAGCTATTTCCTAGAAGCATCTCTCAATGTGTCACAGATTGCTTTAAAAAAGAAGCCGATGACAATAGAAAAAACAGTAATAACAATATCAGTGATAGTTTTAGCAATTCTGGGCTAAGAAATTCAGGGCTGGATGAGCAGCAGCTGCCTGTGCACATATAAATGCCAGTCAGCAACATATGAGAGTGCATATGTGTTTCAGGAAAAAAAGAATTTTCCTTTCTGCTCCCTGAGTGTTTATGAAAGTGGAAATAGAGCAGAATGATGAAAGTGGAATTTCAGTCTACAAAGAGCTGTTGTTGACTCTGAGTTCTACCACTGTACATGCTGTTTAGACATGATAATGTCACTTAATCTTGCAAAGCCTCAGTTGTCTTACTTATAGATGCCTTTAATATGGAAGAATATCAATTTGAATTATGTAAAAGAATCTCTAGGCACATAGAAAAACTCTTTCAACAATAGTGGTGCAGATTATTGTGATGACATTTGTTCTCTGAAATCTTATTCATTAGTAAATGTAAAATGAACAAATATCATTATTCCATGCATATACTGTGAAACTACTACTAAACTACATTATCGTTTATTTATTCCTTCATTAAAAAAATATGAACTTGAGCGCCTATTATGTGCTAGACTCTAATTTAGGTACTTGGAGTACACAAGTAATTAAAACAGATTTCTTTCTCATGGAACTAACCTTCCACCAGATACTATTAAATCAAGTCCATAATTTAATAAATAATAAATCATATTGGAAGGAGAGAGATGATATGGACAAATATTAAAAGATCAGGATGAAGGGGACAGGGAATGGGGAATAGTGCATATTTAAAATAAGGTGTACATCTATTTGAAAAGGTGAATAATGAGCAAAGACTTGAAGGAAGTGTGGGCCTGAGCTACTCATATCAAGAATAGCTAATACAAAGACCCTAACGCAGCAAAGAGACAAGTGCAGCTACAGCTGAACTAGCAAGGCAAAGAGAAGTATGAGATGAGAACAGGATAATAGGAAGGTAAGAAGCCAGGACTGGCTACCACCTTTGCTGCCATTGTAAAGCCCTTGGATTTTTCTCTCAGTAAAACAAATAAAACTTTGAGGGTTTTGTGCAGAGGAGTGAGAAGGTCATATTTGTTTTTAAATGATAATTCTGCATGCTGTGCTGTGAACAAACTAAGGAGTAAGAGGCAAGAGGCTTCAGTTAGGAGGCTACTGAAGTACTCTGGGAGAGAGACATTGATGGCCCAACCAGGGTGATAACAAGGAGAGACAGGGTCAGTTTTGAGATATGCTTTGAATGTAAATTAAACACGGTTGCCTACCAGACAGTATGTGTGCTGTGAGAGAAACAGAAGAGTCTCCAATGATTCAAAATACTTTGACTTCACCACTTGTAAAAACTTGCCATAAACTAGACCCCAGATAAATGCAGTGAGAGCAGGCTGACTTGTAGATTCTTATTTTAAGGAGAGGGAAGTGAGAGAGAAAAATAGGTGCAATCTGAGAGTTCAGAAATACTGTGCTTGAGATATTTAACACATATCCAAGCGAAAATATCAAGTAGACTGTTGAGTAAACAAGTCTAGGGTTCAGAAGAGACGTCTAAGTTAGATATACATATTTGAGAGTTATTAGAATGTAACTGGTATTTAAAGCCATGAATCTGGAAGAAAAAAACACACCATGTGAGTCAAATAGATAGAGAGGAAAAAAGACCAATGTCTAAACCCTGTAATATTAAGGGATAAAACAGCAAAAGAGATTTTAAGGAGTGCCCATTGAGGTAGGAGAGAAAACAAGACATGCAATTAATTGTGATGAATCCTTCTAAGGGGAAGTAGACAGTGAGGATAGAGAATTGACCACTGGAAATAACAAAATAAATGTCATTCATGACCTTGAGACAAGATCACCAATTACAGTTGTAGGGGACAAAAACCTGATGAAAATTGGTTTAAAAGAAAATGTTAACAATGAGTGAAAGCAACTACATATTTCAGGTTCTGACCAAAAGGAGACTGGAAATTATGAAAGAGAGAAAAGCTGTGGTGGGAAGCTGAAAAGGGGATTGAGGAGCGATTACTCAGAGAGAAAAGAGATTGTTTTTTATGGATACATAACATTATAAGTGGGGACGTTTGCTGAGAAATGAAGCAAAGCACATTGTGGAGTAAAAGAATCATACTGTTCCAGACCCATTGTCCTCCAATACAAATATTTCATTTTTAGAAGGAGGAGTATGATTGCAGAGTGAATCTTGTAGAGTGATAGAGTATGCTCTGGTACATGTGGATGTTGTAGGTTAACTTTTGCTCCCCAAAAGGATACGTTTAAATCCTTAACCCTGCCTCATACTTGTGAAACTGAACTTATTTGGAAACAGAGTCTTTGCAGAATTAATCAAGTTAAGGTAAGGTCATATTGGATTAGGGTGTGCTGTAAATTCAATGACTGGTATCCTTATAAAAGATCATGTGAAGACACAGACTCAGACAGAGGAAAGAAGGTCATGTGATGACGGAGTTAGAGATGAGAGTTAATGCGGCCCACAAGCAAAGAATACCAGCAAATTTCAGAAGCTGGAAGAGGCAAGAGAATTTTGTTCCCTAACATGGCCTACTGACGGTTGATTTTAGACTTCTGGCCTCCAAACTGTGAGAGAGTAAATTCTATTGTTTTAAGACACCCAGTTTATGGAACACTGTTAAAGAAGTCCTTGGAAACTAATGCAATGGCATTGTTTCAAATGTTGTAAAGATATTATTTTGGTTATTGTTTTTTGGCTCATTGCAACCTCCCCCTCCTGGATTCAAGCAATTCTCCTGCTTCAACCTCCCGAGTAGCTGAGATTACAGGCATGTGCCACCACGCCTGGCTCATTTTGTATTTTTAGTAGAGACGGGGTCTCACCATATTGGTCAGGCTGTCTTGAACACCTGACCTCGTGATCTGCCTGCCTCGGCTTCCCAAAGTGCTTCTCCTTCACAGGGTTTCTAACACTCAATAATACTAGGAAGGTAGAAGATACATTCCATCAACAGTAATATTCATGAGGCAGTAACATTTTAAAATAGATGAGATTATTGGTTATATATATCTTAGTGGACTTAAATTTCAGATTATTTATTTGTAGAATCTGATAGAAGAAACACAAAAGGTAACCTGAACTGACAATAAAAGTAACTCAGATCACTACAAAAATGAATAAAATGTATACCAAACCTACTCAGCCAGTTTCAAAATTAGACTTATCCTTCAGCTAACCTTAGTTGCTCTATCGTTTCATTAAATATGCATTTTATGTCAGTTGTGCACTGATATCCTCATGACTTCAACTAGTTCTAGACAAAATTAGAAGGTCTGAAACGTGTGCTTGGTTGTACCAATTGTGCCCTGGGATGTTCCCCACACTACCCCTGGAGAGAGGTAGGGAATAGGGACTGAAATCTATCTCATACTTTGCTCTAATATCTAAACTCCCTGGCACAGCCTTACCTAGGCCCCAAGGATGCAGTCTTTCCTCTAATGTTCTGTTAAATCAAGTTTAGCCTAAAGCTGCCTCATTATGTATTTTAAGTTCACGCTAAAGGTTGTTCCGTACATCATGAACTTTAACAAGTGGCAGTGTAGACAGGCTGCAGCCTACACTTGTGTCAATCACTGAGTTTTGGCCAACCAAATGTTCAAATAAATCAAACGCTGAGCTGTAGCCAATCCAGCTCTTTTTGTACCTCGCTTCTGTTTTCTGTATGCCACTTTCCTTTTTCTGTCCATAAATCTTCTTCCAGTACTTGGCTGCACTGGAGTCTCCCTGAACCTACTCTGGTTCAGGAGGCTGCCTGATTTGCAAATCGTTCATTGGTCAACTAAACTCTTTTAAATTTAATTTGGCTGACGTTTTGTTTTAACAGCTCACATATGTTTTATCTGTGTTAACACGAATTGCTGGGTTTAGTTCTGTAATAATGAATCACGGTACCTATGTTATGTAACAAACATTTATTATACCCATAGTATGTTACAGAGTATTTTGGTGTTGGAATTACCACCATGAAGAAGAAAGAGTGCTTGCCCTCCACAAGTTTAGAGTAGGAAAAAAGAAAAAAAAATGAATAAAAAGCCAATCTCTAAATGGTGTGACAATGGCTAACAGAAATAATAATAAGCTTCTACAGCACTTCCTGGATTCCATGGGGGACATTAAGAGAAGCAATCTAGGTTCCTAGAGGAGTCACACTTCAAGCCCCAAACTCAAAATTCAGTAAGAATTAGCCATGGGGATAAATGGAATAATGGGCATTTCAATTAGACAAAAAGATCATATACAAAGTCCAGGAAGCCAAAGAGGGTATGCTTGTTAATGAGACTTCAAAGTTTTCACTTTAGCTGAACCTAGAGTGGGAGAGAGAGGAGAAACAGATGAAGCTGTTGCTATAAGCAGGGGCCAAATCATGAAAATCTTTTTACTCCATGTCAGAGATAACAAACAGAGTTGACGTCATGTTTAAAGCAAGGAAAATGATCACATCACATTTTAGAAAGATTGCTTAATATGTATTGGGATAAATAAATTGAAAGGGCAAAACTAAACCCCATTGAATGTAAAAATCCAGGAGAGAATGTGTGGCCTGAATCATGACTTTGAATAAGTGAGAAAAGAAGGAAGAGGACATATTTGAGAATAAATAATTAATAGATATATTGGTTGCAGTGGGAGAACAGAATAAAGAAATCAAGGAAGACTCTCAAGGATTTGGGAGGACAGTGATGTCATTAAGATAGAGAATAATGGAGGACTATGGAGTGAAGAATAGGAAGACAATGGATTTGGTTTGAGATAAGTTAGGTTTCAGGTGATAATAAGATGTTTTTAGTGAAACTGTTTAATGATAAATTGAATATACATGCTCAGGAACCAGGTGGAGCATGAAAATATGTGAGTCATCACCTGCATATACATGTCATCTGAAGAAAAGCAGCTGGAGTAGGTTAGTTTCATAGAGAGAACGCATAGAAAACTAATAGAGAGAACACAAAGAAAAGTATCAGAACAAGGCTCATAACAGAACCTCGAAGAACCACTGAATTTTATGGCACAGATGGAAAGGAGGAGATCACAACAGGAATGGAGTAGTTTATCAAAAATGTATGCTGTTTTATGGGAGCCAATGGAGAGAAGTATTCCACTGGGAAAGGAGTTACCAGTTTCAAATTAAGCAGAGGATTATCATAGATCAAGACTGAAAGTAATCTTGACTTAGCCACAAAGAAAGCATTGTTGATTGTAGGTAACTTGTCTAAAAGGTGATTGAATCTCTGACCTAGTCTGTATTTTAATTTTAATTAAAGTGTATTAATTAAGGATATAAGTTCATAAGTAGCATTTGTAAGTACTAACAAACATGAGTTGATTGATTAATTAATCTTTTGTTATCATAATCAATTAAGATCATTGACATGAATGTTGTACATTGGCTATGAACCCAGAAACTTGTGAACAAATTGAAAAAGTTGTTTTCAAAACACTGGAAATTTTCTCTTACTTAACAGTCATTTTCTAAATATAATGGAATGCCATCTTTAGACTATATCCAGGATCCTGGAATCCAAGTAATTCATGTTTACTTATTTTGTAGCTTAGCAGAAAACTGAATCAGGCTTAGTATTCTGAATAAATAATAATTCTACAACCTAGAGAATTACTTGGCAAAACTATGGGGTTAAGATTTGGCTAGGGAAAAAGTGATTCCCTTTTATGTTCGTGTTACATCTATAATAGGTCTTCCATGCATATTTACCAGTGGAAAAAATGATAAAATAAATGAACATGTAGAAGAAGGAAACAGTACAAGTATGTAATGGAAAGCAGGTTGGGAAAGACTAATGATATTAACTTCAATCTACCCAAAGAGAAATATTAGGGTGTTATTCATGAGTAAATAAATACTTACATAGAACAACAAAAAAAATTATAGTAGGCAGTTACCCTCTATAGATAGTTTTCCTTGTGTGCCCTTCCTCTGTTTTCAGACTCCTCCAGCAGCAATGTTTCCACTAACAAATATCTCTCCTCTCATTGTTGTAGTTCTGTTTTTAGAAAGATGTGCTCTCTAAACTGTACCCATAAATCTAATAGTATTCTTGTTCTTCTCCCACTGACCCAAAAGACTCTGACCCTTGTTCTTGACTTAACTAGCTAGCTATTCAGTTGAACTACTCTCAAGGGTAGTGTGTTGGAGATATCCCAATCCTCTTCAGGCTATGCATATACTTACTTGGCATTTAATAAAGCATTTGTAACAGTTTCAGTTTTCTCCTTGCTTTAGTAGCATGGATATTCACTGTGTTGTTAAACTAGTGTCTAGTGGAAGCAGGCATTCTAATTTCTTAAATTCTAATTATAAGCAAGTTATTTATAACTTAGTTTTACCACAGTGTTTCACTGGTTTGAAACAAGTTCGAAAAGAAGAGCAGTGTCAATTAGATTTTTAAAAACTATGTTCTCAATATCATCATATTTCTACTCAAGGCAACTGGTCATATACCTATAAAAGATTGAGATACAGATATAGATATATTTTCCTCAAAAAAATAAAAGTACTAAAAAATTCATAAACTAATCAATGATATAAGCCTTTCATCAAGTGAAAGTTGCTAAATAATTAGGGAACATCTGCAGTATATTCACATTTGATGATAAGTATTCTGGTAATTCCATTCAATTTTATGCTTTGACTTTTTTGGATAAAAAGTCTGTTTCCCTCTCTTTCTCCCCTCTTATTTCTTAGTCTTTTCTTTTTGTTTAGTTTTTTTTGTGTTTTGTGTGTGCATGTGTATGTGTAAAATTCTATCAGAAGATAAGAAAATGCTCAGGGGTGATGTTCTTCTTTCCTCCCAAATAGGCCTTCAAAGTTTCTGCTTTATGGCTGATTTTCTAGAACTTTTGATATTCAAAATAACTGAAGATTTTGTCCTGAAATAGTATTCAAAAACTAGTCTTTCCATATTTAATGAACCCTGGATTCTTCACTTAGTTGCGTTTTTCTTCTTAAATTACATACCATAGAATTTTAACATAAATGTAGCATTTATACTTGTTTTTTTAGAAAAGGCCAGCACCTGCTCTTTTCATTGCCAAATTCTATCAAACATACAAAGAAGATCTGATACCACTTTTCCTCAAAATATTCCAGAAAAATGAAGAGAAGAGCATACTTCCAAACTCATTTTAGTAGGCCAGCATTACCCTGATTTCAAAACATTTTGTTGTGACAAGGACACAACAAAAAATAAAATTACAGGCCAATATTCCTTATGAACATAGATGTAAAAACCCTCAAGAAGACACTAGCAAATAAAATTCACCAGCACATTAAAAAGATCAGTTATTATAATCAAGTAGGAGACATTCTAGGAAGGCAAGGATGGTTTAACATATGGAAATCAATAAATGTGATATACCACATTAAAAGAAGGCAAAAAGCATATAATCATCTCAATAGATGCAGAATAAAACATTTAACAAAATTCAATATCCCTTCATGATTAAAAGCTCTCAATGAATTAGGTATAGAAGGTATGTACCTCAACACAATAAAACCCATATATGACCACCCCACAGCTGACATTATACTCTATAGAGAAAAGTTGAGAACTTTTTCTCTAAGATGAAGAACAAGAGAAGAATGCCCACTTTCACCACTTATTCAACATAGCACTGAAAGTCCTATCCAGTGCAATTAGACAAGAGAAAGAAACAAAGGCATCCAAATTGGAAAAGAAGAAGTCAAATCATCCCTTTTTGAAGATGGCATGATGTTATATGCAGAAAACCTTAAAGTCTCCACCAAAATGCTGTTAGAACTAATAAATTCAATAAAGTTGAAGGATACAAAATCAACCTGCAAAATTTAATAGTATTTGTATACACTAATAATGAACTATCCAAAAAGAAATCAAGAAAACAATTTCATTTTCAATAGCTCCAAAAAAGATACATAGGAATAAACAGAGCTTAAAGACCCCTACTAGGAAAACCATAAAACATTAGTAAAAGAAATTTAGAAGAACACAAATAAATGAAAAGATGACCTGTGTTTACAGATTGAAAGAATTGATATTGTCGAAATAAACATACTACCCCAAACTATCTACAGATTTAATGCAATCTTTGTCAAAATACCAATGGCATTCTTCACAAAAGAAGAAAAACAATCCTAAAATACGTATGGAACTAAAGACTTCAACTGTCCAAAACAGTCTTGAGCAAAAGGAACAGAGCTCAAGATAGCACCCTGCCTTACTTCAAACTATACTACAAATCTATAGTAACCAAAATAGCATCATACTGGAAGAAAAACACATATGTAGATCAATGGAACAGAAAAGAGAGCCCAGAAACAAATCCACATATTTTTAGCCAACTGATTTTAAACAGAGCTATCAAGAACATACACTGGAGAAACAACATTCTCTTCAAAAAAATGTGCTGGAAAAATTGGCTATCCATATGCAAAAATAAATAAATAAATAAATAAGACTAGACCCCTATCTTTCACCATAAACAAACTTCAATTCAACATAGATTAAAAACAAACATAAGACATAAAACTATAAAACTACTGGAAGAAAACATAGGGATAACACCATGACATTGGGTTGAGCAAGGATTTTTTTTAATAAAACCTCAAAAGCACAGGTAACAAAAGCAAAACTAGGCAAATGAGATTGCATCAAAATAAAAAGCTTTTGTACAGCAAAGGAGGTTATTAAGAGAGTGAAGAGACAATGTACAGAGTGAGAGAAAACATTTGTAAACTATACATCTGACAAATAGTCAACATCTAGAATATATATGGAACTTAAACAACTCAACAGCAGAAACTCAAATAATCCAATTTAAAAATCAGCAAAGACCTTAGTACATATTTATCAAAAGAAGACATACAAATGACTAAGAGATATATGAAAAATATCCTCAGTGTCTCTAATTATAAGGAAAATGCAAATTAAAATCACAGAGAGATACCACTTCACATCTGTTGGAATGACTATTATCAAAAAGATGAAAAAAATTAAGTGTTGCAAGGGACGTAGAGAAAAGAAAACATTTAAACGCTATTGATATGATTATAAATTAGTACAGTCAATATGAAAACTGGCATAGAAGATCTTCAAAATAATTAAAAATAGAACTACTATGTGATTCAGCAATTCAATTTCTGACCATATATCCAAAGAAATTAAGATCAGTATATTGAAGAGATACCTGAATTCCCATATACATTTTAGCATTATTCACAATAACAATGGTGTGAAAGCAAACTAAATGTTCACCAATGGATGAGTAGATATTAAAAAGTGGTAGGCATACACTACAGAATACTATACAGCCTGACATGGTTTGACTGTGTTCCCAACCAAATGCCATCTTGAATCCCATAATCCCCATGTGTTGTGGAGGGACCTGGTAGGAGGTAATTGAAACATGGGGATTGTTACCCCCATCCTGCTGTTATCGTGATAATGAGTGAGTTCTCACCAAGTCTAATGGTTTTATAAATGGCTTTTCCCCCTTTGCTCGGCACTCAATCTTCTTCCTGTCGCCATGAAAAGAATGATGTGTTTGCTTCCCCTTCTGTCATGATTACAAGTTTCCTGTGCCCTCGCTAGCCATGCTGAACTGTGAGCCAATTAAACCTCTTTTTTTAAATATAAATTATGCAGTCTCAGGTATTTCTTTATAGCAGCGTGAGAGTAAACTCATACAGTAAATTGGTACTGGTAGAGTGGGAAGTTGCTGTAAAGATACCTGAAAATGTGGAAGTGATTTTGGAAGTGGGTAACAGGAAGGGGTTGGATCAGTTTTCAGGGCTCAGAAGACAGGAAAATGTGGGAAAGTTTGGAACTTCCTACAGACTTGTTGAATGGCTTTGACCAAAATGCTGATAGTGACATGGACAATGAAGTCTAGGTTGAGGTGGTCTCAGATGGAGATGAGGAACTTGGTGGGAACTGTAATAAAGGTGATTCTTGCTATGTTTTAGCAAAGAAACTAGCAGTATTTTGCCCTGCACTAGAAATCTGCGGAACATTGAACTTGAGAGAAATGACTTACGGGATCTGGCAGAAGAAATGTCTATGGGGCAAATCATCCAAGGAGAAGCAGAGCAAAGAATTTGGAATATTTGGACCCTGACAATGCAATAGAAAAGAAAAGAAAAAAATAAAAACAAAACACACACACAAAAAACACCTTTTCTGGGAAGAAATTAAAGCCTGCTGCTGAAATTTGTGTAAGTAACGGGGAATGGAATGTTAATTACCAAGACAATTGGGAAAATGGCTCCGGGGTGTTTCAGAGACCTTCACAGCAGCCCCTCTCATCACAAGCATGGAGACTTCACAAGGAAGAATGGTTTCCTGTGTCCAGCCCAGGGTGGCCATGCTCTATGCAGCCTCTGGACATGGTACCCTGCATCCCAACTGCTTCAGTGCCAGCTGCGCTAAAAGAGGCCAAGATATAGCTTGAATACCATTACTTCATAGGGTGCAAGCCCCAAGCCTTGGCAGCTGACATGTGATATTGAGCCTGTGAGTGCACAGAAGTTAAGGATTGAGATTTAGGACCTTCACCTGGATTTCGGAGGATGTATGAAAACACCTGGATGTCCAGGCTGATGTTTGCTGGAGGGGCAGAGCCTTCATGGAGAACCTCTGCTAAGGCAGTGCACAAGGGAAATGTGGGGTTGGAGGCCCTACATGGAGTCCCTACGGAGCACTGTCTAGTGGAGCTCTGAGAGGAGAGTCACCTTTCTTCAGACTCGATGATGGTAGATCCATCGATAACTTGCACTGTGTGCCTGGAAAGACCACAGAGACTCAACACCAGCCTGTGAAAGCACCTGGGAGAAGGGCTATACCCAGCAAAGCCACAGAAGTGGAGCTACCCAAGGCCATGGGAGCCCCTGTCTTGCATCAGTATGACATGGATGTGATATCCAGGAGTCTCAAGGAGTCAAACGAGGTCATTTTGGAAATTTAAGGTTTGATGACTGCCTGTTGGATTTTGGACTCGTGTGGGGACTTAGCCCCTTTGTTTTGGCCAATTTCTCCCATTTGAAACAGGTGTATTTGCCCAATGCCTGTACCCGCATTGTATCTGGGAAGTAACTAACTTGATTCTGATTTTGCAGGCTCATAGGCAGAAAGACTCACCTCATCTAAGATGAATCTTTGGATTTGGAATTTTGAGTTAATGCTAGAATGAGTTTAGACTTTGGGGGACTGTTAGAAAGGCAGGATTGTGTTTTGAAATGTGAGGACATGAGATTTCGGAGGGGTTGGGGTGGAACTATATAGTTTGGCTGTGTCCCTACACAAATGTCATCTTGAATTGTAGTTCCCATAATCACCATGTGTTGTGGGAGGATGCAGGTGGGAGGTGATTGAATCATGAGCATGGTTACCCTTGTGCTTCTGTTCTCATAATAGTGAGTGAGTTCTCATGTGATCTGATGGTTTTATAAGGGGTTTTTTCCCCTTTTCTTGACACTCATTATTCTTCCTGCCATCATGTAAAGAAGGATGTGTTTGCTTCCCCTTCCACCGTAATTGTAAGTTTCCTGAGCCCTTTCCAGTCACGCCAAACTATTAGTCAATTAAACCTCTTTCCTTTAGAAATTACTCAGCTTCAGGTATTTCTTCATAGCAGCATGAAAATGGACTAATACACAACCTTTAAAAAGAGAAAATTCTGTCATTTGTGATAACGTGAGTGAAGCTGAGGAACATCGTGTTAAGTGAAATAAGCCAGACACAGAAAGACAAATACTGTATTATCTCACTCATATGTGGAATCTAAAGAAAGAAAAAATGATATCATAGAAGCAGAGTAGAACAATTGTTACCAGAGACTAGGGATGGGAGGTGGGAGGAAAGAGAGGAGAAAAGGGAGAGGTTAGTCAACAGGTACAAAATTACAACTAGATAGGAGAAATAAGTTCTGGTGTTCTATTGCACAGTAGGGTGACTGTGTTTAACAGTAAGGTATGTTACAAAATAGCTAGAAGAGAGGTTTTTTATGCTTTCAAAGGCATTGTATATTATGAGATACCTAGAGGAGTGACTTTTGTGGCTTCATCATCAACACATGATAAATGCCTCAGGTGATGAATACACTAGCTATCTTGAGTATATTATTTTACAACATATATGCATATCAAAACTTCAAATTGTATCCCATAAATATGTACAACTACAATGTGTCAATGAAAATACATATAAATTAATTATTTTTTTCTCTGAAAATATAGAAAATTGAAAAATATATTTGAGAGTTAGGTTCAGACATAATTATGGTATATTACATTCTAAATTTGACCTCACAATTTCTTTGTAAACTTTTAAGATTTCCATATTACTTCTGATTTTATGCCTTCAACTGACACCATCCTTTACATGTTATAAATAGAGGTATCCTAGGGCAGTGGCATACCTACTGTATTACATTTTTCTGCACAGGTAGGATACTTGCATTTAACCTTCAAAAGTTAGACACCGAGGGTAGACATTTAGGTTCCCACAGCAGTCTAAAAAAGGATTTTTTAAAACTTGTAAGTTCTCTAGCCCCTAAATTAAATTAGATAGTAATAGAATACTCCAGCCCTCACTAAGGCTAGCTTTACCTTCTTGATTATTGAGGGGGTAAAACAGATTATATGAAATATTGAACTAATTTCACCTGTTACTGTTGGAACTATGGCATCAGAATTTGTATTAATATCTAGCACATATTTTGGAGTGCATGACAATAATTTGACCTGAAATAGCCTAGTAATTTATAGCATTTATAGCAAAGTTATTCCTTACAACACCCAAAGGCCTAAACTTAGAAATACTTCAAAACAAGAAAATGGAACAAAATCTCCCTTGAAGATTGAGTGAAACCTTCACTCAAAATTTTATAAACCATATATAAGCGATGTACTTTTAAGTATTTTAAATGACAAAACAAAATAAACACCTAATCCCTAAAACTACCATCAAAACCTTGAAATCAGTTGTGAATTATAACATTTTAAAAAATCAACTTAACACTTAACTGAAAGATTTTACCAAAAACATCTTAAAAGCTGCCCCTTGACCTTAGAATAAAGTTCAAAGCTTACTAACTGTCCTACATAACCTTTTGTAAATGGATCCTTAATGAATTTCCAAATTCCATTCCTCTTACCATTTACCTCTTCGCTTACATTTGCCTTTATGCCTTTTGTTTCTCTTCCTTGAATCTGGAACACTATTTCTGCAGAGATCAAGTATCCTCATGTTTTTAGATCTCACTTTAGATGCAACTCCAGGAAGTATGCCATACCCTCCTCTTTTCTTTTCTTTTCCTTTATCTCCACATACATACGTTCAAGATAGTATTAGGATCTTCTCTTATGTTGTATTACAGTGCATGGGACTTCCTCAACCACCATCCCACTCATGTTACATTCTAAATTTCTGTTTAAATTATTATCCGGGAGGATAGGAATCATGACAGTCATATTTAACTTTGTATCTCAAGTGCTTAGCCCAATCACTAGCCTATAGTAAATGGTCAATATTATTTATCCAAAAGTGAATGAATAATTGAATGAAAGAATTTGCATAATAATGAAAATATACAGCATCAAAATAAACATGAATATATTTATTTAAATAGAAGTGTTAAAACAAAAAGGCTTTGATGAAAATAAAGAACACACAAAAAGAAAATACACCATATATTTGTCCTGAAATTTGAGTGAAGACTATTTTTCACCCATTTCTGAGCAAACATTATAGAGAAATAAATTTCTTCTTGAAACAAATTACTTTAAAGGTGCTTGCATTTGGCCATTCTGAAATTATTACTTTCCCATTTGTCCTACAGTTAATTCCTTCTTATGCAGGATAATGTGCATTTTAGTCACTTTGCACATCAATGCTATGCCTTATTATGCTACATTTATGAAATAACCTTTCTGTATTTTACTGAGATGTTCAGATTTCCAAGCTGAAGGGAAAAAATAAATTTACATTTTTAAAAATGAGGTTCAAGGTAGACTTGACCTTAAGAATGTCATGAGTTCTTTTCTATTCTTTGTTACCTCTAAAAGGTCTTTTGATTTTAAAACAGTGATCTTTCTACCACATTTACAACTTAAATGGTAACTTTCTTTTGCCTGTTAACATTAGAGGGTTAAAAAAAGACACTTTAGAAAATAGAGCTATACTGCAACACAATAGATGTATTTCTACAAATCATATTTGGAAACATACTCACCATTCATCATTATAAGATTACACAGAACCTCACACAATAATACAATTAATCATCATCATAATATTAGCAGATGTGTATTGCTAAGTATTTTATACGTGAGATTTATTTCAATCCCTACCAGATATGGAATACATATAGGGACTCTAGGTATGTGCTTAAGCAGCAAAAGAAACAATTAACAGAATGAAGAGACACAGTCTGAACTGGGAGAAAATATTTGCAAACCATATATCTGATGATGAGGAGCTAATGTCCAAATATTAGAAGGAACTAAATCTAACAGCAAGAAAACAAATAATCTGGTCTTAAAATGGGCAGAGAACCTAGAAAGACATTTCTCAAAAGAAGACATAGAAATGGCCAGCAGATATAGGAAGAAATGCTCAACACAAATTAAAACCACAATGAAATTAAAATCACAAGGAAATATCACCTCACATCTGTTAGAACGGCTGTTATCAAAAAGATGAAAGGTAACAAACGTTGGCAATTATGTAGAAAAAGGAAAACCCCCGGACACTGTTGGTGGGATTTTTAAACTAGGACAACCACTTTGGAAAACAATATGGAGCTTTCCCCAAAAAACTAAAAATAGAATTACTGTATCATCCAGCAATTCTACTTCTAGGTATATATCCCAAAGAATTGAAATCAGTATATCAAAGTGATATTTGCTCTCCCGTGTTCATTTCATCATTATTCACAATAGCCAAGACATGAAAGCAACCTAAGTATGCATCGATGGATGAGTGCTCTATATATACACACACACCTAGTGGAACACTATTCAGTCTTAAAAATGAAGGAATTTCTTTCATTTGTGACACCATGGATGAATTTGAAGGACATTGCACCAAGTTAAATAAGCCAGGCAGAGAAAGACAAATATTGCATGATCTCACTTACATGAGGAATCTGAAAATGTTGAACTTGTAAAAGCAGAGAGTAGAATGGCAGTTAGCAAAGGCTGGGGGCTTGTTGAGTGGATGACTGGGGAAAGGTGAAATGTTGCTCAAAAGGTACAAAGTTTCAGATAAAAAGAATACGTTTTAGTGATCTATTGTACAGCATGGTAACCATAGTTAATAATAACATATTATGATATATATTTCAAAATATATTGCACAGCAAGGTAACCATAGTTAATAATGAGTTTTTTTGTATATAAATTGCTAAGACAAATTTTAAATGTTCTTACTACACACACACACACACACACACACACGCACAATAAGTAGGTGAGATGACAGCTCTGTTAATTAGCTTGATTTAATCATTCCACAATGTATGCATATATCAAAGCAATCCAATGTGCCTCATAAATTTGTAAAATAATTTGTCAAAAATTAATCTTTAAGAATAAGCAGAAATACATGGATTAACATCTATTCAAACACATGTGAAAATCACTATAAAGAATGAAGCAAAATTTACCCACCAAAAACCTAATGAATAGTAAATAAATAAACGAGTGTTTAAGGTACCAGCAACACCTAAATAACCTACTCCCAAAAGAGAATGGAGAAATAATTTAATATGTGGTATTTCCAAAGAAGCATGAAATGATTAATCTTAGGAAATTTTAAAATTTTACTTTTTTCCAATTAATTCATAATTTAGAAATGTTTTTATTTTGAATTATATATGAAGGAATTCAATAATCATGTCAGTTCTTGAAGCTGGCATGAATAAAATCCTAATTTTTCTCAATTTGTTACAACTGTCCCATAAGGTAATACCATATTTTCTAACATACTGAAGAAGAAATGGAGGTTTAAAGATATTTTGTAATAAATTCCAGGTCAAATGGCATGTAAGGTTTAGGATTAAAATTGGAATTCAGGTAGTTCAACCTCAAAGTCATTTAAAACAATGATAGTCCCTCTCCTTAAACTAGAGATTTTCTCCCACCCCTGTTCTGACCTTGAAGAAGTGGAAAACGATTCTATAGTGAAGAAATCATACATAATAGATAGATCACAAATATGGCCAGATCAGATCATCACAATTCAGGGATGGAATTGAGCCACTTCACCTTCCCTATGGCATAGTCAAATTAAAATTATTGAGTGTTTTCTGATAGCTTCTCATTTTTTCAACACAGTGCTTAGAGAATATACAGACACTGGCTAAACTACATATAATATTAAAAATCAAACTCAGAAACACAATCTGCTGCACCATACCCAGGAAACCAACCCCTTACCTATGATAAACAACCCAGGAATCTATCCTGCTATAAGTCAGTCTTACAGGAAGTCAGACTGCTATCTTTAGTGACCAATCAGGAAGTTAACCAACAACTTCTGTAATAATCAGCCCTAAATGACCAGATCTTAATAACTGACACCTTCTGTAATTTTCCCCCCAACTCCACCTTAGGATAAACCAGAAAAGGCCAAATATGTACCCTTCATCAATTACATCGGATCCTGCTTCTAGTTAGCTTCCTCCAGCTTCCCCAGGCCAACAACCTCCTATCAGGACACATTGAAAGCCTTCCCTTTTTTCTACCATAAAACTTTTCACTTCTTTGGCTGCCTTTGAGTCGCTGCCAAAACACAAGTGATGGTGGCTGACTCCCCTGCTATAATAGTCACAGAAACGTAGTATTTGCTTCTTCATATAGATCCACAGTGCTCAATGGTGTGGGGATACATCAAAACAAATCAAAGATCCCTGGATGAGAAATGCTTATCATCAAGTGGGAAAAGAAGATATACATATGGAAGTGATTTCGAGGACAATACGAATCCACATTTTCGTAAAATGATAGACTGTTCATCTTAAAAGAATTGAGAAGATGTTATAATGTTTAAACAAGTTTAAGCACTGCCTAGACCTGGAACTTAATCCCAGCTATAAGCCATGTGACCTCTGTAATTTGGGGATATTTTCTCAGATTCTTAGCTTCAGTTTTCTCCTTTATCAAATAAAAATATAAATGGTTATATCAAAGGTAACATTTATATATTAAAGTTCTTTTCTTTTGTTCTTTGTTGTTGTTTATACAATTTAAAGAGGAAATATATCGAGGTAATATAGAAATTATTTCATGGATAAAGTGGGGCATGAATGGAATCACTTTATAAACTAATGAAGAGAAAAAATGAGTACTCCAACTGGAGAACATTAAAAAAGTGCTATTAGTGAACGTGGTGCTATTAACTAACATGATTTCTTTGCTAAAATAAGGACACTAATTTTTTGGGTGTACAAAAAATGAAGCATAAGTAAGTTTAGATGACTTAAATAGTCAATATACAGAGCCTCTTTGACACAGACTAAGCAATCAACATAAAAGACAATTGAAAATTATTATTCTTAAGCATGAAAGTGGCCAAAGAGAGTTTCAGGAAAAAATAGTGAATGCATTTAAAAAGTATATATTAGATACTAGGAGACCACTTGATTAGCCATTAAAGCAACACTGAAAATGAATAAATGCAGCCTGAATGAAGGCTTTTGTTATCATGATGTGTTTCTCAACTCCAAGTTTTCAAGCCTGGGAATCTTGGGTTGAAATCAGAGAAAGATGCTTATACAGGAATCTGTTGTTTGGTGACAGGAGTTAATAGAGTTAATTTAAACTTATTTATTTTTATAAATTTTTTGGCTCTCCATATTTCTCCTTAGCATCTCTATATCCCTCCTCTTGCCCAAATTCTAGCTACCCTGTAAATATTCAAATTCTGTGCAAAATATCTCATGAATCTTCAAATCAATCCTGGTGTGATGTCTATTAGTGCTATTCTCCAATATTATTAGTTTACTACTTCCAGTTACATAGTTGGCATGTAATAGTTTACACTTTCACTCGTTTCTGAAGTTGAGTGTAGACATGTAATTTGTTTTGTCTGATAAAATGTGTGTCACTACCAGGTGGAATTCTTTAAGAAACAAAATGCAATGCCCTATAATCTTTCATTCAGCCATCAACTGAAATTTCCAATAGCTTGTGCTCCTAAAGAGGTGCAATATGAAGAGATCATTATCTACCACAAATGGACATGTTGAAAGAACAAGAAATGAACCTAAGTAGTTTTAATCTACTAATATTTTAAGATGGCTTGTCACTGTAGCAGAACTTTGAATATCCTGACTATAATACGTAGTCTCTTCGTTCTCTTATTTGGGGAGATTTGACAGACAAAAGAGGAGACAGCATTGTGAAACACAGAAGGAGAGATGGGAGTGATGTTGTCTCAAGTCCAGGAATGCTGTCAGCCCCCAGAAACTACAAAAGGCAGGGAACAGAATAACTTCTAGAGCTTCTAAAGGGAGCACGGCCCTGCCTACACCTTGAGTGTGGACTTCTGACCTCCAGAACTGTAAAATGACATACTTCTGCTGTTTCAAGCCACCATGTGTGTGGGAATTCATTACAATAGTCCTGGAAAACTTATAAATGTGAGTTCTAGAGATGCTCCCCATATGGATTGTCATCTGGTGTAGCTTTCTTAAATGGATAATCCAATTTTTGTGGGATCTCTTTCCACATACCCTATCTCAGTTTCTGTCTCAAGTAGTTTATCCCACAGGCTCCTCTTATTACCTGACCCTTCCTCCCTAGAAATTACTCTTCTTAGGTGAATGTCAAGATTGCTAAAGTCTGTCACATTTTACAGTATTATCTTGGCCAACTAGACACTCCCAGAGTCTTGCCTCACTAATTTGAGAGGGTCCATCATATTCCACTTTGTTCATTCATCTTGCCTTGCTAAGAAAAATTCCTAAGTTTAGACTTCTTTCAGTATTGGAGGCACCCCAAACTCTGAAAAGCTCTTTAAGCAAGTATAATTATGGTGCACCAGGGTAGACCTAAACAGTAAATGTCTTATCAGGGAGCATATTCTCCTTTTTGGTGGGTACCACCAATCTCTCCAGGTAGTTTCCTTGGGTTCCCTCTCACTTAGAGGGAAGAAAAAATAAATGCCACCACATTTACCATGAGGCTCACATTTCTCTGCCACCAAACCTTAGACAACTGCTTATAAAGCCTATGGGTAGCAGGGATGAGAGGTGGGAAAGAGGAGAGTCTGTTTGCATTGTTTGGCCTATTACTAGTAAATCATGCTAAAGTCTGTCAACAAACTTTTTTTAAAAAATATTTCTTAGTTTTCTCGACTGTGGAGCCCCTGCAGAATTTCCAAGAAAACTGGAAATGTTCCTTAGGTATGTTGATATGCAAGATGATAGAAAAGCAGAAATGCTCATACATGTGTGTACTTTGAGGCACTTTCCCTAAAGTGCCATTCTCATCATTTTGTTCATAAATAAATCATTCTTTCCCTTTTGACAGTTAGGAAATATACAATTTATAAGGTCTCTTATGGAGACCCTCTTCTCAAGTCCCATAATGTAGAGCATTGTTCCAAACAAATAGTTGCCACTTAACAAATAAACATTTTTTTTCCTAAGTGACTAAAATTCCCCACCAACAGTTGAGAATCTGGAACTGAAGCTTTAACAGGTGATTAGTAATTAATAAGACTTTCTATTCTGAAATCACAAGTATTAGCCTTTATTCAGTGTTTATTGAATTTTCTGATAGTGCCTTTTACATAACTCATGAGTACTTACTAAGTCTAATAGAAGTATTTATTTTAATCTGGGGGCTAGGTAAAGGATTTGCTTCATTTTGAATTATTATCCTTAGGACCTAGGATGTATAGCCTTATTTTTATTATTTTTTATGTTTAACGATGTCTTTCATTTGATTGAATTCATGCATTCATCAAGCACTTATTGAAGACCCAATACATGCATACATATTACTAGCTGTAGGGAGAGACTTCAGAAAGGAATATGTAAGGCAGTTACAAGGTATTACTGAAAGTAGAAGAATATGGCATAAAGATGAAAGAAGCCTATTAAAACAGGGGTGTCTGGAGTGATATAAAGAAGATGTTCTGACAGTGTTGAGGAAAGGAAAATTAATTTTCACGAGGGGAATTGAGAATAGAATTTAACTAAAATGAAATATTCAACTTTTTAATAGGGACCTTACAAAGACCCCTAAAAAAGAATAAAGGCTTTGCTGTAATTCTAGATGTTAGAGCTCAGTTATAAACCAAAATATACATGGCTTCATCAAGGAAAGATAAGCATGTGTATCGTCCCTTTACAAAACTCTGATTGCAAGCAAGCTGATCATCTCCATATGCCTGCAATTATCCATAATAATTTCACATTTCATTTGATTAATTCTGCTGCTGCTCTACACACAAACACATAAAGATATGGACTTGCCTTACCTTGCACATTGTTCTAATTATTGTTTCATTTTATTTAGTAATGTAATGCAACTTGAGCATTCAATCAAGGGATTATCTCTCATATTTTGAAGAGAACATTATTATTATGTAGTAGCAAGACTGCATCTTCAGGGCCATGCAGAAGGTTGCCTAATTACCCAGTGATTTCAGGGCAATTTACGCTGTCAATCTTAGTAAGATAAATCAATAAATATTAAGGCCGGAGATTCACTTCTTTCTCCATCTTCTTCATTGATATACTTGGCTTACAGATGCAAATAAATTTACTTGGTAATTCTATACATTTGATACCTTATTCCTAAATTATCTTCTATGCTTATAAAATTTCCATTCCAACCCCTATGACCCCCCCCAAGTCAATCCCAAAAGAGGTAGCCATATTTTCAGAATCATCATTCCTGAAAGACTAATCCGGAATATTGGTTAATTCTTTCAATCATTTCAAAAACACTGAATTTTGAAGTGGAAATTTGGGATTTTCAAAAACACTCTGAACTCACAGTTTCTTACTTAAATATTCTATTTGTTAAAACTAATGTTAAGAAGGAAAAGGGCATTAATTAAGTCTGAAAAAAAAGTCTGAATGTAAAACTTACTGGAAATTTTGCTGATCTGGGACATCAAGAACCAGCGTCAAAGATTAGAACCATGTTTCTGATTCTAATCCCTATAAATTACTTTGCAGTAAACAATCAAAGCTGGAAGTCCCACACATCATGCAATAATTTTTCTTCTTTATGGAAAAAGAGTCTGCCAAGAGCAGCTTATATAGCCACTATTATAACAGATACCTAGCTCAGAGTAGAGGGTTAAATTAACTGACAATCCAAAGAAGAGTTAAACATCAAAGTTTATTCCTCTGTATCTAATTAAATCAAAAATCGAGAAATGTTTTTTCAGTTTATTTCCTGAAAGAACTGTATCACAATTAGCTGGATGACCAAAGAAATGCAAAGTTCAAAAAGTCAGATCCATTTGTAATTTTTAAGAAAAACAATTGAACTTGAAAGTGGTTCTCAACTCTGAAGACACAGATTGATCGTCTAGAGAGACCAGGACTCCACACAAGATCAATAAAATGAGTCGCTCCAGAGATATGGCTCAGGTATGAGAATTTTTAAAAAGTTCCCTCAGATAGTTTCAATGTGTAGCCAGTTTGAGAACCACTGGGCTAAAAGATATCACTGTTTATCACTCTGTATGTAAATAGATTTCTTCGATTGCTACCAAAATTTCTTATTTATAGTAAGATGCACCCTTAATGTTGATGGTGTATAAGCTGAGTCTCATAAAAGGAAAAAGCTGGGGTATGAAAGAACACGTGAAAAAACATTTCAACAAAGGAAGAAAGGGAGCAGAGTAAAAGAGAGTGTTTAGGGAATGGAAAGGAAAGATACATAAAAGGATTTTTTTATGACTTTGTTTATTTGTATGCCTTATAAGTGAGATGATTGCTTCTTTGAGATGATTGTTTGATAAAGAACACTAGTGATGCTTTATAAAAAGTATGGGAGGCTTGCGACCTAACTTTCTGTTTCAGTAGGGCGAGACTTTGTGCTTTTCTGTCTTAAGTGTGTCTTTATTTATTCATTCACTTGCCACAGATATATTTGAGTACCTACAGCATCAACCTCACTCTCCTAATAATAATGAAGTTATCCTCCTTGCTCCCTCATTTCACTCTTTCCTGTCTTGTTCCATACGTAAAATTCTGGTTTCAAGTTTTTGGCCACAGACAGATCACAAGAAAAAGGCAATCCTTTCTATGGTGATGAGAGCTACAGAAAGGCAGCCACAGAGAGAAGTCAGGTGAAGAAAGGGAAAGAGTGACAGGGAGGGGTAATAAACCATTAGCTTTGATAACATAGTTGAAAGTCTAATAATATAAAAATGACGACAACCCATGTCAATGAAGTTTCTTTAATTCATAGAATAAAAATCATCCAGGTAAGAAACTATTTCAGATTGCACAGTAGCAACATAAGCAAAAATAAAATAATTCTTACAGATGACTGATAACCATTAGAAAAGTTAATATACTGTATAGCAGAAAAGTTAGTTTTTATTTTTTAGGCTTTCTTCCTATATTTAATTATTATGCTAGATTATGGGTTCTGTGGCCCAATAATAATAACAGAACAGAGGGGAAATGGCATATCTACTATATTATAAAATGAATTAAGAATAAAATGATGAATATCTTTTTAAATTTGCACCAGTTTTCACCATAAGCCAAAGATTATTCAACTTTCTTAAAATATGGGTAACTTTTACAGTTACTGTCTTTGTGTGGAATTTATATTTATAGCTTTCACAAAGGTCAATATTAACTACCCTACTCAAATTTAACTTTTACAAAAACATAATTTATCATCTCCCAAAGTTGTACAGAGGATATAAGTTGACTACCTTACTGTACTCTTCCTTCTTGGAAACAAAATAAATTATATTCAAGGTGGCAACTTGTCCAGCTAAAAGACTGAATCCCCAACTTCCCTCCTAACTAGCCATGGCCATAGAAATTCATAGGAAAGTTGTTGAATAGTACCCTGGGGAAGGCTCCTTAAGATAATAACACCTGATTCTGACTGCTTTGATCTCTTGTCTTATTTCTATTCTTCACACTTACAGGAAGACTGGACCTCATCAGCCATCTTGGCTATGGCAATGTTAAAGATGAAGCCACTCTACAATAAAGATCGGGCAGATAATGATACATTGTTTAAACCACTTTTATTTATATTGTCTCATTTACAATTCATGCATAACGCAAATTTTTTAAAGAAATGCAAGTATGCTGAAGACAAGGCTTATTCCTAAAGTTTAGAAAATACAGGATCTCTGTCTTCAAGCAATTTAGAAACCATTTAGTAGGCAATTTGGAAGGAGAATAAAATATAAGCATAATGGGTTAAATACAGGCGCACTCATTGTGAAAATGCTTTTATCTAAGACACAAAGGGCAATGTATGCGTTTGCACTTTCTATGGGCCCATTTCCTAAATTTTTATTATGAAAAATTTCAAATATACAGAATTATAAAGAAAATACATGCATTCATTTTCTAGATTTAATAATAGTATATTGAAGTAAATGCTTCTTATATTTTTCCCTTCTGTAACACCTAAGGTCAGTTAAAATTTCTAACTTTTCTTTCATTGTACTTCAGTATCCGTCAATAAGAATAAAGATGCCTTCTTACATAACCATAATAATATCACTACATCTAGCAATTTAAATAATGATCTCATATCGCTGTTTATCACTCTATATGTAAATAAACTTCCTCGATTGCTGCCAAATTTTCTTATTTATAATAAGAAGCACCCTTAATGTTGATGGAGTATAAGCTGAGTCTCATGAGAGGAAAAAGTTGGGGTATGAAAGAACACATGAGGAAAAGTCTAAACAAGGGAACAGAGTAAAAGAGAGTGTTTAGGGAATGGAAAGGAAAGATACATAAAATTATTTTTTATGACTGTTTATTTGTCTACCTTATAAATGAGATGATTGTTTCTTTGATAAAGAACAGAACTAAAATCTGTTCAGCTTTACCTCATTTCATCACAGACTACTATAATATTTCAGAGTGTCAGTAAATGCTTATTTAATTGAGGTGGTTTGTAAAGTAAGATTAGACTCAAGTAAAATTTTTAAAAATTGAATTGGACTTAAAATCATGAGTTAACATAAATGGGTATAAATATTTTAAAATAATTAATTTATAAACATTTGTAGGAAAAACCGCCACTCTAATTTCATAAACAGTATAGCTCATTTTATCCCCTTTCCTAAAAATATGTAAAGAAACAATTCTTTTTTAATTGTCTTCATAATTTAGAAACCAGGATATCCAAACTACCAAAAATTAACTTTGTATTTGACATCAGTCCGGCCTGCCCGCAGTTATCCGGAGGCCTAACTGTCTCCCTGTGATGCCCTGCTTCAGCAGTCATGCTCCTGTTTCACTTTCATGTTCTATCTTGTACACCTCGCTCTGCCTTCTAGATAGCAATAGCAAAATTAGTGAAAGTACTAAAAGTCTCTGATACGCAGAAATAATGGCATAAGCTGTCTCCTCTCTCTCTCTCTCTCTCTCTCTCCATCTCGGCTACCAAACAGGGAAGGGCCTCCTGTCCAGTGGACATGTGACTCACGTGACCTTATCAATCATTGGAGATGACTCACACCCTTTACCCTGCCCCTTTTGCTTTGTATCCAATAAATAACAGCGCAGCCAGGCATTCAGGGCCACTACCGGTCTCCACATCTTGGTAGTAGTGGTCCTCCAGGCCCAGCTGTCTTTTCTTTTATCTCTTTGTCTTGTGTCTTTATTTCTATGATCTCTCCTCTCTGCACATGGGGAGAAAAACCCACAGACCCTGAGGGGGCTGGTGCCTACACCTAAGTAGATGGACAAAAGAAATATATTTTCCTACTTTCGCTGTTCAGCCTCCCATCTCTAAGAATGGCTACAAGAAGATTTCTCTTCATAGTCGATGCATCCTACAGAGTCCAAATTCAGAGATTGTGCTGATGCTGACTATCCTTATTCTTTTAATACACGGCATGTGTATACTGCTGATTTTTAAGTATTAAGACTAAGATAATTAGCAAGATATATTGTCCCTAAGGCATATATCATAGTAGCAAAAATAAATAAAAAATGAAAGAGTGAAAAGATAGATTAAAACTCAAAGTTATGCTTGGCACACAGAGATATACAGTGACAGCAATTGCCTCCTAGAAATAGAGATTAAAGCACTCTACACTGTTGGCCCAATCTCCTTTTTTGGCTATTTCTGATTACAGTTATGCAAACCTGGTTAGCCCTAAAATAGCCATTTGAAAACTCATGCTGTCAGGTATTCTCTATGCAGTTAAGTCGTTCTTTTTCCTTGCGTCTACACTGCTAAACTGAGTGGGTCCTAGAAGATCATATTAAGTAAACAGTCCTGATAACCCAGACATTAAGTCATGGAAAAATATTTTAGCCTATAACATATGCCAAACACCATATAATATACTGTGGACATAAAAAATAGCCCATACACTTTGCCGTATATAATGGCTGAGTGTTATTATTCACATGTGTCATTGATAATGATGGTGAAAATACCAAATGCAGCATCTCCAGGAATACAAATTCTGTCACCCAAATGTGAGTATTGAAGGGTATGGGTCTGGGATCAGCAAGACACAGAGAAGCACAGGAAAAGGATATATAGTATAATTAAAATGAAATTTATGAACCAATTTTCTAGAAAAAAATAGAATATAGGTATATACATAAAAAGCTTTCTTTATAATTAGGATAGTTCCAAAACCCCTGAACCTTTCGCATATATATTTTTGGTTTGGATAGATTCTCCATGAAGAATGTCTAGAAGACATAATTTTGGACAGGATGAATAGGAGAACTCTAATCCTCAACATTGGAACAGAAATCTGGAAATAATTACACATATCAAATTTTCTAAAACCCTCATCCTGAGGGACAAAACCAATATGTAAATCAGAATTAAGTGGAATTTAGGGCAAATGTGATCATTGTATAAGGATTTATTTAATGCCCACTATGTTCCAGACTTTTCAGCACATGCTGAAGATCTAATTAGAAGACAGAAATCCACCCGATTGAAAAACTCAGTTTGGTATGGTCTATTTGGAAGGATCAAGACAAGTTCAAATCAATAAGAGGGAAGAGGCAGGAATTAAAGTCAGAACAATGGGCCAAGGTCCAGTGTCCAAGAAGATATTCAGAATATTCACCCAGAATAATTGCACTCCTATCCAAGTAGGTGGTCCTTCCATAATATCACTGACAGACAGTTGCCTTCTCTCTGCTTGAACACTTCCAGTTGCAGAGACTTAGACAATATGTTTTGTATGATATGCATGTAAAAAAGCTATTGCTTTTTTGTATTTTATCTTACACATAGCTCTCAATGAATTCTTCTGTTGTTTCCAGGAGATTTCCTATTGACTTTCTCATGTTTTCCAGGTATAATACTACATGATTGGCATATAATAAGAAGTTAGATTTTTTTCTTCTAATGTTTATGCAAATTATGTCTTTCTCTTAAT
>NW_012104809.1:2099904-2102046 GCF_000951045.1 Mandrillus leucophaeus
CAGAAATCTGGAAATAATTACACATATCAAATTTTCTAAAACCCTCATCCTGAGGGACAAAACCAATATGTAAATCAGAATTAAGTGGAATTTAGGGCAAATGTGATCATTGTATAAGGATTTATTTAATGCCCACTATGTTCCAGACTTTTCAGTACATGCTGAAGATCTAATTAGAAGACAGAAATCCACCCGATTGAAAAACTCAGTTTGGTATGGTCTATTTGGAAGGATCAAGACAAGTTCAAATCAATAAGAGGGAAGAGGCAGGAATTAAAGTCAGAACAATGGGCCAAGGTCCAGTGTCCAAGAAGATATTCAGAATATTCACCCAGAATAATTGCACTCCTATCCAAGTAGGTGGTCCTTCCATAATATCACTGACAGACAGTTGCCTTCTCTCTGCTTGAACACTTCCAGTTGCAGAGACTTAGACAATATGTTTTGTATGATATGCATGTAAAAAAGCTATTGCTTTTTTGTATTTTATCTTACACATAGCTCTCAATGAATTCTTCTGTTGTTTCCAGGAGATTTCCTATTGACTTTCTCATGTTTTCCAGGTATAATACTACATGATTGGCATATAATAAGAAGTTAGATTTTTTTCTTCTAATGTTTATGCAAATTATGTCTTTCTCTTAATGAACTGCATTGTCAAGAACTGTCAGAAAGTACTTTAAAATAGTGCCAGTATTGGGCATTGTTGACTGTAATGGTAATGACCTAGTAATTCACATTTAAGCATGATTATGGCTTTAGCTGTTTGTGTGTATATTCATACATATTTCTGAAACAGTTTTTATCAGAAATGAATATTAATTTTTATCAATTGCCTTTTAAGTAACTATAAAAACTTTTAGTGTTATTTCACTTTTGATCAATTTTGTTTATAAAGTAAAATAGTAGATTTCTAAAGAAAACCCTATATTTTGTTAATGGATACAATCTTACATGGTAAGTTTTTCTTTTAATGTATTGCATATTTCTATTTGTTAATATTTTTAAGCATTTTTACATTAAGCTTAAGTGAGGCTAATGTATCATAGTTTTCATTTACATGTTGTTTTGGAAGTTCATACAATCTTATACGCTCTTTGTAAAAATAATCTGTAATCCGCACCCCCCCTCAACCTTTTCAACTCTGAAACAGTTAAAGTAGCAAAGGAGTTTGGAATTTTTAAAAGATTTGAAAGAATTGACATAGGCACAGAGAGCTTGATGCATTTTATGCTCTCATTTTCTTCCAGGATGTTTGATCATTGCTTTTCCAGCATTTCTGGAGTCCATTCAGGCAATTTATATTTCATGTAAAATATTTTATTTTCTCCAGTATTTTACAAGGTTCATCTATATATTATCTTATTATTTTTTCATGTATAATTTGATGTCACTGTTCCCCTTCATTTTTTCTTAATAGACTTAGCTGTTTTTTGTTTTCAACAAACCAATACTTTTTTTAAATGGGTTTCTTGATTTTTTTTTTCAATTCATTACCATCTGGTATTTTGTCTTTGTTGTTGTTGTTGTTGTTATTGTTGAGATGGAGTCTTGCTCTTTTGCCCAGGCTGGAGTGCACTGGCGCGATCTTGGCTCACTGCAAGCTCCTTCTCCCAGTTCACATCATTCTCCTGCCTCAGTCTCCCGAGTAGCTGACACTACAGGTGCCCGCCACTATGCCTGACTAATTGGCTAATTTTTTGTATTTTTAGTAGAGACGGGGTTTCACCATATTTGCCAGTATGGTCTGGATCTCCTGACCTCATGATCTGCCCGCCTCAGCCTCCCAAAGTGCTGGGAGTACAGGCGTGAGCCACCGTGCCTGGCCCATTACCATCTGTTTTTATCCTCACTATACCTTTTCTTCAGGTTCCTTTTGGTTTGTTTGGTTGGTCATTTTTCTTTTTTCTTTTTTCTTTTTTTTTTCCATTTAGTTCCGGGGTACTTGTGCAGGATGCACAGGTTTGTTACATAGGTATACATGTGCCATGGTGGTTTGCTGCACCCATCAACCCATCACCCAGGTATTAAGCCCAGCATGTGTCAGCTCTTTTCCATAATGCTCTCCCACTCCTGCCCTCTGGCAACAGGACCCAGTAAGTGTTGTTGCCCTGTGTCCGTGTGTTCTCATTGTTCAGCTCC
>NW_012104809.1:2102811-2154750 GCF_000951045.1 Mandrillus leucophaeus
TAAACCTTTGAATCGCCACACTGTCTTCCACAATGGTTAAACTAATTTACATTCCTACCAACAGTGTAAAAGCTTTCCTATTTCTCCACAACCTTGCCAGCATCTGTTTTGTCCTGACTCTTTAATAATTGCTATTCCAATTGCATGAGATGGTATCTCATTGTGGTTTTGAATTTCATTTTTCTAATGATCACTGATGTTGAGCTATTTTTCCTGTGTTTGTTGGTCACAAGTATGTCTTTTTTAAAAAACTATCTGTTCATATATTTTGCCCACTTTTTAATGGAGTTGTTTATTTCTTGTAAATTTAAGTTGCTTGCAGCTTCTGGATATTACACTTTTGTGAGATGGATACATTGCAAAACTTTTCTCTCATTCTGTAGGTTGTCTGTTCACTTTGATGATACTTTAATTGCTGTACAGAAGCTCTTTAGTTTAACTAGATTCCATTTGTCAAACTTTGCTTTCATTGCAATTGCTTTCGGCGATTTCATCATAAAGTTTTTGCCCATGCCTATGTCCTGAATAGCATTGCCTAGATTTACTTGTAGGGTTTTTATAGTTTGGAGTTTACATTTATGTCTTTAATCAACCTTGAGTTAATTTTTGTATAAGGTGTAAGGAAAGATCAAGTTTCAATTTTCTGCATATGGTTAGCCAGTTCCATGAGTACCTTTTATTGAATAGGAAATCCTTTCCTCATTGCTTGTTTTTGTCAGGTTTGCTGAAGATCAGATGGTTTTAGATCTATAGTTTTATTTCTGAGTTCTCTATTCTGTTCCATTGGTTTATGTGCCTGTTTTTGTACCTGTGCCATAGTGTTTTGGTTACTGTGGTCATGTGGTATAGTTTGAAGTCAGGTAGCATGATGCCTCCAGCTTTGTTCTTTTTGCTTAGGATTGTCTTGGCTATGCAAGCTCTTTTTTAGTTCCATATGAATTTTAAAATAGTTTTTCCTAATTCTGTGAAGGGTGTCAATGGTAGTTTAATGGGAATAGCATTGAAACTATAAATTGCTTTGGCAAGTATGGCCATTTTTATGATATTGATTCTTCCTATCCATGAACATGGAATGTTTTCCCATCTGCTTGTGTCCTCTGTGATTTCCTTGAGAAGTGGTTTATAGTTCTCCTTGAAGAGGTCCTTCACTTCCCTTGTTAGCTGTATTCCTAGGTATTTTATTCTCTTTGTGGCAATTGTGAATTGGAGTTCATTCATTATTTGGGTTTCTGCTTGTCTGATGTTAGTGTATAGGAATGCTTGTGATTTCTGCACATTGATTTTGTGTCCTGAGACTTTGCTAAATTTGCTTATTAGCTTAAGAAACTTTTGGACTGAGATAATAGGGTTTTCTAGGTATAGAATCATGTCATCTGCAAATAAAGGCCATTTGACTTCCTCTCTTCCTATTTGAATAAGCTTTATTTCTCTCTCTTGCCTGATTGTCTTAGCCAGAACTTCCAACACTAGGTTGAATAAGAGTGGGGACAGAGGGCATCCTTGTCTTGTGCCAGTTTTCAAGAGGAATGCCTCCAGCTTTTGGCCAGTCAGTATAACATTAGCTGTGGGTTTGTCATAAATGGCCCTTATTATTTTGAGGTATGCTCCCTCAATACATAGTTTATTGAGAGCATTTAACATGAAGGAATGTTAAATTTTATCGAATGTGATTATCTTTAGTTCTATTTGTGTGATGGATTACGTTTATTAATTTGCATGTGTTGAACCAGCCTTGCATCCCAGGAATGAAGTTGACTTGATCATGATGGATAAGCTTTTTGATGTGCTGCTAAATTCGGTTTGTCAGTACTTTATTAAGGATTTTTGCATCGATGGTCATCAGGGATATTGGCATGAAGTTTTCTTTTCTTGTTGTATCTCTGCCAGGTTTTGGTATCAGGATGATGCTGCCCTCATAAAATGAGTTAGGGAGGAGTCTCTCCTTTTCAATTATTTGGAATAGTTTCAGAAGAAATGGTACCAGCTTCTCTTTGTACCTCTGGTAGAATTCGACTGTAAATCCATCTGGTCCTGGACTTTTTTTGGTTGGTAGGCTATTAATTATTGCCTCAATTTCAGAGCTTGTTATTGGTCTATTCAGGGATTCAACTTCTTCCTGGTTCAGTCTTGGGTGGGTGTATGTGTCCAGGAATTTATCTATTCTAGATTTTCCAGTTTATTTTCATAGAGGTGTTTATAGCATTCTTTGATGGTATTTTCTGTCTTGATGACCTGTTTAATACAGACTGTGGAGTATTAAAGTTTCCCACTGTTATTGTTTTGGGGTCTAAGCCTCTTTGTAGGTCTCTAAGAACTTGTTTTATAAATCTGGGCACTCCTGTATTGGGTGCATATATATTTAGTATAGTTAGCTCTTCTTATTGAACTGAGCCATTTAACATTATGTAATGCCCCGCTCTGTCTTTTTTTTAAGTCTGTTCATTTAAGATCTATTTTGTCAGAAACTAAGATTGCAACCTCTGCTTTTTTCTGCTTTCCATTTGCTTGGTAATTGTTCCTCCATCCCTTTATTTTGTGTGTCTGTGCATCTTTGCACATGAGATATATCCCTTGAATACAGCACACCAATGGGTCTTATCTTTGTATTCAGCTTGCCATTGTGTGTATTTTAATTGAGGCATTTAGCCCATTTACTTTTAAGCTTAATATTGTGTATGAATTTGATTCTGTCATCATGATGCTGGCTCGTAAACTTTGCAGACTTGTTAATGTAATTGCTTCACAGTGTCATTGGTCTGTGTACTTCAGTGTGTTTCTGTAGCGACTAGTAACAGGTTTTCCTATCCATGTTTAGTGCTTCCTTCAGGAGCTCTTGCAAGGCAGACCTGGTGGTGACAAAATTTCTCAGCATTTGCTTGTCTGAAAAAGATTTTATTTCTTTGATGATTGTATTTCTTTTATGAAATTTTGGGTTGAATTTCTTTTCTTTAAGAATGTTGAATATTGACCCCAAATCTCTTCCAGATTACAGGGTTTCCACTGAGAGGTCTACTGTTAGTCTGATGGGCTTCCGTTTGTAGGTGACCTGGCCTTTCTCTCTTGCTGACCTTAACATTTTTCCCCTCATTTCAACCTTAGAGAATAAGATGATTATGTGTCTTGGGGTAGATCTTATTATGAAGGATCTTATTGGGATTCTCTGGATTTCCTGAACTTGAATATTGGCCTGTCTTGATAGGTTGAAGAAGTCATTCTGACTGATACCCTGAAGTGTGTTGAAGTGTGTTTTCCAACTTGGTTCCATGCTCCCCATGTCTTTCAGCTACTCCAATCAGTCGTAGGTTCAGTCTTTTTACATAGTTCCATAATTCTCGGAGGTTTTGTTTCTTTTCATTTTTTTTTTTCTCTAATCTTGTCTGTCTGCTTGATTTCAGCAAGACAGTCTTCAAGCTCTGATATTCTCTCTTCTGCTTGGTTGATTTGCCTGTTGATACTTGTGTTTGCTCTGTTTTTCAGTCCCTCAGGTCATTTATGTTCCTCTCTAGATTGGTTATTTTAGTTAACAGAGCCTGTAATCTTTTATCCTGGTTCTTAACTTCTTTGCATTGTGTTAGAACATAATCCTTTAGCTCAGCAAAATTCATGCTTACCCACTGTCCAAAACCTACTTCATCCATCTCAGCTTCAGCCCCATTCTGTTCCCTTGCTAGAGACATGTTGCAATCATTTGGAGGAGAAGAGGCATTCTGACTTTTGGGATTTTCAGCATTTTTGCATTCATTTTTCCTCCTCTTTGCGAATTTATCTACCCTTGAGGCTGGTGACTTTGGATGGGGTTTTTGTGGGGTCTTTTTTGTTGATGCTGCTGTTGTTGTTTTCCGTTTGTTTTTCTTCTACCAGTCCGATCCCTCTTCTGCAGATCTGCTGTAGTTTGCTGGGGGTCCACTCCAGCCCCTGTCCACCTGGGTATCACCAGTAGAGGTTGCAGAAGAGCAAAGATTGCTGTCTGATCCTTCCTCCAGAAACTTCATCCCAGAGGTGCACCAACCTGATGCCAGACGGAACTCTCCTGTATGAGGTGTCTGCCGACCCATGTCGGGAGGTCTCACCCAGACAGGTGGCATGGGGTCAGGAACCCTCTTGAGGAGGCAGTCTGTCCCTTAGCAGAGCTGGTGTGCTGTTCTGGGGGGAAATCCCCTTTGTCGGGATCAGCTGATCTTTTCAGAGCTGACAGACAGGAAAAATTAAGTCTGCTGAACCTGGAACCATGGTGTACTGTCCCAGGGAAATGAGTATTCTGTCTGTTAGCCCCTGACTGGAGCTGGTGGACTTCCTGCAGGGATGCCCTGACTGGTAAGGAGGGATCTAGAGAAGCAGTCTGGCCACAGCTGCTTTGCTGCACCATGGGAATTTCCACTCAGTCCAAATCTCCTAGTCTTCTTAGCACTGTCAGGGTAAAACTACCTGCTAAACCCACAGAAATGGCACTCCATGGACTCCCTACCCCCAGTGGAACTTGGCCATCCCAGGTGGACTCCAGACTGCTCTTCCGGAAAAGGGAATTTCAAACCAGAGGTTCTTAGCTTGCTGGGCTCCATGGGAGTGGAACCTGCTGAGCGAGACCACTTGGCTCTCTGGCTTCAGCCCCTTTTCCACAGGAGTGGTTGGTTCTCCTGTCTCACTGGAGTTTCAGGCACTGCTGGACTATGTAAAAACTCCTGCAACTCAGTTTCTGCCTGAAAAGCCACTCAGTTTTGTGCTTAAGACCCAGGGCCCTGGTGGCATAGGCCACCAATTGCAGAAATCCATGGGAAAAACATAGTACCCCTGGCAGGTTGCACAGGCCCTCACTGTTTCCCTTGGCTGGAGAAGGGAGGTGCCCCTGCTCCAAGCCCTTACTGGGTGACGCTATGCTTCACCCAGCTTCTGTTCACTCTCCGTGGATTGCAGCCACCACCTAGCCAGTCCCAATGAGATGAATTGGGTATGTCAGTTGGAAATGCAGAAATCACCTGCCTTCTGCATTGGTCTTACTGGAAACTGCTTCTATTTGGCCATCTTGGCCCCTTGGTTGATTATTTTTCTAACCATTTTAGGTAAGTAGATAATTCAGTTAGCTCAATTATTTTCCATTCAGTAATGTAAATATTTAAGCTATAAATATCCCTATGAGTGTTGCTTTAGCTTTCAAAGGTTTAGCTTTGAAGGGTTTAATCATTATTACTTATAAAATATATGGCAATTTAGGATTGATTGTATTCTTTGATGGAAAAGGGTCATTGGGGCAGTACATGCTTTTAATAATCAGATTTCTGAGGCTCCAGTTTTTCATATTTCAAGTAATTTTTAGTTTCAGTCTTTGAAGTTTCTATTCTGTTGAAGTTTTTAAAATTTCTATTCACTCTAACAAAGAAAATGCTCTTTATTTCAGGATAATATTTTAATATATGTCTATTGGATTTATTCATTAATTAGGTTACCTATATCCTCTATAGTCTTTTATGTGTTCCTTAACTCTTATGTTTCTGTCTGTTTCTCCCTAAAAAGTTTTTTTAAATTATTGGTGCAACATTATACGAAGTATGAATTATGAAAATTAGAGCTTTGGCACTTATTACACTTTCTTTTAGAACCTCCATTTTCTTTTTTTTTAATTTTTATTTTTTTTAGCTAGTGCTAGTCAGCCCCAATTTCTTCAACTCTTCCTTCTATGAAGATTTTCAGTCCCATTATCTTGAATATTTTCTTCTAATATCATTTTATCTGGCAATGTCCTCATGAAATGTGATGTTAAAAATGAAGCATTGCAGCGCATAGTGATTCACTCCTCTAATCCCAGCACTTTGGGAGGCCGAAGCAGGAAGATAGCTTGAGCCCAAGAGTTGAAACCAGCCTGGGCAACATGGTGAAATCCTGTCTCTACAAAAACTACAAAAATAAGCTGGGCATGTTGGCATACAGATATGTGGGTAGTAGTCCCAGCAACTTGGAAGGCTGAGGTGGAGGCATCTCTTGATCCCAAGAGGTGGAGGCTGCAGTGAGCCATGAGTAGGCCACTACACTCCAGCTTGGGTGACAGAGTGAGGCCCTGTATTTAAAAAAAAAAAAAAAAAGTGTAATCTTATCTGTTATCTGACCAACATGGATCACCATGAAATGAAAATATTGCCTCTCTCAAGGTAGTCACCATGCTTCTACTAATTCTGGCTAAGATAGCATATAAGCAGCCAAATTCCTAGGTCACATTGAACATGAATTCATTACCTCTCATTACATTATATTGCTGATCCTATTGATATTCATGTCTATATTTCTTTACATATACTAGGTACTTTAAAAATATTTGTTGAATATGAGAATGTAGAAACAAACACACAATGTACAGATTACAAAATTTATACAATTAAGGCCTTCTATAAAGGGCAATATTTATTAATTTTGTGTTTGTAGATAAAAGTTTCATTCCTAATTTACTTCAATTAAGTCAATAAATGTCATTCTTGAAAGTTATGGGTTCGTAATTGCAGTCACTTACTGTAATTATGCAACACTTGCTTTGAGAAAAGACAAGCAATTTTGAACTGTGTGGCAAATGATACCTAATGTAATGTTAGCAATTTATAACTCGGTAACTCTTTAACAGTTCAAGAGCTATAATAAATACTTCAAGTGATGCTTTACCAGTACGGAAATAATTGTCTAATTAGTAATGCACCACTACAGAATGACAAGAGCTTTATTAAAAAGAAGTATATACCCAACAATTTGGAGGATAAATTCTGGAGTTTACAGGAAAAGAAAAGTCACATTCTTAATGCATAACTCCTATTGAAAACGACATCAAAATGGTTTTCAAAACATTTTTTTAAGTTTCCAATATGTAGTACTAAAAACATTGTTTCTAAACATTGATGAAAATATATAGATTTCATTTTTAATGTAATTGTAAAGATTATAAAAACATACAGATAGCCTGGCACAGAGGCTCACACCTCTACTCCCAGCATTTGGGGAGGCCAGGGCAGGCAGATCACCTGAGGTCAGGTGTTCGAGACCAGCCTGGCCAACATGGCAAACCCTCATCTCTACTAAAATATAAAAATTAGCCAGATGTGGTGGTGGGCGCCTGTAATCCCAGCTACTCAGGAGGCTGAAGCAGGAAGAACTGCTTGAACTTGGGAGGCGAAGGTTGCAGTGAGCTGAGATCGTGCCACTGCACTCCATCCTGGGGGATAGATGGAGACTCTGTCTCAAAATAATAATAATAACAAACAAATTATATATATACACACACACACACACACACACACACACACAGACATACAATCTCATTTTACTACTTTCTTGAAGCACATATTGTTAAGGAGAAAGTGATGATCATAATGCATTTTTTGAGTTATGAAAATATAATCTCAATCTTAGGTGCTACTACTGACTGGAGGAACCCAAGGATGGAAAGTGCTACAATTTATTTTGTAGGTGCCACTATGATTTATTAACATCAAGCATTCATCATTTTCTGAGATTTTAATATTTGCTGCTTTAACTGTCTTTCTTCTCGGAAAATGAAGCAGATGAGGGGTTATGTTTTCATCACTATTCTATCCCATCTATGCAGAAGAATACTTGACACTTAGAAGGACTTAAATAATACTGTGGTATGCATACATGAATGCGTAGTCACATCAGCTGACTGTTTTTATCCCTGAGAAATCCTTGTCCAGAGAGACTTTGGGGAATGATTTTGGCTAGGATGGTTGGGAAGGTTCTCTCTGAGAAGGTGATCTTTGAGTAGATATGAATGATGACAAAGTCCTCGCTCTGCAAAGACAGGGATCAACAGAATTCCAAGCAGAGAGAAAATTGAATATAAAATCCCTGACTTTGGAATCAATTCAGTGTGCATTATTTTCCCCGTACTGTGGCAAAGACAAATACAAAATTGATTGCATGGCATGGTTCCCAATTTAAAAGAATGTACAGCTTCTTCAGAAGATGAAGTCATACATGAATAAAGCAGATTTGAAAAAAACATTCACAGATATGTGTGGTATATTATGAAATCTCTTTTATAAGTACCTTTATGATCTTAGTAATAAATTATTATTTAATAATAATAAAGGTTTCCAAAGTTTTCAGGTTTCCAAAAATTTCTTATGAATGTGTTTCAGATTGTATCAAATGTATTTCTAAATATTTTGAGATAATAGTATGATTGTATTAATATTATTACTCCCTTAGTTTTCTGAGTAATATTGATTGATTTTTAAATAGGAAGCCATTCTGGAATTCTTGAAATATGGCCTGCTTGGTTATTGATGTAAATTCTGTCGCTGAATTTTGTTGGTTAATATTTGCTTAGGGTTTTTGCTTCTGAATTAACAAATGAGATTGGCTTGTACTTTCTTTGTATTATCATGACTGATATGGTCCGGCTCTGTGTCCCTACCCAAATCTTATCTTGAATTGTAATCCCCACATATTGGGAGAGCGACCACCTCAGAGGTGATTGAATAATGGGGGCCGTTCCCCTGTGTTCTTCTCATGATAGTAAGTGAATTCTCTTGAGATCTGATGGTTTTGTGAGGGGCTTTACCCACCTTCACTCTGCTCTTCTCTCATTCTCCTTCCTGCCACCATGTGAAGAAGAATGTGTTTGCTTCCCATTCTGCCATGATTGTAAGTTTCGTGAGGCCTCCCCAGCCATGCTACACTGTGAGTCAGTTAAACCTCTTTCCCTTATAAATTACCCAGTCTCATTTATGTCTTTATTAACAGTGTGAGAACAGACTAATACAATAACTGTGCCAAGTTTTGGTATCAAGGTAATGCTGACTTCATTTAAAAAGTTGAGAAATATTTTCCATCTTCTTATTTACTCTTACAGTTTATGTAAGAGAGACGTTATTCTGTCCTTAAATAGGTGACACAATTTATCAGTGAAGCAATCTGAGCCAGAGTGATAGATGATTAATACTGAGTATATATCAAAAGTGTTAATGGTTTATTTTTTTCTTATGTGAGTTTTGATAGGTTTATTTTTTAGTCTTTGTAAGTTTTCTTATGTGAGTTTTGATAGGTTTATTTTTTAGACCATTTCATTTAAATTATCAAAATTATTGACCTAGGTTTTTCATAATACGTGCTATTTTTTCTCTAAAATTAGATGTATCTTTGTTTATATATTTTCAAATTTATTATATTGCTTAATTATTACTCTTCCTTTATTAGTCTTCCTTGCTGTTTGAAGTGTTTGTCAGTTGTATTGGTCTTTGCAAAGAACTACCTTCTGACTTAGTTACACCTCTACCTATAGGTTTTTTGCTGCTTTAAAAATATCTGTTTGTTCCCATGTAGCTTTCTATATTTTGCTATTGTCAGACATAATTTGCTGTGATTTTTCTAATGTCTTTTAGTACAGTCTTGGATTATCAATGTTCCTGCTTTCTTCTTTTTAATGTACACATGTATGGTTCTACATTTCCTTTCAGTGAAATATAGATGTATCTCTTAACTTTTGATATATTTACACATTCTCATTTCTATATTTGCTTTAAATCTATAAGTTATAAGAGATGCATATTATGAATTCAAATTATTTGTTAGATTTCTACCTTTTCTTTTGTTAATGATTTCCATCTTAACTTCACTGTATCTGAAACATACTCTACGATTTTATTCACTTGAAATTGTTGTTCCTTGCTTTATGCATCAGCATATGTTCAATTTCAGTAAATTATCTTTGAGCAATTTAAGGAGATCTTTATTCTTCATTTGGTGGGCGCAATGTTGTTTATATGATAATTAGACCATGTTTGTTGACTTAGTTTTTGTTAAACTCTTGTATATGTTTCTAATTTTCAGTCAACTTGTTCTGTTACTGAGAAAATTATTTGAAAATCTCTAAATATAATATTGTATTTATCTTTTTTCTTTTCAGTTCCTGTCAATATTTGAAGTTATACTAATGGATCTTACCATTTAGAATTGCTATATATTCCTGTCATGACAAAAGTTTTTCGTAAAATGTCACTCTTTAGCTAACAAGATGTTTCATCTTATCTGCAGCTTAAACATTTTTATTAGATTTCTTTTCTTTGTATTTGCATGACATGTATTTTTCAATTATTCTATTTTAATTTTCTAAGTGTGTTTCTTCTAAGTAGCATATAGTTGCTGTTTCTTAACCAGTCTCATTGGTTTTGCCATTTAATTATGATATTTAGCATAATAAACTATTAGCATTTAATTTGTCTCACTTATCTATGCCTCTGTTTTTCATTACTTGATGTCTTTGAATTGATTATTGTTTTCATTCCACATTTTTACATCAATTAGCTTTTTTAATGCAATCTTGCAGCATTTTGAATAACAATTATTCTAGAGATTGCAATGCAGATTCTTGACTTTTTCAAGTCCATGGATAATATTTATTGGACTATGCAGGCCATAAAATGTTAACTTCATAATATTCTCAAGCTGCATTTAAGATTTCCTTTTTGTCTTTGTTTTATTGCAGTTTTACTATTATTTACCAAGGTTTAGTATTCTTTCAAAGTTTCTTGCAGACTTTGATGGCTATTAAATGTAAGTGGATTTTTAAATATGCCTATATGAGGTATAATTTATTTACAATATAGTGCATCTATTTAAGTTGTGCAGTTGGAATAGTTATTACTTCAGTATCATGTTGGTTAGAATTGTAGAGAAAAGACGTTCATGTTTTTTTGTCAATCTTAGAGGGAAAGCACTTCTTTTTTTTTTTTTAAATCACAGTTTATGATATCACCTGAAGGTTTTTCAATATATGCCACTCATTAGGTTAATGAAGTTCTCTACTACTCCTTAATTTGCTGATTTGTTTTATCAAGAATGTGTGCTGAATTTTTTCAATGCACAAAAGCACTTTTGCTTTTTCTTCATCTATTGAAATGGTCATAGTTTCTTTTATTTTTACCTTTTAATATGATTTTTTTATGTTGAATAATTTGGCATGTTTATCCTAGACGTTGTGAATATCAATGATGTAACCAGCAGCCCCTCAGCAATTGGAAACCTGAAGAATAGACAGATGTGGCAGGCACAACCCCCATTGCAGCAGCAGCCTAGGGATGAGTGAGGAGGGTGACTCCAGCACCATCTTGGTGCCGTTCACTTCTCATGACCTTGGGAAGAGTACTTTTATATTGCTCTGGGTTCCATTACATAGTTTCAAAGTCTGTTTTCGTTTAGGTTGAAAATTAACTTGGTAATGCTCAAACTGGAAATTTGCCACATCTGAAGTGTGTAGCAGTTTGGATCACAGTTTAGAATGCTTTTCATCTACCCTGCATACGAGCAGTTCATAAGTCAGGGAGATACAATGGCAAAGATTATACACTAAACTGGGCATGCACTCTCTCTGACTTCTCCCTGGGGCTCCCTCTGTGCTGTCCTGTGACCCTATGTCTAAGTCTCCTTCTTTTGAATCCTCTAGCCTAGAAGATGGCAGAGTTTAGCCAGGAAATACAAAGCTCACACCGCATTGGGTACTTCTAGCAAAGTTCTCCTGCTGTAGTTCACTGAGACAGTTGTTTTTATATTTTAGACTAAATGGTTATATATTTGGATGATTTATTTATTAGAAGCCTAATCTTTCGTACCAAAAGTGAATTTGAGTTTGGACAGATTTTGAAGGGCTTCATAGGGCTTGGTGAAATTTTGACTTGATATATTTCATGAATCTTGGAAAATTCTATACTGTTATCTCTGCAAATACTTATTCACTCCATTTTCTTAATTTTCCCATTCTGTGACTTTAAATACACTTTATATTTGGCCTTTTAACTGTATGCTATGTGTAGAATGACAATGTATCTTGGTTTTACTGACCAAAGTTTATAAATATTTATTGAACTAATTTGGTCACCAAATTTTACTCTCAAACCTTCCAGTTTAGAAATTAATTGTGGCTGTGCACCACATAATGACATTTCTGTCAAGAACAGATCATGTATACACTAGTAGTGTCATAAGATTATAATGCCCTATTATAATATTTAGTTCAGTAACATTCCATACAGCTTTGTAGTCTAGGAGTAATAGTCTATACTACATAGTCTAGCTGTGTACTAGGCTATACCACCTAGGTTTGTGTAAGTACACTCTATGATGTTCTCACAGTGAAGTAATCACCTAAAGACAAATTTCTCAGATCATATTCTTGTCATCAAATAGCATGACTATATATTATCATCTTATCCATATGCTTATGTTAAACTTTTGTTTTTTGTTTTTTGTTTTTGGTCTTTTCAAATATCAGTCTCAATATTCACTTGAGATCTATTTCCCTGTTCACCAACTTTCTTTACCTGTAACTAATTTATTATTAAACACACTGACTGCATTCTTAAGTTGGGTTACAGCATATTTTCCATTTGTATTCCTCAAGAATTTTTATATATTTCTTAAAATATTTTCTCCATCTCAATTTCTGTAATCATTTATATTATTTACTCTGAATTTCTCCCATTACCCAGGTCCTCTCTAGGTCTCCTTTTATTATCTATTATTCCTCTTGCTTTTCAGTGCTGTAGCATTGCCTCCCTAAATGTCTTATCTTTAATTGGACACTAGATATTATACATAAATTATAAGAATGATTTAAGATAGTGACATTTTCTTCATGAAAGAGTACTTATATCTACCTTTGATAAGTAACTGTGCTATGGACACTAGTAATCTCAGAATACCTTAATCCAATCAATTTGAGATTTTTCAAACCTGAGTTTATCCTTGTGAGAACCCATCTATTTGTAGTTGATCCTTACTTCAAAGGTTTATCGTCCTAGGACTCTCCACCCAAAGACTGGGCAATTCTCCAAGGACACACTTCTTTGGAAAATCCCTCAACCCCAAATTTTGAGTCCATGAAGTATTTTGAGTTTGCAAAGGAAATTTAAAGAAACTTTCTGGATATCTCAGGACTGAAAAATTAACTTGAAACAATTTAAGAAACTTTCTTTATTAATTCAGGAAATGTTTAAAATTCTCTACAATATGGTACATAGTTTCGAATTATTAAGCATCTCTATGTAAAGTAATTGAAATACACCGACTTTTGGTAATAAGTTGAAGGTGAGAGACATTGGACTCACACAGCTGGCTTCATGAAATTTTTAAGGTAAAGTTACCTAATCTGTATAGTTGATCAAAAAGACTATCATGATTCTTTATATCTAATTGTAGGAAAATGAGACTAGAATTTGCTTAAGTTATGTCTTCCACATGACTGACAGGAACTTATGCTAATAAATATGTCATTACTCCTTCCAACTTAAATAAAGGAAAAGAAAGCAAGGAATCTTACTTATTCTGGTGCCTTTTTATTAAAAAAAAAAAAAAAAAAAAAAAACCCTCAAGGAAAAAATACTGTTCTAAGAAGTTGAGTTTGTGATTTTAAGATTTTTGCAAACTTGATGCTTTTAGTATGAACCACAGAATATTTTTTCATATCATTTATACATGGACCATGTGATCCATGTAATTATTTTATTTTCATGTGTTCCATAAGCAAACCTATCAACCAGATTTTAAAGTAGGCCCACTGTTCCCCAGTAAAATGTTCAAACATCCCATGGGTGACACTACACAAACATCAATCACAGAAATCTAGTTCTGATGTCCCAAAACATTGTTGTCAACATGTAGAAAAGAAGAAACAAAACTGATTATAAGAGCCAAATGAGGATGACTTCTCAACTCCTCTAGTGAATTTCATTATTTACAAATTTCACTGGACAGTTATTGAATGATCAACCACATAAAGCTTTTGTTCCACTGGAGGAAGCTGTATAATTCTGCTGATCTTGTGGAAAATTTTCTGACGCCAGACATTGTTACACCAAAAGCAGGATGAGTTTGATGGGCGTTTTGTGGCTATATTTGAATTAGAAGAGTTATTGAAGCCCATATTCTATATTACTAACATTATCAAGTTAGAGTGAAGAAAGTTACCACCCTGTTTATTTTTTTACATCATAGCTTAGAAGATAGTATCAATTCTTTCAAAACCCCGACAAAATAATATTTTTATAAATCAGTTACTGAATTACATATGCCATAAAATGTCATTTAAAACTGAAATTGTCAGAGAATGAAGGGGAGGAATAAGAGACTGAAAACCAAAACTTTGCACTGAGAAGAAATACATCAGGTATTTGATATAGTGTTATCTCACTTAATTTCATAATCACCATGTAAAGTAAACATGAGTGTACCATTTCATATATGAATAACTGGAGGTTTATAACAGTAAAATGAGATAACAGTGGAATACCTAGTATAACTAGTGGAAAATCCTAAGATTTTAACTCAGGTCTGAATGACTTAAAGCTGTGAGAGTTTCTATTCCAAATAGCTCTGCTTCACTGAATGATCTGTTTCAGCATTGATATAAATAATCCATGTAAAACATATTTTCAAATTATTTGCATTCAGTAGAATATGAATATACTGATTATTCCAAATTCATACTGATAATTCAATAGGCAATTTAGGATTTGACAGAACCTCAGGTTCATCTTTCAAGCAGAAATAATTAAGGCCCATACATACATGTAGGAAAATTCTGACAAAGCTTTCTAATTGTGTGGCTTCTATTTAACAGGATTCTTTTTTACTTAGAAATGAATATCACTGTAAACCTTATTTTGAATAATATTACAAATGCTCCATGGCTATGGGCACAAAGACTCGAGGCAATAACCCATACATAGTCCAAAGAAATATCATTGAAACAATGCAATTGATTGACTAGAAAATATTGAAAGTCTCCTGTTATTCCCACTCAGATCTAATCATACTGAGAACCAGTGAATGTGAGATGCTCTCTGGACTGATGGACTTGAATGTAGCAGTGAAATTCACTTATATCACTATTATTTGGTAAATTAAAACTTGCCACACATCTTCAGATTGTATACATTTTGTTTAACACTAGTTCAGGTTGTATTTGTTAAAATTATTAGTTTTTCTGGTCCTGTCATTATATATATAAGAAAGAAAGAGAAAATGATTTTAAAATATTTTTCTTAACTAAAATAACCTGATGATAAAATTGTTGCTTTGTCTAGGGTCAATACACAGTCTTTTAGTGAGACTAAAAAGTTAACCCCATGTTCTGTTTTCAACAAATGAGTAGCCAGAGTCTCTATTGACTGAACAAGGGGTGCTATGGCTTTGGTTGATTCATATCAGCTGGTGCCTGGTAGATGTCATCATTAGACCATGCTGACCATCATCAGACCATGCTGCCTCTATATCCCTAGTGGGGGGAATTTCTAGTTATTCTTTTGAAGGTATCTATACAGTTCATGTATTTGTATATTTACTCAACTAATATCGAGAGTTTATTGTGTAAACTCTGAGACATGAAGACTGAGAGAAAATAAATCCAACAGTCAAGGGAAATTCCAAGTTAAAATTTTAAAAGCCAACTCATCTTATTTTTTTCCGAAGATAACCCCATGGCTTTTCTAGAAGCACACTGATATAGCTTTATCTACTTTCAACACACTTTACCCAGTTGTACCTAGGCCAATCACCACTCTTTATGAAAATAAGCAAAAGTAGTTATAGAGATACATAGACTCTACACAAAGTAGCCTATATGCTGTTTGTGCTTCTAGCCAGTACGGGAGTTTCATTGTAAATACAACCAGTTCTGCAATTAAATCTCATATGTTCTTTGGAATCACTGTGCTAAACAAAATCAAACCAACCATGGAAAATTTGGTCATGAACAACACTTGAAAACTTCAACAGTAACACATTTAAGAAATGACAGCAACCAAAAAAAGTAGCAAAATTTTACATGTTACATGGTTAAGAAATACATAAATCCTGCAATTAATATGGCATTTTATTTGAAAAGAAAATGTGCTTATCAGGAGGTGGTGGAAGTGTTACCTGAAAGTTACATACCACATGTGTACATGTGTGGCTCATCACACATGCTGTGATGAACTAAGGAATGTGTTACATGTGTGTAGCTTGTGTATCCTACCAGGCTTAGTTCACCTGGGAACAGTTTTCCGTATTCACTTAGAGTTTCTCAGGGATGAAATTTCCCATAAATGAATGCAAAATTAATGTTACACTCAAATTGTTCCCTAGCATATCATATACATTGGAATAAATTTGCTTCTTCTAAACAAGCATCATAGAATAACTGACCATATTAGAACTTGGTGACTGAGCCATATTCTGATTAGAACCAAGAAGTCGAGAAATATACTGATAAATTTGCACATAGGGCTCTTATATTGCCAGCAATTTACTTCAAAATCTTTCTGAATAGGCAAAATGACAAGTAAGTGTAAATTTGTTTTCATCTACACCCTATCGGTAATTACTAATCTGAGGAACTCCAGTCAGAAATAGCTCTTCAGGGGTGCTTGATTTTCGTTTGAAATATTGAAGTATTAAACCCATATACAGAGATGCTACTGTTTCAATTACCTTTATCTCTGATCCAGCTGCCAACAGAACCTTTGTTCTGATACTGGTATCAGAGATTATATTCACTGGTAGGATGAAATTAAAATATGTGAAACAGCAATAAATATTTTACAGGTACTTCCTTTTTTGTATGAACAAGGTATAGCATTTAAAGTTTACTGGTCTGATAGATCCTCTGTCCAGAAAAGTTAAAGGCAGATTGTATGACCTCATTCATAAACCAAATTTTTTTTTTTTTTTTTTACTTTTCTTTCTTTTTTTTTTTTATTTATTTCTATTATTATACTTTAAGTTCTAGGGTATATGTGCATAACGTGCAGGTTAGTTACATATGTATACTTGTGCCATGTTGCTGTGCTGCACCCATCAACTCGTCAGCACCCATCAACTCGTCATTTACATCAGGTATAACTCCCAATGCAATCCCTCCCCCCTCCCCCCTCCCCATGATAGGCCCCTGTGTGTGATGTTCCCCTTCCCGAGTCCAAGTGATCTCATTGTTCAGTTCCCACCTATGAATGAGAACATGCGGTGTTTGGTTTTCTGTTCTTGTGATAGTTTGCTAAGAATGATGGGAATACTATGCAGCCATAAAAAAGGATGAGTTTGTGTCCTTTGTAGGGACATGGATGCAGCTGGAAACCATCATTCATAAACCAAATTTTGTTAGAATATTGTCACACATATCTTGATGATGCTTTAAGAAAGATACAATCAAAAAGTCCTAAAAGTTTAGCAAGCTGGGGCTTCTTAAAAGTTTGTGTTCTCTATTTAAGTGTTTATTTGTTGTATATGGTAGAATGAATTTGAGATTTGCATTTATTCCTACTTGGTAGTAAGTTTAGGAGTTAACAGCATAAGCATCCACACATATATAATATGGGAGATCTATCTATATTTAGTAAAACAAAAAAATCACACAATAATATTAAATGATCAAACTGACCAAAGTTTGGTTGAGTTTATAGTAGTTATTTTGTAAGAATTGATTGTTCAACCTGTTTCCAAGCTGTAGTTCTTTTATTCTCCATCTTAACATTTTCCCTAAATTGTCTAATAAACTGGATAAAAATGTAGATCACATCTTTATTCATAGTTTTATTTGCAAAACACTGGCATGACCTTTCCAAGCCCTTTTGTATCCACAATACCATTTTATGACTTTAGCACTTTAACTGTGCTTTAGGATAGGGAACATCTCCATTTTACACACCAGGAGACTTTGGAAACATTGGGATGTCCAGTGACTTGCTTAATGTTACTTAATTAGTCTGAGGTAGAATAAGAACCATTCATGGCTAATAGTTCCTTGTCTATCCACTCATGTTTTTGATGCAGCTTTAGAATTTGGGTTCATTCTGTAAAAAAGAAAAATTAGTTTTAGATAGAAAATTAGGATTTCTGACGTTTCCACTTTTGTTTAAATGTTATGTTTCTATTTGTATTTTGTAGAGAGCAAGGTCCATTATTATTACTCTAACAACCAAGAAAAATTAAGATCTGTACTTGAATGGCCAATTCAGGTCAAAACGACAGGGCATGGATGAGCCCATCATGTAATCACAAGATTCTTTGTCTAAACCCCCTGGAGACTGTCTTAATGGAATCCCTCTTTCCATATTTTCACCACACTGCTTAGTCATTTAGCTGAGGCATAGTGAAGTGAACAAGTGAGTTTTCAGCCCTGATCCTATCTTTCTCACACAAATCACACATTTATTCCTAGGAAATAATCTGCCCCCTGGGAATCTCCCACTGATTGTAAAGTGATTTTCTCACGCTGCGTTTTCTGTAAACCTAATACAATGCCCTAAGTTTATGAGTTAGTATAGAAATACAAATGACACCTGTGGAACCACATTCCCTTCTCTGAAATGTGCAGAAATTAATTGTATTTAGTAGATCCAAAATTATAGCTGCTCGGGGCAGATAAAATATGAGAGTGAGTAGAATGACATTTTTGCAACAGTGCCTTAAGGCTGAGTTGAAGACACTCTTGGGGATAAAATTCTCGATCATTCATGCACATACGCAGTAAATTACCCTCGAAGTAAATTACAGCAAAGTGTTGTACAATGGTGAAATTATTGATTTAGTTTGGCTTTTATCCTGAGTTAGATGTGGAAGATCAATTGTTAATATTGTCCTGATCATTTCTAGCAGTGCCCAGAGGCATATGAGCAATGGCATGGTGTATGGATGGAAACGTAAATAAAGAAAAACAAATCCAAGAAGATCGTTCTTTACTTCAGTTTGTTTTTCCTTTGGAATTTACCCTTTGTCCTAGTGGAATTGTTATGCGTTTCCATTTGCACAGCAAGGACACTGTACTAAAAAAAAAAGTCTCTTTCAAGAAATGTTAAATAATATTTACAACTAAAGTTCATCTGAAGTTCATCTGTTTGTGGCAACAATTATTTCAATATAAACAAGACAAATTACTAAATCTGTTTCCCAAATGTTACATATTGTGTGAAGAAATAACAACTAAAGGTTCCCTGCCCAAGTTCTCTTATCTGTTTCTCTCACTTCTTATTAGCCATTTGTGAAAATTTTAGCAGTTGTAAGATAAAGATTCATTTATTTTTATTTTTATCTCTCATACTATTTATCAATTCATTTTGAATTACAAAGAACATGGTAGTGTGTAAGGAAAAATATATAAAGCAAAGAAAAGTTAGAAATCAAGAAATTAAATATAAAGACAGACTCCTGAGGATAAGGTGAGTCCATTTATGTTTCAAGCAGTTGACTTGCCCCTTCCCTACTTTGGTGGTTTTCAAAAACAACTGACTACTCTGAATCAATGTAACAGTTGGTATCAAATATGTAATCTGCATGCTTTGCCCTTGGGCGCTGCTCACAGTAGGTAATGTGTTCCTTTATGCACCCAAGAAAACATTTCTGTTGGGCACATGCTGTACGAGATATTGCTCGAGATGCTAGGATCAGCAATGAGTAAAGTAAGTCAGGCTCCTGCCTTCATGAAAATTATATCCTAGTGAGAGCATTAGAATATCACACCTATATCTCAGTTTTTAAATAAAGGATATATAATCCCAAGTGATAACTGGTGCTCTGAAAAAAAAATTACAGCAGAATAAGTACTGAGGGTTAGGAGCTATTATTTTACATAGCGTGTTCAGATCTTCTCTTAGGATGTGATGTTTTAGCAGGCTGAATGAAATAATGAAGCAAGTCAAAACAATAGTTCTGTAAAGAGCTATTAAAAAGCCTTTCATCACTCCAAAAATAACATATGGGAAAGCAATCTAATATCTAAGAGCTAGAATTTGCCTCACTCGCTAGGATTTCTGCTATTTTGATGTTGATAGTATCTTTCTTTTTGAAGCCAAAATACATCATTTTAATGAAATAATCTCAGCAATAACCGGTTTCTATTCTGTATCCTCTTAACCAGATTGCTAACTTGTAAATAAATAAAATATGGAGAAATCACACCCATTGTAGTCACTTGTATCTTTCAAGCACTTGTTAGAAGCTAAATGAATGCACACTAAATGAATTAGAGGTATCTGGAAAGTGGCTGGTTTGGTACAATCAAGAATATGGATTTTATTAAGATGGCAAGTGACTTTATACTTATTGGACCTAATTAATTCCATTTATAAGGATAGTAAAACAAATCTTCGCTCATTGAAGGAATCATTTTTTACTTAATTGGTAATAAAATGATAGCTTCATATATTTTAAGGTTATTAAACTGTATTATTCCCCCTAATGAATATATTCATAACAGAGAAAAAGAACACTGAATATGTTCACATAGCAACATAAATCTGTTAACCTTTAAATGTTTAAAATTTTATTCCTTGTCATCTTATTACTAAATCTTTAAAACTTGAACAACTATAATCCATAATCATCTTAATATTACATCAAAATCAGAATGTAAAATGTGTAGTAGCACAGTGATTTCCATGGTAACATTCAACCTTGTCCTAAACACTTCAAGAGATAACAGCTTTATAAGGTAGTGGAATCCAAAGGTAAAATTCTCCAGTAATTAGTAATAACAATCAAAGAAATTAAAGGAAATTGTGGGAAAAGCAAAGCGCCTTTTTGAAGAAGCAAAGCTATCTAATATTGTTTTATTTGGGCACAAATCCTTTATGAAAAATAAATCTATATTAGTGCATAGCATTGTGAATGGCAGCCAATGTTTCATTTAGGGAACAATACATTAACTTTCAAGCATAATAGACACTGAAGAGCAGTAGATGCCTAGACCAATGTGAGCTGGATTAAAACAAGATCTCCACCGGGTGCGGTGGCTCATGCCTGTAATCCCAGCACTTTAGGAGGCCGAGGCGGGCGGTGCATGAGGTCAGGAGATCAAGAACATTCTGGCCAACATGGTGAAACCCCGTCTCTACTAAAAATAGAAAAAGTAGCTGGGCGTGGTGGCGGGCACCTGTAATCCCAGCTACTCTGGAGGCTGAGGCAAGAGAATCGCTAGAACCGGGAAGACGGGGATTGCAGTGCGCCAAGATCACACCACTGCACTCCAGCACGGTGACAGAGCCAGACTACGTCTAAAAAAAAAAAAAAACAAAACCAAAACCAAAACAAAAGAAAACAGAAAACAAACAAGATCTCTCAGAAGTAGAATGCTTGCACACATGAGGTAAATAACAAACTATTCTAACTATTCTTTAAAGAGATGAGAGAATTTTTCTTGGAATTAAACTACACAGTAACATTTATTTGATTTTCTTCTATAGAATATTATGATACCTTCATATGTTTTCCATTAAAAATAAACATTAATTAAAAATTATTCATCTTTCTTTAAAATATTTTACCTTACAATACATGTTCCAATATTAATGACTTGCTGTCCTCTAATCATTGCTATTGTATTTAAATTTTCAGAAATTTGCCTTGGATTCAGATATTTCCTCTGCCAATATTTGTTTATTTGGTTTTTTAAGGCAATATGTGTATGAACATATTATTATCTATGTCCATAGATCTGTTGATTGTAACTATTTTGACAAGGGGTTAGGGAAGAAGTAGGGTATAAACTTTTGGTATTCTATAGGCAACTTAATTATTTTAATGATTTTTTAAATGATCAAATTTTCAACTCATTATGTTTATGTTATGACCACACATAAATCAGCAGAAGATTTCCAACTTGGTCTTTATTTCCTAATGAATATATATTTGGTAGCCAAGTTCTAATGTGGAATATATATAAGTGAAATAATCAATGGGATGAAATCATCATGTTTCCCTTAGTACATGTTATCTAGGAGGCACAATTTAGTAATACAATTTATTAAGAATCTCAAACCCACAGAATACGTTCATCTCAAGTTTGTGCAGAAGATACACTTGGGGACCAATAGTGAACCTCAAAATAGCTAATGTGCTTTAGTTTTTAGCCTATCTTTGCTGCAGTCCCCCTTTTCTTACAACCTTGCTGCTCATAGTGTGGTTCAGGAAACAGCAGCATTGACAGGCCACGTGAGACCTTGCTATAATTGCAGAATCTTCAGGCCACTGAAGACCAGATTCAGAATCTGTACTTTCACAAGCTCCCTAAATGATTTGAGGACATATTATATTATAAACAAGTCTAGATCATCCTTGGGATATTCATTTACAAATAAGCAATCCACACTCTTTACATAGCCTATTGTGGTAAGAACATGTAACATGAGATCTACCTTCTTGACAAATTTTAAGTGTACAATACATTATTATTAAACATAGGCACAATGTTGTACAGCAGATCTCTAGAAGGTATTCATCTTGCACAACTGAAATATTAAAGCTGTCAAACAACAACTCCTCATTTCCTCCTCCCCACTAACTTCTGCCCTAATAGATTAAACAATGTAAAACAATGTCCACAAAGCTGTGAGTTACCTGATTCCTTTCCTCTCTGTAAAATAGGCCATTGAGTTTGCAAAAGCAGTTCAGTAACAATCGCTAGGTCTATAATTCTGATGCCTCTAATGGTGTACCAAAGCATAAGATTATATTAGCAAAATACATAGGCTTTCTAGAGAGAAAAGAAATAATCCAAAATTTGGGTGTTTTGTGTATTTTTAAGTCAGCAGAAGATTTCCAACTTTGCCTTTATTTCCTAACGGATATATATTTGGTAGCCAAGTTATAATGTGGAATATATATAAGTGAAATAATCAATGGGATGAAATCATCATGTTTCCCTTAGTATATGTTATTTAGGAGGCACAGTAAGTATTTTAAATATTACAGGAAGTATTTAAAAATACTTAGGAAGGAAGTATTTTAAAATACTTACAGGAAGGAAGTATTTTCAAATACTTATAGGAAGTATTTTCAAATACTTATAGGAAGGAAATATTTTAAAATACTTACAGGAAGGAAGTATTTTAAATATTAACTGGCAATGTTATAAAAACCAGGTAATTAATATATTTATCAGTAGAATAACATCATTAGTAGTCATTATCATAATATATTTTCATACATTTTGAAATATGAATGATTATTAATTTATCTTGTGCTTTTCATGCACCACAGTTTTAAGCGCTTTTACATATATTATAGGTACCTAATGAAGGAGGTTACCATTATTGTCTCTGTTTATGTATAAGGGAGCTAAGGCTAAGAAAAATTAAGCAGATTTCCCATAGAAACACAGTTAGGAAATAGTGGGCAAGGTTTCAAACTGGGTAGCCTACCTCTAGGTCAGGATAATATAAAGTATAATATAAAAAAGTTATACCCTAGAAGAGTTATATAACATAAAATTTCAGTTTATTTTATTCTGTAATGTAATTTTGTTCCTTGGGTTCAGGAAGGTTCTAACAAACAGAAGTCCCTGGACCAGATATAGGCAGGCAGTTATCAAAAATCAACATGTGTGGAATGACAGAGGCAAACAAGATAAAAAGCAGTGGAGAAGTGGCAAGTGGGTAGAGCTGAGTCAGAGGATGGGAGAAGAACACCCATGATGAAAGGTGTGGGGTTTATGAAGTCATGTGGTTTAAGGGCTAAAATTGTAAATCGTAGGCATTCAGTAAGTGCTGTTTTCCTTTTATGTAATGCCTAGAGCTCACTTGGGAGAGGGTGGCTCCATCAGGGGGCTGAATCAGACCAAATGTTTTGGGATTTACTTTGAAGTTAATTAACCAGATCATTCAAAGTATTTTCCTTGGAACAAAAGAATTTTGGCTCTCAGTTTTGGCTCACTTTTAGCTCACTCTTGAGACTAAAGGACAGTCTCAATTTGAAAAATTCTTACAAACAGTTCAAGTCTCAACTTTAACTATAAAAATATCATTTACCATATGGAAATTTACAATTGCTTCCTTAGCACTCCAGTTTTTATCCAAAAGCCCCTAGCTACTAACCAAGCATCTAAACCTGTCTTCCCCAACTCCAACCACTTTTTAAGAGGAAATAGTAGACTGGTCCTAGAATTCCTGCATTGTCCAAAGTTTCACTCTTTCATTAGAAGAGATAATAAATCAAAAAACGTATTTTTTGCAATAATCATCAGAACATTACCTTTGTCTTGTAGATAACAGAATCAAGGCTCTGAGTAGATAACACTTTGCCTCAATCACAAAATAGAAAGGAGTAAAATAAAAAATAAACTGAGATCTAACTGCAAAGCTCTTTTTCTAAACACCATATTTTGCTACCTTCACCAAACAGCAGTATAAATTACTTTCTTTTTTACTATTAGGAGGAGACACCATCTTTATACCTCTCATGTTTCCTACCTTCAAGTCATCAATTGCGTAAAATTTACACACTGAAGAATGATAACTTTGATCCATAAAACAAGAAACTCCATGCATGAGTCTTAAGGAAATTAAATAATTGTTTATTTATAGTTCCCTCAATTTAAAAAAAAATTGCATTAGGATTTTTAGTTTCAGTTCAGATGGAGTAACAGAGATCAGACTTATCTTCCAACCTGGAATAGCCAAAAGGAAACAAACATAGTATATAATATAATTGTTTTTAAGTCATTAGCCAACAAAAGATAATGATCCCTGAAATTTGAGAAGTATATTAGCTTCCTATTACTGCTTTAATAAATTACTTCAAATGTTATAGCTTAAAACAACACAAATTTATTCTTTTATAGTTCTTGAGGTGAGAAGTTCAGAACCACCATCAATGAATGAAAATCAAGTACTCTACCAAAAAAGTAAGGATTTGCTTGATTTTTGTGTTTGCTTTGTTTTCCTTTGTTTTGTCTGAGAAGGCAGGTGGTGGAAAGAGATAGAAATGGAAATGTATGGCTCTAAGATCTGTATACAATCTGAGTAGTATAATATGATTTGACTGTGTGATAAGTTAAGATATGTACTAGGAACCCTACATCACCCGCTTAAATAATACAACCAAAAAGGATTTGAAAATTTTAAAAATATCACATATTTTGAACCACACTCTTTATTTTCTTAACTTTTGTTTTAAGGTCAAGGATACATGTGTAGGTTTGCTACATAGGTGAACTTGCGTTATGGTAGTTTGTTGTATAGATTATTTCATCACCTAGGTGTTAAGCTTATTAATTATTGTTTCTGATCCTTTTCCCTCCTTCCACCCTGCACACTCGGATAAGCCGCAGTGTGTGTTGTTCCCCTCTATGTGTCCATGTGTTCTCACCGTTTAGCTCCCACTTACGAGTCAGAACATACAGTATTTGGTTTTCTGTTCCATGTTAGTTTGCCAAGGATCATGACCTCCAGCTCTATCCATGTCCATGCAATGGACATGATTTCATTCTTTTATATGGATGCATAGTAGTTCATGGTGTATATGTGCCACATTTTCTTTATCAAGTCTATCATTGATGGACATTTAGGTTGATTCCATGTCTTTGCTATTGTGAATAGGGCTGCAATGGACATATGTGTGCCTGGGTCTTTATAATAGATTGATTCATATTCTTTTGGGTATATACTCCACTGTGTTGAATGATTTCTGTCTCTATGTCTTTGAGGAATCACCACACTGTCTTCTACAATAGCTGAACTAATTTACACTCCCACCAACAGCGTATAAGCATTCCTTTTTCTCCACATCACCACCAGCATCAGTTTTTTTTTTCTTTTTACTTTTTAATAACAGCATTCTGACTGGTGTTAGATGGTATCTTATTGTGATTTTGATTTGCATTTCTGTAATGATCAGTGATGTTGAGCTCGTTTTCATACAATCGTTGGCCACATGTATTTTCTGTATTATTCTGTTCTCACAATGCTATAAAGATACTACTTGAGACTGGGTAATTTATGAAGAAAGAAGGTTTACTTAACTCGCAATTCTGCATAGCTGGGGAGGTCTCAGGAACCTTACAATCATGGCAGAAGGCAAACGAGAAACAAGCACCATCTTCACAAGGCAGCAGGAAAAAGAGAGACAGAGCGGGAGAGAGAGAGAGAGAGAGAGAGAAAGGGAAATTCCACTTCCAAGCCATCATATCTCACAAGAGCTGTCCCACCATCACGAGAGCAGCATGAGGGAAACTATCCCTATGATCCAACCACCTCCCACCAGGTCGCTCTCTCAACATGTGGAATTATAATTTGAGATGAGATTTGACCAGGAACAGAGAGCCAAACCACATCAACATCTTCTTTTAAAAAGTGTCTTATAATGCCCTTTGCCTAATTTTTTATGCAGTTGTTCTTTTACTTGTAAAGTTGTTTAAGTTTCTTACAGATGCTGGATATTAGACCTTTGTCAGATGTATAGTTTGCAAAAATTTTCTCCCATTATTTAGTTTGTCTGTTTATTCTGTTAGTTTCTTTTTCTGTGCAGAAGCTCTTTAGTTAAGTTAGATCCCATTTGTCAAATTTTGCTTTCATTGATATTGCTTTTGGCATCTTCATCATGAATTCTTTGACTGTGCCTATCTCCTGAATGGTGTTACCTAGGTTGTCTTCCAGGGCTTTTATTCTTTTGGGTTTTACATTTAAGTCTTTAATCCATCTTGAATTAATTTATACATATGGTGTAAGGAAGGGATCTATTTTCAATCTTCTGTATATGGCTAGCCAATGATTCCAGCACCATTTATTGAATAGGGAATCCCTTCCCCATTGCTTGTTTTTCTCCGGTTTGTGAAAGATGAGATAGTTGTAGGTATGTTGTCTTATTTCTGGGTTCTCTATTTTGTACCATGGGTCTATGTGTCTGGTTTTGTGCCAGTACCATGCTGTCTTGGTTACTATAGCCCTGTAGTATAGTTTTAAGTCAAGTAGCCTGATGCCTCCAGCTTCGTTCTTTTTGCTTAGGATTCCCTTGGCTATTTGGGCTCTGTTTGGTTTCCATATGAATTTTAAAATAATTTTCTGCTTTAGGCAGTATGGCCATTTTAACCGTATTGATTCTTCCTATCCATGAGCATGGAATGTTTTTCCATTTGTTTCTGTCATATCTGATTAAGCAGTGTTCTGTAGTTCTCCTTATAGAGATCTTTCACTTCCCTAGTAATCTGTATTCCTATTTTATTCTTTTTGTGGCAGTTGTGAATTGGAGTTCATTCCTGGTTTGTTTCTCAGCTTGACTGTTGCTAGTGTATAGGAATGCTAGTGACTTTTGCACCATGATGTTGTATCCTGAGACTTTGCTGAATTTATTTCTCAGCTTAAGAAGCTTTTGGGATGAGATTATGGGGTTTTCTAAATATGGCATAATGTAATCTGCAAACAGGGATGTTTGACTTCTTCTCTTCCTATTTGTATGCCCTTTACAAATATACCATTTTTATCAGAATCAAAAATAATGAAATACTTAGGCATAAACCTGACCAAATCAGTAATGTGACTATGAGAAAACATGGTAGACATAAACTAGAGACTCCCATAAATGAAGACATATAGTTCAGAAGATTTAAAATTGTTAAGATATCAATTTTCCCCTACGTAATCCCAATTAAAATCACTGCAGGATTTTTTTTTCAGAAATTGACAAACTGATCCTAATAGTCACATGGAAATGCAAAGTACCTACAAAAGTCAAAAATCTTGCCAAAAGAAAAAAATTGATGGACTATCACTATCTAGTTTCAATATTTATTATAAAACTATAGTAATTACAAAGTTGTGACTTGGGCATAAAGATAGACAGATTTAAAAATGAAACAGAATAGAGTTCAGAAATAGACCCAAATGCATATGGACAGTTGATTTTTGACAACACTTAAAAGGAAATTCAGTGGGAAATTATACATCTTTGCTACAAACAGTACTAGAACAATTAAATATCCATATAAACATAAAAAACTTTGATTAATGTCTCATAGCATAAATTAAATTTAACACAGAATAAATCACAGATATAACTGTAAAATCTAAATCTATACAATATCTAGAAAACATAAAAGCAAATTATTATCATCGAAGTTTGGCAAAAAAATTTTAAATATGAAACACAAAAAATTTTAGGACATAATGGAAATGATTTCCAACAATCTTAAAATCCTGTAGACATAAAAGAGTTACTTCAAGGGTGGGCTGAAACCTGTGGTATAAGCCTTGAATGCCATTTTGGTAGTATAGTTCAAACAAATTGGGAAAAACAACCTCTTCAGCAAAAACCTTACATATCTTTAATGTGATTTTATACTACTTGAGTCAAATTCATATCTCTTATTTAAGCTGTATGACTTATAGTGCTAAACACAATATTTAATATACAGTAAGAATGCAATAAACAGGGCTTTGAAGATTGGCATTGTTTATTACTGCAGCATGACCTAGCCCATTCTGACTGATGATCATAGCAACATGATAACAAAGAGCACTCTGAATAATGTCTTTACGTTAGTACAAAGTGTTAAAAGGTATGGCAGATATGTTTTATTCTTTAATCAGGGAACTCAAATGTTACTCAAGTGTATTCAGTTTATGAAAATGCATTGATCTGAATACTTATGGGTAATTTCCCATATATGTGTGTCTAGACAGATACAGATATACACCACAAACATGTATACATATTATATATTTGTATAAATATTATGCAAATACATAATTATTTGTGCATACATTGTGTTGATATATATAATATGTGTATACAGACAATATAAATCTTTAATACTAAAAATTTCTTTTAAAATGATGGAATGGAGAAATTTAAACCATGTGGGGGGTTTTCTTTTGGAAGTTGGATATGTTCACTAAGTAAATGGCCGTACTGAGAGCAGAAGGCATTTCAAATGATCTGAAAGTCATACACAAACTTTTTTTGGAGAAAGAACAAATGGACACTGGGAAGCCAATAAAAGAGAGATTATGGCAACATTGTTTTGTGCTAATGAAAGTGACAACTAGAGTTTTTGGTGAAAAAAGAGAGGATTTTATAAATTCTAACAGGATGCTGACAATAGAAATGACTGAATGTAACATGACAAGGAAAATGAATGAGTTTGTTCCGATGCATATTAGACCTCAGGTAGCAAGGCAGGCGGTGCTAAAGCACAGAGCAGAGGAAGAGTCAGACACAGACGGAGATTTCCAGGAAAAACTGGTGCTCTGTCTTCACTCTAGACACAAGGCATCAAAAGTAAGATATCCTGAAGATGGTAATAATGCTGGGCCAGAAAAAGGACTAAGCAGCATAGATTTAAGGTTGGTTTTATTTTTTAATTTCAAATAGCTAAGCTAGTGTCAAACCTTTATCTTTTTAGGTATAATATTCTGAATGAACTTTAGCATTTGTTTTCTAAAGTTTCATGGATTTTACTTTTGCCAAAACTTTCATTTCACATGAAGAATTAATAATATCTCGCTGTTAGTGGATTCTGAAGAAAATGTGAAAATAGCCCAACTTACCACATGTTTTAAGTTCAGTAGTTTTGAAAATCTTATTCTCCTTCATTGAAAACTGACAGAACATAGTTATGGGAAAGACAGACACGCCACTTTTACAAATTCATAGTTAATCTATATGTTTTTTAAATGATAACCAAAACAAAAGATTTTTTTACAGGCTTATCTATGTTTGTTATTCTGTTTGGGCCACATTACCAAGTTTTGGAGCTCCTAGTCATGTAAAGTGAGACAAGAATTCTCTAGAATTTGGATTTTGACTCATCCTCCAGGACAGAAAATATGCCTCCAGTGTCAGCCTTACAAAGAGGTAGCGTTGAAGGGGCAAAGCACAAAGCTAAATGAGTCCCTACCACAAGGACTAGGCAGCATAGATTTGAAATATTGCTATTAAAGCTGAGTAATAGGATGCTGGAGCAGGCAAGAACGTGGTAATCCAGCTTGCATTAGTCACTTCTCACACTGCCAAATGCCTGAGATTCAGTAATATATAAAGAAAGCAGATTTAATGTGTTCATGATTCCACAGACTATACAGGAAACATGGCAACATCTGCTTCTGAGGAGGCCTCAGGAAGATTTTACAATCCTGGTGGAAGGCAAAGGGGAAGCAGGCTTGTCTTACATGGCCAGAGCAGGAGGAAGAGAGAGAGGGGAGAGGTGCCATACACTTCTAAACAACCAGATCTCAGGAGAAGTCACTATTGCAATGAAAGGGAACAATGCTAAACCATTAAAAAATGTCCCCATGATCCAATCGCCTCCCACCAAGTTCCACCTCCAACACTGGGGACTACAACTCACCATGAGATTTGGTCAGGGACACAGATTCAAACCATATCATTCCACCACTGGCCCCTCCCAAATCTCATGTCCTTTTCACGTTGCAAAATACAATTATGCCTTCTCAACAGTCCCCCAAAGTCTTAACCCATTTCAGCATTAACTCAAAAGTCAAAAGTATCAACTGAGACAAGGCTAGTCCTTCTGCGTATGAGCCTGTAAAATCGAAAACAGGTTAGTTACTTCCAAGACACAATAAGAGTACAGGCATTGGGTAAATATTCCCATTCTAAAAGGGAGAAGGGACCGTGGGAGCTGACTCCCTGCAAAACAACAGGGGCAAAGCTGCCCAAGGCTTTGGGAGCCTACCCCTTGTGCTAGTGTGGCTTGGATGTAAGACATGGAGCCAAAAGAGATTATTTTGGAGCTTTAATATTTATTGACTGCCCTCAAGGTTTTCAACTTGCACAGGACTTGTAGCCCCTTTGTTGTGGCCAATTTCTCCCTTTTGCAACGGGAATATTTACCCAATGCTTGTACCCCCATTGTACCTTGGAAGTAACTAACTTGCTTTTGATTTTACTGGCTCACATGCAGAAGGGACTAGCCTTGTCTCAGATGAGACTTTAGACTTTGGACTTTTGAGTTAATGCTGAAATGAGTTAAGACTTTGGGGGACTGCTGGGAAGGCATGATTGTATTTTGCAATGTGAGAAGGACATGAGATTTGAGAAGGGCCAGTGATGAAATGATGCGGTGTGAATCCGTGTCTCTGCCAGTCTCATGGTGAATTGTAATCCCCAGTGTTGGAAATGGGACCTGGTGGGAGGTGGTAGGATCAGGGTGGTGGGGCGGGGCAGCAGGGGAGCGCATTTTCTGATAGTTTAGCATCATCCCTCTTGGTCTCAATAGTGAGTTCTTAAAAGTGTTGTTTAAAAGTGTATGGCACCTTCTTCTCACCTTCCTCCTGCTCTAGCCATGTAAGACAAGCCTGCTTCTCCTTAGCCCTTCCACCATGATTGTAAAATCTCCCTGAAGCCTCCCCAAAAGCCGACGCTGCTATGCTTTCTGTACAGCCTGCAGAATCATGAGCCAATTATACCTCTTTTTCTTATACATTATTGAGTCTCAGGTATTTCTTTATAGCAGTGTGAAAACGGACAAATACACAGCTGAAAGGTGACATCAGAAAATCCAGGAAGCAAACTATTGGCAGGCCAATAGGTGCACAGGTACCAACCACCAGAAAAAAAAAAGAAAGAAGAAGAAGGGGCCGGGCGCGGTGGCTCACGCCTGTAATCCCAGCACTTTGGGAGGCTAAGGCAGATGGATCACGAGGTCAGGAGTTCGAGATCAGCCAGACCACGTGGAGAAACTCCGTCTCTACTAAAAATACAAAAATTAGCTGGACGTGGTGGCACGTGCCTGCAATCCCAGCTACTCAGGAGGCTGAGGCAGGAGAATCGCTTGAACCTAGGAGGCGAAGGTTGCAGTGAGCCGAGATCAGGCCACTGCACTCCAGCCTGAGCGACAGAGCAAGACTCCATCTCAAAAAAAAGAAGGAACTGTAATCTTGAGAGAGAAAGATGCATTATGTGAGTCTTTATTAATCTGAAGATACAGGAACAGTAAAAAAGAGACAAACCAAATTACATAAACTGCAGGAACCAGGAGAAAATTAGAGATGACTTGAGGCTGAACCAGAGAATACAAGGTGGCTCTATTGTTAGATAAGGGTTTATTCCAGAAATTCAGAAGCAAGGTAAGGGAGTCCTACAGATGGACAAGTGACATCAATTGTAGGGAGACCATTACTGAGGCAGGGAACCAGAATGGGCCTGACAGATGATTGATTATTTATGAAATGCTTCTGTTCCCATTAGTAAGTATAAGCATATCAAAATAGAATTGTTGATCCTTGAGAGATCATAATGCTTGTGTTTACTTTCTAGTTTCTAAGGCTTTTTAAAAGCATTCTGATGGCATGTTAAGACAGAGAGCCTCAAACTTTAATATGCCTAAGGGTTTCGGAAAAAAAAAAAAAAAAAAGGCAGGTGCTGATTCACTAGGTCTGGGTGGGACCTGCATGTCTGCATTTCTATAATGTTCCCATGAAATATCCTTGGTGCTGGTTCTTGGCCTACACCTAGAGAGAAAGATGTTAGGAGACCTCGAGGACATTCAAACAAAACAGGAAAAAAAAAATCCTAAAAACTTGAAGCACAAATATAGAAAAAAGTAATTTCTAGAAATTTTTTCTCATTTTTCAAGATATTAGCTTTCTGCCAAACTAGCAATATTTGATCCAAGACATTTTAACCCTCTCTTTGGCTTCACCTGGTATCAAGGAGAGAAAAAAAAAAATATCTCCAAGTCTTTGATTTGTAGCCATGATATGGCATTGAAAAAAATCACATGGACCTCTATGGAGAATTTCTTTATTCAGAGACATTCTGCAATGAGTCAACAAAAGGGAATCCAATATGTACGTAGGAATTACCTATGAGTAAGGCATGCAGGATAGCACCATAAGAAAAAAGCATAGGCTTTGATTGCACTGAGCCTGATTCAGTTCTCTACTCTGCCTCCCAAAGTGTGACTCTGAGCAAGTTATCTCCTCTCAGAGATGTGTGATTCTCATATACAAAGACAGATATGTATTTCAGAACAAATTGTTAATTAGGAAGGATCAAGTACCTACAATTATCCCCACAATAAGTGACAGCTGGTTATTTATATCTGCTGGTAATTGCTAAGCTCATGTTTATATGCAGGGAGAAACTGTCTTTACTTTAAAGGAAAATCATATTTCTAAATAAGGCCTTCAATTCTGTGCGGGCACTTTCATCCACCAGCATTGAGTTTCTCCATTACTTAAAAAGATAAGATTAAATCAAAAAATTTGGAGTGACTTCCAGAGCCACACAGAAACCACGCAATGTCAGGAGAATCAGATGCGTTCTTTTTATTCAAGTATTTTAGTGTACATCTCCACTTTAGTCAATTGACTGCCTATGAAAACAAATTCTGTTCATACCATCCAACTAAACTCTTAACCCTGGCCATTTGTCTTATCCATGATATGTAATAAAGTATCTATGTTGTGGGCATTTGCTATCTGCCTGGTACTATACTGATATGGTTTAGCTGTGTTCCCACCAAAATCTCATCTTGAATTGTAGCTCCCATAATTCCCACTTGTTGCAGGAGGGACCCAGTGGGAGGTAATTTAATCATGGGGGCAGGTCTTTCCCATGCTGTTGGCATAATATGGAATAAGTCACATGAGATCTGATGGTTTTATAAAGAGGAGTTCCCCTACACATGCTCTCTTGCCTGCCACCATGTAAGATGTGTCTCTACTCCTCATTTGGCCTTCTCCACGATTGTGAGGTCCCCCAAGCCATGAACAACTATGAGTCAATTAAACCTCTTTCCTTTACAAATTACACAGTCTCAGGTATATCTTTATTAGCAGCCTAAGGACAGAATAATAAATATATTTAACATATTTTTAAGAATTTTTAAAGCAGCAATTTTATGTGAAGAGCATAGAAGTCAAGCATCTTTGGAAAAATGAACTTTCTCATAGAACCAGGGAGCAAAGTACAGTGAGTGGAAGAAACCTACACAATTTAGAAGCAATTAATAAGAATCTGCCTTATTTTTCAAAAGTCCTAAATGCTGACATTGTCCAGAAAAAAAATTTAACAGGTAAGTGTATCACTGTTTTTAAATTGAACTACTGAAATTTCAATATATAATAATAATTCAATAATAAATTGAACTACTGAAACTTTCAATATATTGAAATATTTTTACTACTTTAGTATTTTATTACTCACAATTGTCTGAAAATTTTAATATAATTGATATTGGAAAAAAGAAAATTACCAAAACTTCCTGTATCTGACCTTAGTTCACCATTTGCCATGGCAACTTTAGCTTCCCATGAAGGAAAGTATCTGATATTCAACAAGATGAAGAAATCTCTGTAAGAACAATAAAATACTGTTCATCATTGTATAAATTAGGCACATACGTGGCACAGCAGCTAGATTGTTACATTCTTGGCATGAACTTCAGATAACTGTCTTGAAACAAATCAACCAGCTAGGCCTTCTGTGTCTTCCACAGAGCACCCCTAGCAGCTGGGTCTAGTATAGTCCTGAGCAGTTTCTCACAGCAAGCTCTGGAGAGGCTTACAATCAGAACACTTCTAATTTCATGAAGTGCCAGGAGTAATTAACACTTTGAAGAGAGGGACATTTATATAAGAATGGTTTGTAGCCGTTTACTACCAAGTTGTTCACATCCAGCAAACACATTAGATATGGAGGTTTCTTCATACAGAAGTGCCCTGTTTTCAGGGTACATGGTAAAAGGAGGGCCTAGGACCATAGGGAATTGGTAAGAGGGAGCATAATTAAGAAGTCTAAACATATTCCAGATCTATCATTTAATCACGACAGGGATTATTCTCGTTTTCCAAGGGAAAATGGGGCTAAGAGAGACTAAGTACTTGCCCAAGTACATGAAGATAAAAAGTAAAAGATAATTTGAATCCATTCATCAATAAATTTTCATTGAGCACATAAAATATGTCAGACACAGTGAACAAAGCTGGCATTTTTAACCACCACATACCATGACCACCTCATACTGATCACAGGAACACAAAGAAGGAAATGATGGAAATACTTCCTTTTTAATACTATTTTTTTAAAGCAACAACTTTATATTTAATAGGTGAACAGAAACACCAACTTCATATTTTAAAGAAGAGCTGTATGTATTTTTTCCTGATACTTGGGAAAAAATATTACCTTATTTTAGTTATTATCTGTTATGGTGCAAGTTTGTATCATCTGAAATATGAACAAAACATGCATGTAGAATAAGAAAAGCTACTAAAATTTTCAAGGCAAATTAGTATTTCAACAGAACCGGAACTCATAATGTTTCAATCATATTACGAAAATTCCTTTAGATAGTTCTTCTAGAATTGAATCATTCTAAGCATGATAGTGAAAAAATAAATGCAAATCAATGTGATTAATACATTTAATTTGCTGTCAAATGTATAAAACTAATACAACATCTTGCTCAAAACAATGCTAAATACTCAAAGACATTTCAGAAACATCTAGGAAGATGGATAATAGCTTATTCATTTTATCATTAGTTCTGAGGCACCTATGAGTCTTTAGTCATTAAATATCTGAAATCTATTTAGCATAATTGATATATGTGCATATGTAATACTTCTGATTGTAATCGATTCTATAAATAATGCATGCCATTTACAGCACACATCATTTTGATTTGTTTTCAATACTTATTTAAACATAAATATATATGTATTTTACTTCTGTGTCTGATTTCTGAAAGTCATAGATTAAATTTTCACAAAATTTGTTTGCTATTAATCACTATTCAATTCCTATTTAAATATTGCTCCCAAAGCACTCAAATTAGAGGTCTCATTAATCATCAAAAGCCTGCTAAAAAAACAAGAAAGTTTAGTTAAAGTTAGTTTGAACATTACTCAAGAAACAAATGAATGTATCTTGCAGAAATGCAGCAATTGACTCTTCATTGTATATAACTCCATACAGCTTAGATTTTCATTTTGCATGTTTATTTTATTTTAGAGTTCTTTGTTTCCTTTCATTCATCCAACTCCATTGCCATTAGCTTTAAATCACTCATATAATACACATTTGGCAATGCTTTTTAAGTGGACTTGAAAATCCCTCAATGACTAAAGGGTAAAGTAAAATCCTGACTTAGGACTTTTTAAAGTCAATATCCTTCGAATTCACTGGCTAATGCTCCACGATCTATTTTTCTACCCTTTTTTCAACATATCAAGATTTTCACAGAAAGCAAGTTGTTCATTTGTAAATGTCTGAATATTCTTGCCCTTCTGTGTCGACAGCCTTTTTTGTGTATGTTGTTTTGTAACCCAGGAATTATTTGGAAAATAGCCTAAATATAAGTACAAAAATATAAAAATATCTAACTTATTCATGGTTTCAACAAATATATATTGGTAATCCACTGTGCCCTGGGACTTTGCTACATGTGAGTAACAAAATACAGTCCCTATTCACCAGGGGCATAACATATCCAAGTGTTCCCAACCTGGTAAGGATGACGATTGCATGAAACAGTCACTATTCTGGGATCATGAGTCAAGGCAGCATGAGGGAGGCTCTCACCACATGCAGCTGCCCAATCTTGGACTTTCCAGCCACAGAACTGTGAGTCAAATAAACTTGAAAGAAGTTTATTTAGTGATTTAGAAATCACCCAGCTTCAGGTATTCTGCTATAGCAACACAAAACAGACAAAGAAAGTGAAGTCTCCCTAAAGAGAATGACACCTAAAACCAGTCCAAAAGGGGGATTGGAATTGAAGTGGAAAGCTAAAGAGAGTTTTAAGGCAAAGGGCCAACCACAAGTCAAGGACTCAGAAATGGAAGAGAACCTAGTTATCTCAAAGAATGCTGAGTCATTTGTAGTAACCACATAACCTTAGGGGTCATGATGAAGGGTCAAGGGCCAATTTAAGGAGTGTAATTCCTTATGGACCTTGCAGAAGTAATCCACATAAAGTGTCTTCCTTGTGACTTGAGTTAATGCCTGTAAGGATTCTAGGATGACAAGTATAAATGCTTCAAAGAAAGCATTTAATAGATATTAGTTATAATTGTTCAAAGTAGTATTGCTTTGTTATGATTGTTAGTATAATTTTGATCACCTATCCATTAAAAGAGACTGAGTAGAAAAAAGAGTAACATAAATTGTTAACTCGCAACTTGGAAATATTGTTGTGAGTTATGACAGATATTATGAAGTAATTTACCAAAATTAATTTATATAGATGAATACAAAGATGATTCCTTATTAATTAAGAAGAGATGATAATGACGCCTTTTGAAAACCAACTTCCCCTTACCTCATCCCCACTTTCACAGCATTCTGTTTGATGAGTTTATTTTCACAGTGCATTTAAAAAAAAAAAAATCTGCAGTTACTTCATAAGTGAAATTGAGTTCAAAGGGCGTGATTTAATTTGATATTGCAACCACCAGGTGTTTGATTCAGTCACACCTCATTATAAAGCATTTCTCCATTACAGGAATCCAGCTTTACTGCAGGTTCAATCATGTTTCCCGATAGGTATTTTTGTTCAGTGCCTGTTTCTCACAGCTCCTATATCAGAAGTAGGTAACATGGTGGTGCAAAAACTCATTTTTGTTTAAATGTTAATGTGTTTTGTTTATCTGCTAAGTATCACTTATGTGATGGATGGTTCTTGCTCAATATTATGCACATGTGCACTTTTTGAGAAACTAGATTTTGTGGCATGTAAAATAAAACAAAAGAGGTACACAGGCCTTTAAAAGTAAATGGAAACTTGAAATCTGCCTGAACTTGATGAAAAACCAACAAAGCATTCATATTCCACTAACAGAATCTGAGAGAGAGGATCTCTGGACTGGCTAAACTTAATGTAAACATCCCTGTCACCTTTCAGAACAAATTCTGCATGTTGAAACAATATGTACCTGTACATTGTCAGCAGGTAACAATTATTTCTTATACGTAACAGGGTACACAAGGTCACCTAAATCCAGAGGGAAAAAAATATATATATATATGTGTATATATATGTGTGTGTATATATGTGTGTATATATATATGCACTCTCTCTCTCTCTATATATATATATATGTATCTCCAGAGGAAAATATAAAACACAAGGAGGAAATAATAAATATCCAAATATTATAGTCAGTTCTCTGTACCTGCAGTTGTGACGAATTTTATAAACCACCTTTTAGACCTTTGATCAAAAATATAAAAACAATAAGATTTTTAAAATCTTAATGTACACTCAATTTATTGACCAATTACTATGTATCATGTGTCAAACTAAATAATGTATATTGCCTTAATATGTACAACTCTTTAAGCTATGTAGTATCATTATTCTAATTTTTAAAATGAAGGAAATGAGATTTGCTCAAGGTTACATGGCCAGTGAAAGCATGATGTCAAAAAAGTCATTTTCTAGATCCTACGTCTACATATCCTGTCTAACCCTATTCTTTGGTATAGACAAGTGATTCCTTTCAACCTAATAGAAATTAATATGCCAACGTTTCAAAACAGGTTATAGAAACTTCTCTAGCCTTGCTTCCAAGCTTGGCCTCCTTAGGCACTCCTCTGATTCCAATATTCAGCTGACAGGTTAATATCAATCCTTCTATTATTGGAGGAGTGAGCATTTTGTCAATGGTACTTTTACAAATCAATCACTTGAAGTTCCCACCCTTAACTTGAGAAAACAAAGCACCTCTAATCTCCTTAACTGCCATGAGCTGGAGAAGAGGGATAGCCCTACTTTAAGAATCCTGCTCTTTTAGGCCAGTCTCAGAGACTTACTCCTGTAATCCCAGCAATTTGGAAGGCAGAAGCAGGTAGATTGCTTGAGCTCAGGAGTTCGAGGCCAACCTGGGCAACACAGAGAAACCCTGTCTCTATAAAACATAAGAAATTAGCTGGGCATGGTAGTGTGCAGCTGTAGTCCCAGCTGCTTGGGAGGCTGAAGTGGGAAGATTGCTTGAGGCTGGGAGGCAGAGGTTGCAGTGAGCCATGATCCCACCACTGTACTCCAGCCTGGGTAACAGAGTGAGATCCTGTCTCAAAAAAAAAAAAAAAAAAAAAAAAAATACTCCTCTTTTTCAAAAGGTGACTGAACCTTTTCCCACACTGTCCATTTCTTATATCAAGATAAAAAAATAAATTGGTGACAAGTGACTTTTCTGCTGCCTGGTGCCTCTCAGAAAGTCTAACAGAGAAGTGACACCACCAGCTGCTGGTTTTTCTGACAGAGTGTGTGGGATGTAAAACAGCTTTCATTCCCAGATGTGGGCCTTAGTCATCCAACCATGCATTTGGCAATTAACACTATTCTGTTATACAAATTTGTGACTAACATCGAAAAATAATTCTTAACATTTAGCAAGCATCAAAATCTCCCGGAGGGGCTTCTTAAACCACAAATCTCTGGGACTCACCCTCAGAGTTCAGACTTGGTTTCAGGTGGGGCCTGAGAATCTGCCTTTTAAACAAGTTTCCAGGTGATGCTGATGTGGCTGATCCTGGAACCACTAGTTTACAACCACTGGCATATTCTAAAACTTAGTTCATAGTAGGTACATCTTCTGTAAAATGATGACTCTTCTGTCTTTTTGCCTGTTTGTTAATATCCACAAATGTTAAGATTTCATCAATTATATTTTATACACAATAAGAATAGTTAATGTGCCTTATATTTCTTTTCTACTCCCTTACACAGTAAGTGGTTAAAATACATGTAGGTTTATTAACATTCACAACACCAGATTTAAGGGTAATAACCATAGAGTTCTGGCTTGCATTTTACGCTCACATACTGTTATGATCATGCGTCTTTTGTATTATGGAATTTTCAATTATCAAAAGGAACATGAACAATCATAATGTTAATAAATATACTGACATGTTCTATATGAGATTAATTTTGATTAATCATTTCTGTACTAACAGGCATGTATTTTGTTTAACAAAATAGCATGCTAATGAAAAAGATGATTAGACATCTATTGTCATTGTAAGATTAAAAGGTATTCTAAATTATGTGAGGTTCCTTTCCTGATATCCATACTCAATATTCTTTTTTAAAAAATCTGACATTAACTTTATTGAATTTATAGTGATTACATTTAAAAACAATATTGTGGGTAAATCCTGAACTTAAAGGAAAGGTTATCAGAACTTTAGCTACAGCAGTAGTGGCAACAAGGCTCCGTTATCAAGTATGTTAATTATTTATTCACACCTGGTTCACCACTGATTAACAAAACCTATTAAGGCCTTCCCTTGAAGACCTTGCTGTTGACATGTATTTGCAGCTGTTGTTGATTTTTTTTCCAAATTAGCACATTATGTGTTTGGAAAACAGACAAAAAACAGCTGCGATGTCTGAATGCATTTATTATGTACTCTTCTCAAATGCTATTTAGGTTTACTGGTAAATGATGAAGTCAGAGTGAAATGTACTGTTAACTCTGCACTTATAGGGCTTATGGGTCTAGCAGAAACAGAATGCTAAGGGGGTCACATTAAAATTTCAGCCTTCACTTTGGAAATAGATTCCACAAATTTCAGAAGCCAACCGTTCAATAATATGCATAAATAGCAGTGACACCCCATAGCAATCTCTCTTTCAAGTTAGCAAGGTCTGGTAAAGAGGTGAAAGCAATTAAAAATGCACATGACTTCAGATGGACTTAAATGTTTATTAAAATAACATTACCTGGACTTTCATATTATGCTATGCTGAATGCTTTATTGGTTTTACAGTCCCTCAAAGCCACCTAGCTCCAGGTTCTAGTAATAAAATATTATTTTTAAAGGCTGTGTTAATAACTAAAAACATTATTTTATATTTAAGGTCTTTACGCTTCCTGCTTTATTGCAGCAAAAGATCTTCCCGGAGTAAAATATGTGGCATTTAGCAGTTTAGAAATCACTGTCTCTCCCAAGTGCTGGTACCACCCTAGACACAGGACAACTTTTGGAAATTCAAGGGACTCTCCTTCATCTCCAAATATTGTGCAGACTAATTCCTCTCAACCAAAAGTAAATAAGACAAAGGTCTTATTTACTTATATTTCTTGAGAAAAGGGGTCTGAGTCTTAAATTTCCAATTGCATTTGCTTTCTCTTTACCCTACACTCCAAAATCAAACACACACATACAAACACACACACAAACGATTACTTCTTCATTTCATTTTTTCTCTATGACAAGCTCCGTTTTCCAATGCAGAAGCTATTTCTTGGAGGACAGCCTGCATAACAGGAGGCAATTTTTCTGTTATCACGGCAAGCCTTGACCGTCCAACTTTCTTCCAGTTCCTAGTTCCATAAAGTGACACAAAGCTTTTTCAACTTTTAAGACTGAAAAGATGCACATTCATCTTTATCAGAGACAGGTGTTATCTAATTAGCATTCTCTATTTACTTCATGGTGCTTGTCACAGACATGCTTACCAAATCAGACATACGCATCTGTCCATGTTATTAATTATGCCAAAAAATACCACATAGTCAGCCCTTTGTTCATGCTGTCTCCCTAACCTGAAGCAAACTTGCCATGGTTCTTTACCTACCTGACATTTGGCTATGTCAACCAATCTGATGAACGCAAGCAAGGTAAACAGATGCTGTCTATCTTAAAGCAGAAGAAGAATTGACAAGTAGCCAATAGAATCACTAGAAAACTAGACCTAGAAAAATCAAGAAAAATCAAGGCAATTCTGGAGAGTCAAGCAGCAAAGAACACATCACCACACACCACCACAAAGGAATTTACTTCATCTTTGTCTAATTTGCTCCATATGAAAAATTTTAACTAAGGAATATTTGATAGTCCTGCATCAGTGCACTCTGTGCCAGTTGGCATGGAGACGATCTGTACTTTGGGAGGTAAGATGTTTCTTTTTGCCAGAAAATACAGAATTGAGAATGCCCCACAAATTAGGAAGGAGGTTGTAGACTTGTAGGCAGAGAATAACAAATGCACTCACTGTTTTTCAAGGTCCACCTCAAGCTTCAACTCCTAAATAAAACCTTTCGTACCTACTTCAACTTTGTTTTTTTTCCTCTAGCAAGCTCTGCATTATTTAAAGTCTGTATTATTCAGTTTATCACTTATATATGTAAAGTTTAATTTATAATTTTTCACATTTTATAGGTTTGGCTGTTCAGGAAGATGGCTAGTTCCTTGAAGACAAAACCCATGTTTTAAACTTGTATATTTTATTACAACATACAACTCACTTCAAGCAGAAATAGTAGGGTGACTGATTGATGGCTAGATTTAAACTGGGTTCAAATGCATATTACCAAGTATGGCATCTATGAGACAATATGCAAATAAAATAGTTTTTAAATGATACTGTTAAGGCAAAGTATTTATTTAAGGAAAATTTTATAAGACATTTTTTCACAATGATGACTATTTGTGTAAAATCTTGTTTACTTGTATAAAATGAATTTATAAACATAAAATTAATTTATGCATATATTGTTCCCTAGTCTTTAATAAATTCTAGGAGATGATGTTAGGCAGCTTCTGAAATGGTCCCCAATGCTCTCTGACTCCTGTTACTTATGCTCCTGTGTAATACCCTCTCTTGGCTTTCTTTTAATGAATAGAACATGGCAAAAGAGATGGGATGTCAATTCTAAAATTAAATGATGAAAGACAGTGATTTTCGTTTTGTTCTCTCTAGCTCTCTATTTCCTCTCTCTCTCTCTCTCTCCCTCTCTCTCATTTTCTCTCTTGCTCACATTTCTAACTTACTTGCTCTTATAAAGCAAGCTCTCATATTTTGAGCTACTCTGTGGAGCCACCCAAGTAGCAAGGAACTAAATGCAGCCTTTCTCCAACAGTCAGCAAAGAACTGACACCCTCAGTCTACCACTTTAAGCGGTACTGAATCTTACCCTCCACCACGTGAATGAGCTTAGAAGAAGCTCCTTCCCTAGTTGAACCTTGAGATGACTACTGCCTAGCCGACACCTTGACTTTAGCTTGTGAGAGATCCTGAAGTACAGAACCAACCCAGCTACACCTTGGCTAAACTCCTGATCCAAAGATCTAAAGCAACTGTGAGATGTTAAATGTCATTTCAAAGCCACTAAGTTTCTGGTAATTTATTGTAGAGCAATAAAACTCTCATACAGATAGAGGCAAGATGGCTGAATAGGAACAGTTCCCGTCTGCACCTCCCAGCCAGACCAAGGCAAAAGGAGGGTGATTTCTGCATTTCCAACTGAGGTACCCTGCTCATCTCATTGGGACTGGTTAGGTAGTGGGTATAGCCCATGGAGGGCGAGCAGAAGCAGGATGAGGCATAGCCTCACCTGGGAAGTAAAAGGGACAGGGGACCTCCCTCCCCTAGCCAAGGGAAGCCATGAGGGGTTATGCTATCTGACCCAGATACTGGACTTCTCCCATGGTTTTTGCAATCCTCAGACCGGGGCATTCCCTCCTATGGCTACACCACCAGGGCCCTGGGTTACAAGCACAAAACTGGGCAGCTGTTTGGGCAGACACTGAGCTAGCTGCAGTTACTCTTTTGTACGCCAGTGATGCCTGAAATCCCAGCAAGACAGAACTGTTCACTCCCCTAGAAAGCGGGCTTGAAGCCAGGGAGCCAAGCGGTCTCTCTCAGCTGGTCCCACTCCCATGGTGTCCAGCAAGCTAAGAACCACTGGCTTGAAATCCTCACTGTCACCACAGCAGTCTGAAGTCAACGTGGGACGATCGAGCTTGGTGCGGGGAGGGGCATCCACCATAACTGAGACTTGAGTTGGCCACTTTCCCCTAACCGTACTCAAGACTGGGAGGGGCTCATCACAGTGCGGCAAAGTGGCTGTTGCCAGACTGCTTCACTAGATTCCTCCTCACTGGGCAGGGATCTCTGAAGGAAAGGCAGGAGCCCCAGTCAGGGGCTTATAAATAAAACTCCCATCTCCCTGGGACGGAGCACCTGGGGGAAGGGGCAGCTGTGGGCACAGCTTCAGCGGACTTAAACATTCCTGCCTGCTGGCCATGAAGAGTGCCGCAGATCCTGACAAGGAGGGTTCTCCCAGCCCAGTACCCAAGCTCTGCTAAGGGACAGAATGCCTCCTCAAATGAGTCCCTGACTCCCATGCCTCCTGACTGGCAGAGACTTCCCAAGAGGGGTTGACAGACACACCTCATACAGGAGAGCTCCAGCTGACATCAAGCCAGTGCCAATCTGGGATGAAGCTTCCAGAGAAAGGAGCAGGCAGCCATCTTTGCTGTTCTGTAGCCTCCGCTGCTGATACCCAGGCAAATAGGGTCTGGAGTGGACCTCCAGCAAACTGCAGCAGACTTGTATTTAATCTAGAGAACAGATATAGATATAGCAAGTCACAATATAGATCCTCTGTTTCATGTAAAACATAATTCTTATTTCTAAGATGACCTTTTTATATAATACTTTTAAGTTCTGGGGTGCATGTGCAGAATGTGCAGGTTTGTTACATAGGTATACACATGCCATGGTAGGTGCTGCACCCATCAACCTGTCATCTACATTAGGTATTTCTCCTAATGACATCCCTCCACAGCTCCTCACACCCTGACAGACTGTGGTGTGTGATGTTCCTCTCCCTGTGTCCATCTGTTCTCATTGTTCAACTCCCACTTATGAGTGAGAACATGCGGTGTTAGGTTTTCTGTTCTTGTATTAGTTTGCTGAGAATGATGGTTTCCCGCTTCATCCATGCCCCTGCAAAGGACATGACCTCATTCTTTTTTATGGCTGCATATTATTCCATGGTGTATATGTGCCACATTTTCTTAATCCAGTCTGTCATTGATGAACATTTGAGATGGTTCCAAGTCTTTACTATTGTGAACAGTGCCACAATAAACATACATGTGCATGTGTTTTTATAGTAGAATAACTTACAATCCTTTGGGTATATACCCAGTAATGGGATTGCTGGGTCAAATGGTATTTCTAGTTCTAGATCCTTGAGGAATCGAAACACTGTGTTCCACAATGGTTAAACTAATTTACACTCCCACCAGCAGTGTAAAAGCTTTCGTATTTCTCTACATCCTCTCCCATATCTGTTGTTTCTGGACTTTTAAACGATCGCTATTCTAACTGGAGTGAGATGGTATCTCATTGTGGTTTTGATTTGCATTTCTCTCCTGACCAGTGATGATGCGTTTTTTTTCATATGTTTGTTGGCAGCATAAATGTCTTCTTTTGAGAAGTATCTGTTCATATTCTTTGCCCACTTTTTGAAGTGGTTGTTTGTTTTTTTCTTGTAAATCTGTTTAAGTGATTTGTAGATTCTGGATATAGCCCTTTGTCAGATGGATAGATTGCAAAATTTTTCTCCCATTCTATAGGTTGTCTGTTCACTCTGATGATAGTTTCTTTTGCTGTGCAGAAGTCCTTTAGTTTGATCAGATCCCGCTTGTCAATTCTGGTTTTTGTTGCCATTGCTTTTGGTGTTTTAGTCATGAAGTCTTTGCCCATGCCTATGTCCTGAATGGTATTGCCTAGGTTTTCTTCTAAGGTTTTTATGGTTTTAGGACTTACGTTTAAGTCTTTAGTCCATCTTGAGTTAATTTTTTATAAGGTGTAAGAAAGGAGTCCAGTTTCAGATTTCTGCATATGGCTAGCCAGTATTCTCATCACCATTTATTAAATAGGGAATCCTTTCCTCATTTCTTGTTTTTGTCAGGTTTGTCAAAGATCAGATGGTTGTAGATCTGTGGCACTATTTCTGAAGTCTCTGTTCTGTTCCATTCGTATATATATCAGTTTGGTAGCAGTTGTTACTGTAGCCTTGTAGTATAATTTGAAGTCAGGTAGCGTGATGCCTCCAGCTTTATTCTTTTTGCTTTGGATTATCTTGACTGTACGGGCTCTTTTTTGATTCAATATGAAATTTAAAGGTTTTTTTTCCAATTCTGTGAAGAAAGTCAATGGTAGCTTGATCTAGGATGATTTTTAAGTGAAATTTTTATATAAAAAAGCAAAAAGAGAAAGAGGCTAGTTAATTTCAAGGACTCAAGCTAGAAATATACTAATCAAATTTTAAAACATTTGGCCATCTTTGTCATCTATTTCCCCCACTACTGATAAAATTGATGAGAAAATAAGTTAATTCATATTGATAGGAAAAGCATCACTCCCACTGATTCTTCCATACATCACAGTCACTTGCATTTTGTAATAACAAGTAAACACATTTTACGGCCTCCACTTCTTCAAAATAAAACAATTACTTCTGAGTGATGGTTTTATGCGGGGATTGGTAGGGACTTGTGGGCAAGTCGAATGAAAGAAAGAATTCAAGAATCTTTTTTATCCCAATAAATTAGATTGTGAACTGGGACATTTAAGAAGTGTTGGTCAAAAACACCATGAAAATAAGTAATTTGTGTTCTCTATGCAACTCTGGGTTTCTGCATTAATAGCTCTTATAATAAGACTGGATTTGTTTTTTCTGTGATTCATTTTATTTTTGTAGACTTGAATTAAAGATACTTTATAAATATAAACATATTTGACTTAATATAATAGATATATTTCTTTTAAAATGTGTGCACATAGACTGTCTTTGCCTGAGTTTCTTAAAAAAAAAAAAAAAAAAAAAAAACAGGATAAAATACAGGAGTAAAAATTTAGTGAAACAAAGAATAAGAAGAGTTGCACTAGCTTCTTGATGAGCTGTGAAAGTAAATCAATAGCACATGTGTCCATTCAGTCAAGTGCTACATCTCCAGGTATGCTAAATGGAGAAATCATGCCTCAGGGCGGTCTGCGGGAAGAACAGAAGAGAATGATACATCTACCCACTTCTCTCCCATTGCCAATTTCCATTAGTCAAATTTCTCCTGACAGTAGGTTAACTCTGCTGTGTTTCTGGTTGCTTCATCTGGATAAGGTAATTGGCCTCTCTCAAGGCAAGATTACACATTCCTTGGTATGACAGTTCATTCAAGTTTTGGGGAAGGATACAAAGACTCTGGTGTGGAACTAGCTAGCCTCAGTGGTGGAACCCTACAGACTGGAGTAGAGTGCCTGTCTAGCAAAGTCTCAAGTCTGAAAGTTCTTGAGGTAATGCAAAGGGAATCAAAGAAAGTGCATAAAATGTGTCATGGAATTTCTATGAATCAAGATTATTTTTAAGGCAATAAAGCAATGACATTTTGGTGTGCATCAACATCACTTGTGTATTTTGCTTAAATCCCAGATACCTGAACCAGGTGATTCTGACACTCATCAAGGAAAAGTCACCTTTTAAGAAACCCTCAAGGTGATATTAAGATATAAATCATTATCCCTTAATTTACTTGTTTGAAGAGAACAGATTTTTATCTCTATTTCTTAGAGAGGGCCACCTTCAATTATATGTCTATTTTTTTCAAATACTTCTGTGACTTTTTGAGATTCTCCAAAACAATAAGTATTCAAATGAATACTAAAATGAAATGAACAGTATAAAATTAAATCTATTTTTTACTTGATACATACATGCAGACATACATAAAACTATAGCATACTAAGTAGATATATGAAGTTACTACTCTCAATTTATAGGAAACATTAGCTTTTACTACGGTCGTTTCAATTATAATCACCTCTAATTATAATCACAACTAATATTTAATTCAATTTCAAAAATATTTAAATTTCTGCCAACTCTGCAAGCAGATCCATTCTATATAAAAAGTATACCTATGTATCATCTTTCTAAAGGTATTTGGCAACTGGTCCACTATTTTTTACTCACTCATAAAGATAAAATTTTGGAATGATTATCTTTTTAATCCCAACCTATATGATCTACACATCAATTAAAGATTAAAGCAACTGTGTTTTGATTTCTTTTGTTTGTTTTAATTTTAGTGTGTAATATGTGAACTGAATACTACCTTTGCTTTTAAGAAAGCACATTTTCATTCTATTTTCAAATAAACAACCATGTCACTGATTTTGATTGTATAATATGCACATGAAGGCTGTCATTTGGACTTCAAGATTTTATTTCAAATCTAAATTCTTGTGTGGAAAGAGATAGTTTCCCTCTAAAAATCATATATTTACCGACATCAAAACAATAAAGAAAAAGGGCACTTTGATTTTTTTAAACAGGAATGTCAACTCTATATATAGGAAAATTTAATTGGTTCCAAATATTGAGTCAGATTCTCAAACATTCAGCAGGGTCTGATTGCAGATAATTTTAACTCTATGTTAACTCTTTCATATACAATTTCCCTCTTGTATAAACTACCTGCAAAATACTAAATGTCATCCTTTCAGTTGCTGGAAAGTGTTAAGCTTTAATCAATTAATGAGCCACTATTTTAATTTCTCTGGTAACACACAGTAGTTTTTACTTTTTGAGCTCCTTCGCAATTTTTAAATATTTTTGTGATCTTGCAGCATTTAGTTCTGTATCATGAACCCTGTATATTTAAAAAATAGCAACTGATGAAAATGATGATGATAATGATAATAATAATGATGTGTTCATGATTTTGATAGCTCTCGCATGCACATTTTTTAGAAGTTCTTAGTGTATAATGTGCTGCTTATTCTTTTGATAAGAGCCTTTTGCTATTTCCAATACTGACATATGCTTTGAATCATCTTCGTAGCTAATTTTGCATTTGTGTTGGAGAACTTTAGTTTCTAAATCCATAGAGGAGAGCTTTGCATCCTTACTTCCTAATTTCAGATCCTAACTTTAAGATTTCATTGTAAAATAAGACACATTGGACTATTTTGGATCTATAAATACATAGGATTTTCTAAGAAACTGTGAATTCTTCCTGTATTCTCCATTTGACAAAATCCAATCTGCTTTTCCTTGAAGGAGAAAAATATCGCCCTTTATATATATAAAATACTATCATATGGAATTTAATGACATTTTTATGAGATGTTTACAACTCTATAATGTCCTAATAGGAAAAGCTCCATTCCAAAGACAAAGGTAGTGGACTGCCTGAGACAAATACTGCCTCTGTCACAAACATATATGATACACTTACGTGACATTGTGCAAGTTCCTGATGATCCCTTACTTCAATTTCTTCACGTGTAAAGCAGAAATAATAATAATACCTCCTTCATAGTGTTATTTTGGGGATTCAATTAATTACTGTGTTGAAAGCACTTAGAAAAATATCTGACCAATTCCTGATGACTTATAAATGTAGGCTCATACATTTCCTTATATACTAAATATCAGTGAAAGTATAAGTCACACATAGGAGTTCACACTTTTATATTATTTTTCACTATAATTTTGTCTGATAGACTTTCCCAGATTGCCTTGTAGTATGATATTTACTATTAATAGAAACATATTTTATGCAATTATGCAACATACAAAGGAAAAACAATGCTACAGTGTATATAGGATGCTATGTATTCTGTAACTCTGCCTTTAAAATTTACTAAGTTTAAATTAAAACTGAAGTTTTGTCAATACTCTTTTTCAAAATGCATATATACCAAATGATACTCATTCTTTTATTTCTGAGCCTTAGATGAACAAATAAATCATTCTTCCTAAGTTGAAACATTAAATATATAATACAACTATGCAGTAAATAAATATTTATTAAGCACTCAGCATATGCCAACCATCGTGTTAGGCCACAGAAGTATATGGAACTTAGCTTATACTAATGACTTTTGAGATCTACTCTTCAAAGTATATGTGTAAGGAAAAAAATTATGATTCAAGTTAGGAGTGATAATTTCTGTGGGCATATATTGATGGGAGGAATGCTTTCTAAGTAGAGAAAGGGCTAGAAAAAGAGTCAAGAAAAGCTCTACAAAGAGTATAAAGTATATTTATTCCCAATATCCAGTCAGCCAACAAAACTAATTTACGTTTTTTTCCAACCATCTCTCATGTTTGTTCTCCCTTCACCTTCTCTAAACTCTCTCCCTCAACCCCCAATTACAAATTAATACTGCTAATGATTGGGATTTGTTCAAAAATCCTTAGCTGGCTTTGCTAATTTCAGTCTCAGACACATTCATTTAACCATTCCACAAACCATTGATACCAATCTAACTTCTTCAAATGCTACATGCATCATAACCCTTCTCAAAATCAAAACTCTTGTATTTAATAAATCAAATATGAACTATTTTGGCTCATTTTAAAAATACACTACTATTGGCCGGGCATGGTGATTCATGCCTGTAATCCCAGCACTTTGGGAGGCTGAGGTGGGCAAATAACCTGAGGTCAGGAGTTTGAGAGCAACCTGGCCAACATGGTGAAACTCCATGTCTACTGAAAATATGAAAAATAGCTGGATGCAGTGGCACATGCGTGTAGTCCCAGCTACTTGTGAGTCTGAGGCATGAGAATCGCTTGAACCCAGGAAGTGGAGGCTGCAGTGAGCTGAGATCGCACCACTGCACTCCAGCCTGAGTGACAGAGCAAGACTCCATTTCAAAAAAATAAATAAATAAAAATAAAAAACTTCATCATTCTCTAATCTTACCTGGCTTTCCAATTACCCTTCTCCCTCCATCTGCTAATGTAGACCTTCTGTTAATGTTGGAATGCATTCCTCACAATCATGAATGTCATTGTGACAAATCCAGCAAAACTTCCTTCAACGTTGTTCTTCTCTCTGTGAATATTCCTGTGCCAACCAATTCATCTGTCTATTTACTATCATTAATCGAATATCTATACTCATCTAATACTTCCTGCTTAAAACTCCCTGTTGACATCTTCCCTCACTGGCTTTTCCTGTCTCTAGATACATTTAAACCACTGCACAGAATTTAGCTTGTGGCTATGTGTATTTTACATCTGCTTCCTTGCTTGTAAACAAGTTACAATTTACAAGTGGTGCAAATGTAGGATAAGAAAGCTCCTCTCATCCTGGTTTCCTGAATGATAATTTGAAATATGATCTCCTCACTTACTGTATTAGGCCTGTAGCAAAAATGAGAAAGCAAATTTTACTGATCCCTTCTCAGACACATCGGTCTCCGGATTCCTTCACTCTCTTAAAAACTATTGAGGATCCCAGAGAGCTTTTGTGTATATAGGTTTTATCTATCAATAATTACTGTGTTTTTCAAATTAAAATAAAAATTAAAGCAATCTTATGGAAAAAGAACAAAGCTGGAGGCATCCCATTACTGACCTTGAATTATACTGTAAGCTACAGTAACTAAAACAGCATGGTACTAATATAAAAATAAATACAGTGATTAATGAAACAGAATAGAGAACCCAGAAATAAAGCCACATACTTACAGCCAACTGATCTTTGACAAAGTCAACAAAAACACACAATGAAGAAAAGACATCCTTTTCAATAAATGATGAGAAAACTGGATAGCCATATGCAGAAGAATGGAACTGGACCCCTGTCTCTCACCATATACAAAAAAATCAACTGAAGGTAGATTAAAGAGTTAAAAGGAAGACTTGAAAAAATAGAAATAGTAGAAGAAAACCTAGATAAACTTTTTGACATGGTCTAAGGCAAAGAATTCATGACTAAGACCTCAAAAGCACATGCAACAGAAACAAAAATAGACAAATGGGGCTCAAACTGAAAAGCTTCTGCATAGAAAAAGAAATAATCAACAGAGTGAACAGAAAACCTATAGAATGGGGGAAAATATTTGCAAACTAGCATCCAACAGGAGACTGCTGTAAACACAAGGAACACAAACAACTCAACAACAACAACAGTAAAACAAATGATAGAGGCAGGAGGCAAACAGGAGCAGGTTCCTGGTGAAAGCCCCTCTTCAAGCCAGAAAGCCCAAAAGCCACTGTCCAGAGCAATAACTTCTATTCCTGTTTGCCTACTCTACTGATTTTGTTCTTTCTGAAGAATGCCTTTTGACAATCAAATGTTGCCTTTTCCAAAACTACATATGGCCCACCCCATCCTCCATCCTGTGCCTATGAAGACCCTAGACTCAGTTGCTAAAGGAGAGATTGGTGGCTTGACTGAGGAGAGGCAACTTGACTTCTTAGAGATGGTTGGACTTCAGAGGAGAGATGGCTTGATTTAAGAGAGATAGCTTGACTTCAGGGAAGAGCTGGCCAGACCTCAAGGGAAGACTACCTGCCCATCCTGTCCCTTCTCCAGCTCCCCTTTTCAGCTCCCCTCTCCGCAGAGAGCCATATCCATAGCTAAATAAAATTATCTGCCTTCACTATCCTTCAAGTGTCCACATGACCTCATTCC